>NC_133140.1:36384461-36710295 GCF_048418815.1 Hemitrygon akajei
GAGTTGGATATGATTACAACATTTAAAAGGCCTTTTAGGATGTATATGGATAGGAAAGGTAGAGTGGGATGCTAGTCTAAGATAGGCAAATAGGATTAGTGTTAATAGGCATCATTGTTAGACAATTTGGGCTAAAAAGGCCCTGTTCTTTACAATAGGTAAAGAAGGCAAGTTGTGAGAAGCATAAAAAGAAAGTGGAGAGAGAAATTGTATGACTGGCCAAAAAGGTAGAAAATGTGGCATAACGAGACACTGTGAAGTTGCCACTTGAAGGAAGAGTGGTTAAGCAGATTACTTAAAAGATGAGTGACTGCAGGAAGTACCACATACATAAAACATGTAAAACCAACACAAACACAAGAAAATCTGCAGTTGCTGGCAATCCAAGCAACAGACACAAAATGCTGGAGGAACTCAGCATCTATGGAAAAGAGTACGCAGGCGACATTTTGGGCTGAGATCCTTCATCAGAAAATCCTGTTGAAGGGACTAGGCCCGAAACGTCAACTGTTTACTCTTTTCCATTGATGCTTACTGGCCTGCTGAGCTCCTCCAGCATCTTATGCAAAACCAACATATAGGTACAGCTGGTATAGATTATTGACTTTTTTAAAAGAATTTGTAATATAAAAAAATGGTCTTGCTACATTTGAACAAAGGACAAGTGAGGCTACATCCAGAGTCTGTGAATAATTTTTGTTCAGTTATTTAAAGAAAGATATTATCGTAGCAGTTCAGAGAACATATAAAGGAGGATCAAATAGATTGGCTGTGCATTTGGTTGAGCTTAGAAGAATGAGGCAATCTTTTTGAAACAGGTTTCACAAAGTGAAAATGGGAAGACTCTTCCCCTCATGGCAGAGTCTGACCAGAGATCACGATCTCAGATTGAACGGGTGCCCATTTAGGATTGGGATGAGAAATGACTTTTTTCAGTGGCTTACTTTTTAAATTAATTGCCCCAGAAAGTCATTAAGACAGAATTCTTGAATATTTGTTAATGGTGCTGAGCTGCAGTCCCCGTTGAGGTCGTAGTTCAGACTGGAGTTTTTTTTAGGACAACACAAACAAAATGCTGGAGGAACTCAGCAGGTCGTGCAGCATCTATGGAAATGTATTTTTTTTTAGCTTTTAGGTTTTGTGGTGGTTTTGGGGACAGAGAGGGGAGTTAGGGGTCAGGTTAGGATTCAGGGATAGAAATGTAGGGGAATTGGAGGATAGGCCAGAGTTCAAGCCTCTGTTCTCTGTTCAAAGACAAATGGCGGGGTCATGATGAGATGGGAATTTGAGACATAGCTTTCAGGGTTCCATCATCGACAAGCATGGAGTTGGGGCTCTCACTCACACTCATAGAGTCCTGGATCAATAATGAAGAACAAAGCTTGAAGTTCGATTGGAAGTCCGAATCAAACCTGAAGGAGGTCTGACATCTGGATCAAAGCCCAAAGGTTGATCAGAGTTCTGGATCAAAGAGGTCGATGGGATGTCTGGATTGAAGCCCGAAAGTTGATCAGAGGTCCGGATCAAACTCGAATGTCAATCAGAAGTTTAGAAGTCAAGGCCTAAAGCTTGGAGCCTGGGTCTGCTGGGGAAGGTGGAACCAGTGTTTGTGAAACCATGAGTCCAACGAGGACGGCTTGTCCTGGGGTTAGAGGGTTGTGTATGTGCATGGAGTGTGGAGGGGGAGCAAGGTTTTATTGCTTTGTTGTTCGGTATGTTCTGTTTTGTTTGCTGTGTTCTGCTGAGCATTACAGGCATCCTATGTGTGGTAATACTTGCAGGCTATCCCCAGCACATCCTTGGGTGTTAATGCAAATGACATTTCACTGTATGTTTCGATATGACGACAAATAAAACTAAATCTGAATCTGAAGTATGAAACCATTGCCCCATAAAGATGTGGAAAATGATTCTTTGAATGTGTGTAAAACTGAGAGAATCTGTCAAGATTTAGGGTGAAGAGGACTGAAACAGACTTGAAATTAGCATCAGCCATAATATTGTTGAATAGCTGATCAGGTTTGAGGAACCAATTGGCTTAATTCTTCCTACTTTGTACAGTTTTAAAACATCATAAGACACCCCAAATTTGATGTTGAGACACGGAAAGGGATGCCAACACTCATGACAAAAATAGCGAAGTGTTAGGGTCTGATGAGTGCTTTATTAAAAAAAGAACTAGACAAAAAGAAAAACTGAATTTTGGACCATGACAGTTGAAGATTGAAATTTGGGATGATCGAGCTCAGAATTAAATAAATATAGGCACAGAGAATATTGGTAATTTGAAATGAAAATCGTCATGGCAACATTTGAAGTCAGTTCATAATTAAATAAGTATCTGCCTGGACTTGGTGGTTGAATATGAAGTATCATTTGGCATATAAAACCTTTATACAAGTCTAAATTTCAAGAGCAAAGTCACCATGTGAACTTTCCTTAGAAACTAGTTTGGAGACCTTTTAATCCTTTTAATATTGGTATTTACCTGAGACCTGCACAGGCCTGCCTCTGGAGGAACCTGTGGTCTCTTTATCATCAATCTAAACCCATCAAACTTAATATTAAACAAAATGTAAGTACCGTAGCTCCTTGGAATCTGAAATAAAAACAGAAAATTCACCAATTATGCCCGTTTAAGATTTTTTGAGAATATAATTCAAGGCATTCCTTCCTCCACTATCAACACTGCCCTCACCCGCATCTCTTCCATTTCACGTATATCTGCCCTCACCCGCCAAACCACCAGGGATAAGGTTCCTCCTGTTCTCACCTACCATCCCACCAGCCTCTGCATCCAGCACATAATTCTCCATAATTTCTGCCATCACCAACGGGATCCCACCACCAAGCACATCTTCCCCTCCCTCCCTCTCCTCCCACTCCAACTTTCTGCAGGGATTGCTACCTATGTAACTCCCTTGTCCATTCATTTCTCCCCTCTGATTTCCCTTCTGGTACTTATCCTTGCAAGCGGAAGAAGTTCCACACCTGCCCCTACACCTCCTTCCTCACTACCATTCAGGGCCCAAACAGTTTAACCAAGTGAGGTGACACTTGATCTGTGAGAATGTTGAGGTCATATACTGTGTCTGGCGCTCCTGGTGTGGCCTCCTGTATATTGGTGAGACCACTTCACTGAGCACCTATGCTCCTTCCACAACAAAAGATGGGGTTTTCTGGTGTCCACCCATTTCAATTCTACTTCCCTTTCCCATTCTGACATGTGAGTCCATAGCCTCCTTTACTGCCATAATGAAGTCACACTCCGCTTGGAGGAGCAACCCCTTGTATTCCATCTGGGTAGCCTGCAACCTGATGACATGAACATTGTTTTTTCAAACTTCTGGTAATTGCTTCGCCCCTTTCCCTCTCTCACCTTATATTCTTACCTTCCTATCACCTCCCTCTGGTGCTCCTCCCACTTCCCTTTCTTTCCCTTCTACCCTCTCCTATCAGATTCCCCTTCTCCAGCCCTTTATTTCTTTCACCAATCAACTTCCCAGCTCTTTACTTCAACCCCCACCCCTCAGTTTCACCTATCACCGACCACCTTGTACTTCTTCCTCCCCTCCCCCCCTTCTTAGTCTGATTTCTCATCTTTCTCCAGTCCTGACGAAGTGTCATGGCCTGAAACATCGACGGTACTCTTTTCCATAGAGGCTGCCTGGCCTGCTGAGTTCCTCCAGAAAATTATGTGTGTTGCATCATTCAAGGTTATTTAACTATAGTAAATAGAATTAATTATGATCTAATTAATCACAAACTGAGTTGAGGGCTGAATAGCTTATTCTTGTTCTTCTCTTAGACTACTAGAAAGATGCAAAGTTGTATAAACAGGCTCATCACTGGCTTCCTAAAGTATGGAATGGCACTCGATGCCTTCTCCTATGAATCAGCAATTCAGCATAACATATGTTTGGTTTTCTTTTAAAGAATTTGATGCTTTTTGTTGAAGTTAAAGGTTTTTTTTGCTGAAATTATTTTATTATTGTACTTATTCCACACATTATCCAAACAACTACTAAACATTACGCAGCAGCTTTTGCGTAGCTCCACCTGGTGACTGGAACAGTATACTGGAGAACAGTATTTTAGCAAACAGCAAAAATGTCATTTACGGCAGAGGAGAATTTGTATAATTTTAATTCATCAGCCCATGGCAATCTTTAATTTCATTATTCAGCCAGATTCTAGGTGCTTCACATCCACAAGTAGAACATCACAGCTCTGTTCATCCTGTCCTCTGGCCAGTAATCAGAACACAACTGTCAGGGAAGTGAAAGGTCAGTATTTCCTGGACATGAAGACAATAGAGCAAGCAGCCTTTCCAGTTCCAATGTGGGAGCAGATGAAGCTGAGAAAAAATTAAAAAGCTCTGGAGCAGATTGAAGATAACCTTATCTACTGCCCTCAGTCCATTGGGCACCAAGACAACCCAGTATTTGATCTGTATCCGCAAGCTGACTCTCGACGTAAAGGAAGCTGCTGCCTTCAAGCAAGAAGTTTGAATGCCAAGCAAAGTGAACAGAGGAAAAGGCTCTAATCACAATTCAATTAGATAATGCATGAAGAGGGTACTACTGGAACGACTGAAGCAGGGGACATCAAACATAAAACATTACAGCACAGAACAGGCCCTTTGGACCACAATGGTTCAACCTACTTTAAGATCAATCAACACTTCCTTGCCACATAGCCCTTTATTTTCATTATCATCCATGTTCCTTTCTAAGAGTTTCTTAAATGACCCGAATGTATCTGGCTCTACCACCACCCCTGGCAACGTGTTCCATTCAGATTCAGATCTATTTATCGCATGTACATTGAAACACAATGTGGCCATTTGCCTTAACAAACAACACACCCAAGTATGTGCTGGGGCAGCCTGCAAGTGCCACCACATATTCTGGTGCTAACACAGCATGCCCACCATGCTCGGAAGAACAACACATGAGCACAGCAAAACGGAACATACCAAAAAACAATGCAAAACAGTGAAATGAGCCCTGTTCCTCCCTCCCTCCCACCCGTACACATTCACCATCCTGTAACAGTGAAATGAGCCCTGTTCCTCCCTCCCTCCCTCCCATACACATTCACCATCCTGTAACAGTGAAATGAGCCCTGTTCCTCCCTCCCTCCCACTCATACACATTCACCATCCTGTAACAGTGAAATGAGCCCTGTTCCTCCCTCCCTCCCACCCATACACATTCACCATCCTGTAACAGTGAAATGAGCCCTGTTCCTCCCTCCCTCCCTCCCTCCCTCCCATACACATTCACCATCCTGTAACAGTGAAATGAGCCCTGTTCCTCCCTCCCTCCCTCCCATACACATTCACCATCCTGTAACAGTGAAATGAGCCCTGTCCTCCCTCCCTCCCACTCATACACATTCACCATCCTGTAACAGTGAAATGAGCCCTGTTCCTCCCTCCCTCCCTCCCGCCCATACACATTCACCATCCTGTAACAGTGAAATGAGCCCTGTTCCTCCCTCCCTCCCTCCCACCCATACACATTCACCATCCTGTAACAGTGAAATGAGCCCTGTTCCTCCCTCCCTCCCTCCCACCCATACACATTCACCATCCTGTAACAGTGAAATGAGCCCTGTTCCTCCCTCCCTCCCACCCATACACATTCACCATCCTGTAACAGTGAAATGAGCCCTGTTCCTCCCTCCCTCCCACTCATACACATTCACCATCCTGTAACAGTGAAATGAGCCCTGTTCCTCCCTCCCTCCCACCCACCCATACACATTCACCATCCTGTAACAGTGAAATGAGCCCTGATCCTCCCTCCCACCCTCCCACCCATACACATTCACCATCCTGTAACAGTGAAATGAGCCCTGTTCCTCCCTCCCTCCCACCCATACACATTCACCATCCTGTAACAGTGAAATGAGCCCTGTTCCTCCCTCCCACCCTCCCACCCATACACATTCACCATCCTGTAACAGTGAAATGAGCCCTGTTCCTCCCTCCCTCCCACCCATACACATTCACCATCCTGTAACAGTGAAATGAGCCCTGTTCCTCCCTCCCTCCCTCCCTCCCATACACATTCACCATCCTGTAATAGTGAAATGAGCCCTGTTCCTCCCACCCTCCCACCCATACACATTCACCATCCTGTAACAGTGAAATGAGCCCTGTTCCTCCCTCCCTCCCACCCATACACATTCACCATCCTGTAACAGTGAAATGAACCCTGTTCCTCCCTCCCTCCCACCCATACACATTCACCATCCTGTAACAGTGAAATGAGCCCTGTTCCTCCCTCCCTCCCACCCATACACATTCACCATCCTGTAACAGTGAAATGAACCCTGTTCCTCCCTCCCTCCCACCCATACACATTCACCATCCTGTAACAGTGAAATGAGCCCTGTTCCTCCCTCCCTCCCACCCATACACATTCACCATCCTGTAACAGTGAAATGAGCCCTGTTCCTCCCTCCCTCCCACTCATACACATTCACCATCCTGTAACAGTGAAATGAGCCCTGTTCCTCCCTCCCACCCTCCCATACACATTCACCATCCTGTAACAGTGAAATGAGCCCTGTTCCTCCCTCCCTCCCACCCATACACATTCACCATCCTGTAACAGTGAAATGAGCCCTGTTCCTCCCTCCCTCCCTCCCACCCATACACATTCACCATCCTGTAACAATGAAATGAGCCCTGTTCCTCCCTCCCTCCCACCCATACACATTCACCATCCTGTAACAGTGAAATGAGTCCTGTTCCTCCCTCCCTCCCACCCATACACATTCACCATCCTGTAACAGTGAAATGAGCCCTGTTCCTCCCTCCCTCCCTCCCACCCATACATTCACCATCCTGTAACAGTGAAATGAGCCCTGTTCCTCCCTCCCTCCCACCCATACACATTCACCATCCTGTAACAGTGAAATGAACCCTGTTCCTCCCTCCCTCCCACCCATACACATTCACCATCCTGTAACAGTGAAATGAGCCCTGTTCCTCCCTCCCTCCCACCCATACACATTCACCATCCTGTAACAGTGAAATGAGCCCTGTTCCTCCCTCCCTCCCTCCCACCCATACATTCACCATCCTGTAACAGTGAAATGAGTCCTGTTCCTCCCTCCCTCCCACCCATACACATTCACCATCCTGTAACAGTGAAATGAGCCCTGTTCCTCCCTCCCTCCCTCCCACCCATACATTCACCATCCTGTAACAGTGAAATGAGCCCTGTTCCTCCCTCCCTCCCACCCATACACATTCACCATCCTGTAACAGTGAAATGAACCCTGTTCCTCCCTCCCTCCCACCCATACACATTCACCATCCTGTAACAGTGAAATGAGCCCTGTTCCTCCCTCCCTCCCTCCCACCCATACACATTCACCATCCTGTAACAGTGAAATGAGCCCTGTTCCTCCCTCCCTCCCTCCCATACACATTCACCATCCTGTAACAGTGAAATGAGCCCTGTTCCTCCCTCCCTCCCTCCCACCCATACACATTCACCATCCTGTAACAGTGAAATGAGCCCTGTTCCTCCCTCCCTCCCACCCATACACATTCACCATCCTGTAACAGTGAAATGAGCCCTGTTCCTCCCTCCCTCCCACCCATACACATTCACCATCCTGTAACAGTGAAATGAGCCCTGTTCCTCCCTCCCACCCTCCCATACACATTCACCATCCTGTAACAGTGAAATGAGCCCTGTTCCTCCCTCCCTCCCACCCATACACATTCACCATCCTGTAACAGTGAAATGAGCCCTGTTCCTCCCTCCCTCCCTCCCACCCATACACATTCACCATCCTGTAACAGTGAAATGAGCCCTGTTCCTCCCTCCCTCCCTCCCACCCATACACATTCACCATCCTGTAACAGTGAAATGAGCCCTGTTCCTCCCTCCCTCCCTCCCATACACATTCACCATCCTGTAACAGTGAAATGAGCCCTGTTCCTCCCTCCCTCCCACCCATACACATTCACCATCCTGTAACAGTGAAATGAGCCCTGTTCCTCCCTCCCTCCCACTCATACACATTCACCATCCTGTAACAGTGAAATGAGCCCTGTTCCTCCCTCCCTCCCTCCCACCCATACACATTCACCATCCTGTAACAGTGAAATGAGCCCTGTTCCTCCCTCCCTCCCTCCCATACACATTCACCATCCTGTAACAGTGAAATGAGCCCTGTTCCTCCCTCCCTCCCACCCATACACATTCACCATCCTGTAACAATGAAATGAGCCCTGTTCCTCCCTCCCTCCCACTCATACACATTCACCATCCTGTAACAGTGAAATGAGCCCTGTTCCTCCCTCCCTCCCTCCCACCCATACACATTCACCATCCTGTAACAGTGAAATGAGCCCTGTTCCTCCCTTCCTCCCACCCATACACATTCACCATCCTGTAACAGTGAAATGAGCCCTGTTCCTCCCTCCCTCCCACCCATACACATTCACCATCCTGAAACTGCAGGCTAGGCCACCTTCTTCATACTCCAGATAATGGGGCCTGACTGTGCTGGTGCACTCATAGATACCCACATTTCGGCCATAGGGCCTCAACTTTTGGATTTCCAATCAACCTTCAGTCTTCGATCCAAACCAGTCAACCTTTGGGCTTCGATCTGGATCTCCGATCAACCCATGACTCTGAAAAGATGTGGACCCTGGATAAGGGCCCAACCTCCAAACTTCAAATGCTAGGCTCATCAGTAACTGGACCTCAAACTGAGGTCTCACCGATGACAAGACCCTGAACATCCTTGCTAGTCTGTGGGTTCACCATCCAACCATGCCCTTGCTGCTGGCCTTTGAATGTGGAGCAGAGGCTTAGTTTCCAGCCCTCACACCCCTGTCCCTTAACTCTGACCTGACCCCTAATTCTCTTAGAATATAACTTAGAGCCACTCCTCAATGGAGGTCTGTGTTAAAAACATACCTCTGACATTCTCCCCACCCCCCCCCCCCCACTTTCCTCCAATCACTTTAAAATCAAACTCCATTGTATTGGTCACTTCAGCCCTGGAAAAATGTCTCTACTTATACACTCAATCTCTTACCATCTTGTACACCTCTATCAAGTCACCTCTCATCCTTCTTCGCTCCAGAGAGAAAAGCCCTAGGTTACTCAACCTGTCCTCATAAGACATGCAATTTAAGCTAGGCAGCATCCTGGTAAATCTCTTCTGCACCCTCTATGAAGCTTCCACAACTTTCCTATATTCAAGAGACCAGAAGTGAATGTAATATTCCAAGTGTGGTTTAACCAGGATTTTTAGAGCTGCAACATTACTTCGCTGCTCAATCCCTTGACAAATGTATGCCTCTATAACAACCCTATCAACTTGCACAGCAACCTTGAGGGATCTGTGGACATAGACCTCAAGATTCCTTTGTTTCTCCACACTTCTAAGAATTCTGCCATTAACCCTGTATTCTGCCTGCAAATTCAACCTTCCAAAGAGAATCTCTACACACTATTCCAGGTTGAACTCCATCTGTCACTTCTCAGCCCAGGTCTGCATCCTGTCAATGTCCGGTTATAACCTCCGACAGCCATCTATGCTATCCACAGCTCCAGCAGCCTCCATGTCACCCGAAAATTTACTAATTCACCCTCCCACTTCCTCATCCAAATCGTTTATAAGAATCACAAAGAGCAGGTTCCCAGAACACCAGTGGTTAATGACTTCCGGGCAGAATATACTGCAACCACTCTCTGCCTTCTTTGGACAAGCCTATTCTGTATCTGCGTGCCAAGATTCCCTGGATCCCATCCTTCCTGACTTTCTGAATTAATCTTCCATTGGGAACCTAATCAAATGTCATATTAAAATCCAGCAAACTTTTCCCTCATTTCAAGTAGTAACCTGGGAATCCCATCCAGCCAGCCTCAGGGACAGTTCTACCCTAAACATAAGAGATTCTGCAGATGCTGGAAATCCAGAGCAACACACTTAAAATGCAGGAGGAACACAGCAGGTCAGGCAACATCCATGGAAAGGAATATCAAGAGTGTCCTGAGTGATATTCAGGCCATGGATAAACTAGAACTCAGTGAAGATAAGGAGAGATTGGAGCACTCCAGTTGAGCAGGAAAGGGAGGTAGAAACCTATAAATTAAAGGGCAAGCCACTCAGCACAAGGTTCTATCCTAAAGAAGCAACCAGTTGTACAAATTGAATATGAGCAGGAGACGGAACCAACCGTCAAATCCAGCAGTACATGACAGCTTCATTAGAAGCACTGGACTTCTCGTGAAATACAGACAACATATAGATATTTTAAAACAAAGCGTACTGAATGGTCTCCTCATTACTGCAGGATTGTTGCTGCTTTAACACACTTTGAGAAAAGCTGGAACCATTTTAAAGTATCTTTGCAATGTTGTCTTGAGTTGATTTTTGTTTTACCCTTCGTATAAAATTAAGAGTAAGAACACAAGTGAACTATGTAAATAAAAATTTTCTCAGCAAAAACTCCTGGTGGCTTTAACTTTACTTTTTATTAATTAGAGTCAAATTAATTTAATATATAATTTCATTTAGTTTTACATACTTTTAACTTCCTTGTGAATGTCAGTAAGATCCCTTCAGACACATCCTTTCCAAACTAGAAATCTGCAAGTTTCTCCTATCTTTTTGGTTGTCAAATATGATTCAGCTGCGTGCCACTTCCCTGTAATACTTCATTGTCTTATCTGCACCTCAGCAACCAGAAAGGGACACAGTGTTCATACTTCAATATGACGAGAACGTCCTCAAACTTGATTACAATTTCTGCTGACCTAGGTTGCTTTTTCGTTGTTCGGCGACTGAACATTTTGTGGACTGTGTCTTCACAAGCTCATGAGCTGTTTTAGCACTCAGAGGACATGAATGGTGTATTTGTTGTCCTGCCCATGTTCATTTATTATCATCTGCACTAAATTTTACCTGCTACCTAGCAATAATACTACATTGACCATGTTAAGAGAAATGAGTTCTTAAAGTTAAAAAAGAATAAAGCCTGGAAATATGCAGAAAGTTAGAAAGGAAACACCATAACTTGGGACATACCCAATAACTGAGGAGGGATCCTATTGTAATAGGTTTCGGTAATATCCAGATAAAGGAGGGAGTCGGGGTGGGAGGGGGGTGGTAGTTATAAGCTTAGTTTGAACCAACCAGACAGTAAGACTGCAAATGATTTGGTACAGTGGCAGATAGATACTAGAAAAAAAAATCACTGACTAGGTCATGAGCTTATGCCAGGAACCAAGATCGTGGCTTCTGGTGTCCAAATATTTCATTGAAGAAAATTTCTGCTCTTCTAGTACTGTTGTGAAAAGAGAGACAACTAGCATTAAAAGGGGTCAAGAATACAAGTTAATAAGATAATTATTCCATCCAGAAGGAAAGTTGGATAGGGAGCTGTTTACAATGATGAGCCCATAATCTACATGAACAAATTAACCTTGAAAATACATAGGAGATAAAATGATAAAGGACACAGAATCTTGGCTAGAACGTGCTTGTATTCCATTCTATTTTTGAATATTTGTGAACTTGAAAAAATATACTAAATAGACAAGTATTAAGAATACTTAATAATCAGTGCTAATTATTACAGCATGTTAACCTAGCAAGTCCATGTTGTTGCATGCAATAAACCAGTGATCCTTCACAACTCTGCTGTGGTTGACCTTCCGTATTTCAATTCAGTAGGTCACTTAAATGGGTTGCAGTTGAGTGATCTTTCTGGGAAGGATTTCTAAGATATCACAAGGGCGTTTACAGACATACTTAAAGTACAACAACTATTTAAGGAATGAATAGCTGATCTTATACAACAGAGTTTTTCATAGCAACTGAATGACTGCTGGTATCGGCTGTGGGAGTAAGTTGTTTACCCAGCCACTTTGGTGCATGCATCGTATGCAGAATCTTCAGTAACAGGGCACATTTCTCATGATATCAGCCTACTCTGGTTATGATCATCTGTTTACCTAAATTGATTTTTATGGTTGCTTGGTTATCTGTCCCCTCATGACAGAAAGCTGATTTAGATCACTTTTACTATTTTGAAGTTGTCTGATATACCTTTTAGCAACAATGCAGACAGATGACAACTGAATAGTGCTCAATTATATCTAAGTTAAGGAGTCAGTGTTTAATCATATGTTACGTTTAGTTATTTTTGAGTGTATTTAACTGATTTTAGAACTTTAAGGACGATTGAATAAACACCTGAATGCCCCATTGCAAGAAAAGCATTTACCGTAGATTCCGGATTTTAAGCCGCTACTTTTTTCCCACATTTTGAACAGCTTTGAACTCTGCGGCCTATAATCCAGAGCGGCTAATACATGGTTTTTTTTTCATGCCGCCTCGTAAACATTTTGCCTCGTAACAGTAGACCAATAAAATTGATGAGTAGTTCACAGAGGTCCAATGAAATTGTACGATAAATCAAGCGCACTTTCACAATTAAATTATTGTAAATCAGTCATTTGTACTCACCCTCATCAACATGGAAAATACTCGAAGCAAGACCCGAGCGCGTCAGACCCGATTAGACCCGATCGCAATGCGCAAGCGTCAGACCCGATTAGACCCGAGCGCATTGCGCAAGCGTCAGACCCGATTAGACCCGATCGCAATGCGCAAGCGTCAGACCCGATTAGACCCGAGCGCATTGCGCAAGCGCGTCAGACCCGATTAGACCCGATCGCATTGCGCAAGCGTGTCAGACCCGATTAGACCCGATCGCAATGCGCAAGCGTCAGACCCGATTAGACCCGATCGCATTGCGCAAGCGTGTCAGACCCGATTAGACCCGATCGCAATGCGCAAGCGTCAGACCCGATTAGACCCGATCGCATTGCGCAAGCGTCAGCCCCGATTAGACCCGATCGAAAACGCTGCTTTTAAGTTAAAGTCGATCAATAACTTTTCCTGGTAGGCTGCAATATATATATTTTTACCAGTCGCTAGGAGATATTGGAATGTTGTTCGTGCTGTTCAGTAAAAAAGTATATGCAACGTAATTTGTGTTACCGATACGTATGTATATTTAAAAGTAGCGGTGCGGCCTAAAATCCGGTGCGGCCTTTACAATTAAAAAATTGATTTTATTTCTAAAATTAGAGCCTGCGGCTAATAATCAGGTGCGCTCTGTAGTCCGGAATCTACGGTAATGTTTTTTTTTGCCTGTGTTCATCATGTCAAACTCACATATGTAAAAAAGTGAAAGATTTTATATGGTGTCTTATTGTATATTTCAAAACATTAAGTGCAGTTACCATCATATAAACAAATATAACAGTTTACACAAAATATTAGCTTACACAAATTGTAAATAAAATGAGAAGACATTACTAATTTTGATGGCAATAGCAGCGTGAGGAATATTGACTGGCTACTAGAGAACAAGCTGCTCTTAAGATTAGTGCCATATGACCTTTTAATCTCTGTGTGAAGATAGGCAGAACTTGCTGTTGTGTTTTACAGCAGCTTAAGTTCCAAAGAGGTACAGTTGCAAGAAAAAGTTTGTGAACTCTTTGCAATTACCTGGTTTTCTGCATAAATTACTCATAAAATGTGGTCTGATCTTCATCTAAGTCACAATAATAGACAAACACAATCTACCTAAACTAATAACACACAAACAATTTTATTTATCATGCCTTTATTGATCACATTGTTTAATTATTCACAGTTCACTCTTGTATGTCAACCTTTGTATTTAATAACTGGTAGCACCTCCTTTAGCAGCTGTAACCTCCACTAAACGTATCCTGTAGCTGCTGATCAGACTTGCACAACAGCAGGGAGGAATTTTAGACCATTCCTCCATACAAAACAATTTCAGTTCATCAATATTTCTGGGATATGTTGCATGAACAGTTCTCTTCAAGTCATGCCACAGCATTTTATTTGAGCTAAGGTCTGGATTCTGACTTGGCCAATCCAAAACACAAATTTTCTTCTTTTTAAACCATTCTGTTGTTGATTTACTTGTGTTTCAAATCATTGTTTTGTTTCATCATCCAACTTTTATTAACCTTCAAGTGACGGACCACTACCCTGAATTCTCCTGTAAAGTGTCTTGATACACTTGTGAATTCTTTGTTCCCTTAACAATTGTAAGCTGTCCAGGCCCTGAGGCAGCAAAGCAGCCCCAAACCATGATGCTCCTTCCACCACGCTTCACAGTTGGGATGAGGTTTTGGTGGTGTTGTGCGGTGCCCTTTTCCCTCCAAAAATAGCAGTGTGCATTTCTGCCAAGAAGATCAACTTTTGTCTCATTGTCACGGAAGCATTGTGGAACATCCAGGTGGTCTTGTGCAAACTTGAGGTGTGCAGCTATGTTTTATTTTTGGAGAGCAGTAGTTTCATAAACTCCGTTCTTGATTAGTGTTTTTTCTTATAGTGAGCACTTGATCAGAGACTTTTAGCAAGTTCTGGAGATTCCTACAGGTCTTCTGCTGTTATTCTTGGGTTCTTTTTCACTTCCTTCAGCATTGCACATTGTGCTCTTGGTGTGATCTTTGCAGGACACCCACTCATAGGGAAAGTGACAACAATACTGAAATTCCTCCATTTGTAGACAATTTCTCTTTCTAGTTTCATGCACCTCTACAATTCTTCTAAGGTCCTCTGAAAGTTGGTTTGATTGAGGTGTGGTGCATGTAAACATATTCTTCTTGAGAAAAGCAGGCTGTATCAGTAACCTGACTTTGTGTGTCTATTTTATAGGGCAGGGCACCTCTACAACCCACACCTCCAATCTCATCTCATTGATTGGAACACTTGACTCCAAATAGCTTTTGTAGAAGGCATTACCCCTGAGGTTCACTTAGTTTTTTTGAACCTAGACTGTGATTGTTTAAATGATATATTCAGTATTGATGGTGTGTTATTAGTTTAGGCAGATTATGTTTGCCGACTGTGATTGTGAATTAGATGAAGATCAGACCACATTTTATGAGTAATTAGTGCAGAAGATCTGGTAATTGCAAAGCATTCACAGACTTTTTCTTGCAACTGTATTTTGCTTTAATCTTCACCAGTTTATTCAGTTACCTTCCCAAAAAAAACACAGGTATATACTGTATATCTCTATCAATATTTTAGTATAATGGGGTGATAGAAAGCATAATAAAATGAGGAGACAATGAAAATAATCCTTTTTCCTCTACACTCCTAATACATTTTAAAATTTTCTAGCCATGTGCATTTGAAATTTGCCAGTCTTTATGAAAAGCCTGCTAAAGAAGTATGTGGAATCCTTAGTTTTATAATTGGTCTGTACAAGTTATGCTGTGTCACTTTGAATTAATGATTAGGCTCCCATTGAATGTATGTATCTATCTGGACTCTGCTCCTTAGGCTCTGGCATGATGAGCCAAATGATCATCTTCAAATAACATTTTAAAAATTCAGATGCAGCAAATGCTTGAAGCACAGAGCAGGTCAATTACATCTGTGGAAAGGGGTATAAAGTTATGTTTTCAATTCACTGACTCTTGGGAAATTCTTTGACCCAAGGCATTAACTATGCTTTTGTAGATACTGTTTGATCTGTTGAGTTCTTTGATCATTTTCTGTTGTGTCTTGGACCATCTTGTATGCATCATATTGTGGAATATGTGAAGATGTAAGAGTAATCTAGTGAAATATTGATTCCTCATGAATCATTGTTTTTGTAATTATTTCTAAACTGTAAGGGACAGAATATTACTATCAGATAGTGCAAATATAGAATAAAAATACATACATAATCTTCTAACCTGTTTTGTTATGAATCCTGTTGGCAGACTGAAAAGAAGGCAGTGCTCTTGCAAAGGGAAGCTTAGTACCTCCCTCGATGCCATTGATTTGGTGGCCACTCCAGAGTAACAGCAACATGAGATGTCTTTACACATTCAGATTATAGACTTACATGTTTGTCATTCAGGAAGTTAAGAGTGTTATTCATGATATTGCTGTATCCTGTCTACTGTGTTAGGATTGACTTGCATACAAGTGGGAGGGTGAACTTTCCTTTGGTGTATGGTTTTGTTTGAGTAACATTACCATAATATCTTTAGGATAAGCTCCTAAGAAATGTTTGGCAGTTAGCACAAATAGAGTTAGAGTTTGTTGAAGTGCACATATTATTAAATGTAGAGACCAGTCCTCCCTCCCTACCTCTTGAAAAAGGCCTCTGACAGTTGTCGAAATTGGATTTTGTTGTAAGATCTGTTGAGTATTGATCAAGAGTGCCATCTTGTGACAGAGTTCTCAAAAACAATAGTAGTAAGTTCTGCAATGCAGAAACTAGACCATCTGCAACCCACAAGCCAAAACTGGCCCATCGTGTCTTATGGGATTGGCTTACTCCCTAATGTTTTATTGCAACCTAACTGCAACATGTATACTTTCCTTTGGTGGCTTCTAATCTTTCAGCAAAATATGTTGGTGCAGCATTAATGGAATGATCAGTAGGAGATAAGGAGGGCCAAAGCAAGCAGATGATGTGGGTTAGATCAGGACAAAAGTGTTTTGGTTAGGTGAATAAATGGATGGAGGAGGTAGGTAAGTATTCTGAACAGTACTGAGATCTACAGTGGGGGGGGGGGAGGAAGGGAGTTGGAGGCTCAATAGGTAAGAATAGAAGTTTATTAAAAAAACAGGTACCTATAGGGAGAAAGATTAGATCTTGTATTCATCAAGATGGGTGGTACTTTTTAACTAATGCTGGAAGCAGGCCTGAACTTTTTGATTAAGATCAGTTTCAATCTTTCATAGGTCTCATAAGCATAGTAGAATTTTACATGAATGATATCAAACAAGGATTGTGTGCGATTGACATTGATGAATAGCCCTGGCAGAGTTTGTACCCTGGCAATTCATACACACTGAAGTGCCAAGAACAACTTGGTTTGTTCAAACTGAAAAGGGCTTTCTAAACTCAAAAATCTGATCACCCTGATTTTTGTTTTAGTCATAATATTGCATTTGTTGAATAATTACTAATATATTTTGTCTTTTAATTTTTTTTGCAGGAATAGCATTCACAGACCTTCCTGTAAGTATTTTCAGTTTTGTTTCGTGGCTTTCAATATGTTCTTGAAAGTTTTTATCAAAATAAATTCCTCTAAAGGTCAAAGCCAATTGTTATAGAAGGAACTGATTGTTTCTTTTAGTCTTAAAATCCAAATATAACACAGTGATTTAGGTTATGCTGCTTTAGCCACAAGGTGCAATTCTTTACTGCTTGGAAATAAAAACAGTACTTCATGTACTTTTAATTTTAGCTTTTTTACCTGTGCCATAGTGATATTGCAATAAGCATGAAGGGAGAAATATCTTGCTGGTAAACATTTGGTTCAGGCAACTGTTATAATTTCATAATGGGCTTTCATTTTATTAGTATTTGCTGTGGTAATTTTTCTTTATTGTAAAATTGAGGTGTCATTTAAAGATTAATATGGGTTTCTATGTCCTTAATTGGTAACTTTAATCATCACATTCCCTTGTTTATATAATGAATGGCATTGCACTATCATGCCAAGATTATCCAGTATTCCATGATTTAGTGAATTGTACACAGATCTAGGCTAATTATTTTAAAATTCACTGTTCTCAAAGTATTTACATCCTGTAACATAGCTTTGAAACTGCAACTAATACTGGAGTAGTTGGATCTAATACAAGTGTTATAGCTGAGACAGTGCTGTCCTTAATCAACATTTTAGTAGTTTATTTTTTAGCAAAGTTCATTGGAAATCATGAGCTGAAGCCCTGTTTGAAATTCCTTTAGTTCCGCCTCAACATTCTTAACAAATATAGAGACTAATTGTATCATAATCAGGGTCAGTGGAGCGATGCATTCAATGTAGGAGCTCCTTGCCAATACGACATTGCATCATATAAGAAATTGCATTTACAACCTAAGTTACTGTGGAGCTGACAACATTTGAGTGCTTGCAGAAAACACATTTGGAAATCTGTGCTTGCCATACGGAATTAGATTCTTCAGTGTTAGACTCATTCTTTAGTGCAACTGACTTGGGCTCAAGGTTTGAGAATTCTCAAAAGTATCAAATGGTTATAATCATTTTATTTAATTGCAACTGTGTTGCTGTTTGAGATATATAATGTCCATGTGTTAATACAGGTTCCAAACACTGAGAAACATAATGACTTGCCATTATGTAATTATGGAATCTGCAGCCAACCAAAACTACTTTTGCTTTATCACCAGAAGCATGCATCTGCTTGTTTTATGCCTGGCTAATTAATTACTTAGCCTCCATTTTCCCAATGCCTATTATATATCAGCAGTGAAGTAATCACTCAAGTGAGTTCTGTTTTGCTTTATTTCTTTAAATTATTTTCTGCCAACACTGGGTAGTCGAGCAGATTTGTCTTCAAAAGGGGCAATTATGAGAATAAAGGAAATTTCAGTCAAACTTAGTTTTGGGCCTCAAAAGTTGACCTGTGACAACTTAATGCGGTCTATTAATTGGTTATCCATAAGAATAAATACAGAAAAATATGCAATGAGATGAGAAGAAGATACATGAACTGAACTGAATCTTCACAATGTTCCAACATCAGTCATAAATGGAAATTGCAGAGAGAGGCAGCAAATGTTAATATTCAAACTACAATTGAGAAAAGGCAAGAATGTTGGCGATGATGAGCAGACTGCTGCCTGATATGTACAAGTGCTGTATACAGTGTTGTGATTTTAATTTGAACAGACAGATTAGCTTGACTTAGTTGGCAAAGTCAATAAAGGAAAAAGTGTGGAGAGGGAAAATAAAAAGATAGCAGTTACATTACGACAAAGTGAGGTTAATGAAAAGCAAAATTCACTTCCTCTAAAGTTGAATGGCACCATTTGTATATCTCTGACCACAGAATGCATTTAATAGTCACCAACTGCATTGTTGAATTATCATTTTTGCTGTTTTGTTTTTACTACTTCTGTCTTTTAGCCTAACCTGTACCCAACAGTAGGACTTCAAACACCTGGTGAAATAGTAGATGCTAACTTCGGACAGCAGCCTTTTGTCTTCGACATTGAAGATTACATGCGGGAGTGGAGGGCAAAGATTCATGGTACAATTGAGCGATTCCCCATAGGAGACAGATTAGGGGAATGGCAGACAATGCTGCAAAAGTAAGAATTATACTCCTTGTTTATTATAAATGGAGGGCTAGCCAATTGCTTTGTACCACATTTAAACTAGCTCATTATATGAGAATTTGTTTTGCAGCTTGGTGTCATCCTACCTGGTGCATCATGGGTACTGTGCGACAGCAACTGCCTTTGCCAGAGCAGCAGGGCAGACCATTCAAGAGGAGCAGAACTCAATCAAAAACAGACAGCGTAAGGCTGCCAACAATATCTTTGTGTAATGATTTGAAACTTCTATTTTAAATATGTTGTCTCAGTTACTCACAATACCCAGTATAACGCTCCCATTATTCAAATCAAATGGGTTTCTAATGTCAGCCGAGGAGTACTTCATTTAATCTCTGCTCTTCAAGGAAAGAGGCAGAAAATAATTTCTGTGGTATCCCTATTAATAGGACAGTCTGCTGATGCATATTTTTATATGTTAACAAGCATTTTAGATCAACTAAATGATCTGGAAGTCAATAGCAGGCTTTAGCTTTGCATTGCTAGTTTACCCCTAGCCTGCAAGCTGAAAACATATTGTACCAGGTGCAACAAATGCCCAGTTGACCTCCACAGTAATGTACTATTGGCACCCATGTAGAGGCAGTACTAGTAGCAGTGAGATCACTTGAGTTGCATATGATGTTCTCCAAAGGAGTTTCTTATTGGTGGGTCCTCGGGTGGCTGTAGGAGCTGATCCAGCATCCGCAAAACTGGGATTTTAGGGTGAATTCCCTTAACAGAGAATGCCTGTGCTTGACTTTGTTTGGCTGATGCATTGGTAGCCTCCACACAGTCCTTGTAACCCTTGTAATGTAAATGTATTCATGATAATCGGGAAAAAAATTGAGAAAGTGGAAAGAAAAGAAATTTGGTTATTACATATTGTTCCAGAGGTTGGATGCTTTATCTGGAGACATTAATTTCAGTAATTCAATAAGCCTGGAAGAAAAAAGATAGTACCAGTAGTAGAGTGTATGAAACTGCCAAATTGTCATAAAAATTCATCTAGTCACTAATGTCATTCAAGGTAGGAAATCTTTTTTATTTAGCCTGTATGTAACTCCAGGTTCACCAGAGTGATTTGAATGATAACTTTTCTCAAAAAGGAAGTTCTGAAGGCACTTGTGGATGGACATTAAGTGCTATCAAAGGCATTGGTGTTTACATACCATTAACAAATAGAAACATTTTAATCAAATTATGTCTTGTGTGTGAAACCCCAATCATATCTCTTTTCCTTTGAATGTCTTGAATTGAATCAGCCCTTTGGTCCCTCATAGTTGCTCGTTATTCAGTATGATCATGGTTGATATTCTACTTCAGAGCTCCTTGACTGTACTAACCCCAGTGATCTTAAAATCCAGTAATCTGTTGATTTATCTTTTACAAATGTAACTTAGCAGATATAATTCCACCCACCTCTTTCATTTCACTATTAATGATTATAATTACAATGTTTTCTTGATTTTCATATATCTGAATGAAGAAAGCATAAAAAATACAGTGTACGCATGTAGGACTGAAACCTCGTGGTGAAATACAGTGAAGTCCAGTGTCAGAAACTACTAATTTGACAGATATCTTAAATATTCACACCAGAATAAAGTTGTGGCAGGAGGGATTAAACATTGAAGCTGAGCTGATAATCCACAGCTGTCTAATAATCTTTTCAATATTTCAAAGAGAAAACTTTCTCAAAATAATCAGTTCAGCCACCTATAATGTTTTCTTTGCTGGGCTATGGCTTATTAATTCATCATAGTACCAACAGTTTAATATTTTGGTACGTACCTATGTGGCTTTGAAAATATAAAATAGTTCTGTGTTTGATTATCAATGATTTGCTAGACAATATCTACCCCTCGTAGGCACCGAAACAGTTTTGCTTTTATTTCTATAATACTATAAACAGAAACTAAAATAGAAAGCACATCTTTTTACCAAAAAGCAGAAACTTTACAGCCTGTGTCAGCCTGGCTCAGTTGTCGAGTTCTCAGCTGTGAGGAGAAGGGTTTTGTTTTGAAAGGTTGTTGTAAAACTTGAGCACATGATCCACATTTGGTACTCAAGAGGAATACTGAATCTGAATTCTGTTAGAACTGTTGTCTTTAAGGTGAGGTGTACTTCCTGTTGGATTAGACATGCCTAGAAAATACCATGGCATTATTTAGCTGATAAGCACACCTCAAAAAACTGTAAGATATAGGAGCAGAATTAGGTCATTTGGCCCATTGAAACTGCTCCACCATTTCATCATGGCTGATCCAGTTTTCCCTCTTAGCCCTAATCTCCTTCCTTCTCCCCAAATCCCTTCATGTCCTGACCAATCAAGAATCTATCAACTTCTGCCTTAAATATACATAAAGACTGTGACAAAGAATTCCATAGATTTCCTCTATTCTGAGGCTGTGTCCTCTGAGACTCTCCCACCATCAGAAATATCCCCTCCACATCCAGTCTATCAAGACCTTTCACAGTTTGATACGTTTCAATCAGGTCACCCCTCATTCTTCTGAATTCAAGTGAATACAGATTCATTTTCATGAACCTCCTTTGAACTCTCTCTAGTTTCAGCACATCCTTTCTAAGATAAGGGGACTCAAAACTGCTCACGGTACTCCAAGATAAGCCTCACAAGTGCTTTATAAAGTCTCAACAATTACATCCTTGCTTTTATATTCTAGTGCTCTTGAAATGAATGATAACATCACATTTGCCTTCCTTGCCACAGACTCAACCTGTAAATTAACCTTGAGGGAATCCTGCACAAGGACTCTCATGTACCTCTGCACCTCAGTGTTTTGTATTTTATCTCCATTTTAGAAAATAGTCAACCCTTTCACTTCTTCTTCCAAAGTGCATGTCCATACACTTCCTGACACTGTATTCCACCTGCCACTTCTTTGCCCATTCCCTTAATCTGTAAGTCTTTCTGTAGCCTCTCAACTTCATCAAAACTACCTGCCCCTCCACCAATCTTCATATCATCTGCAAATGTTGAAATAAAGCCATCAATTCCATCATCAAAATCATTGACATATAATGTAAAAATAGACGGTCCCATTACAGACCCCTGTGGAACACCACTAGTCACCGGTAGCCAACCAAAAAAGGCTCCCTTTATTCCCATTCTGTGCCTCCAATCAATCAGCCATTGCTATATCTATGCTAGAATCTGTCCTGTAATACTATGCGCTTGTAGTGTGGCACCTTGTCAAAGGCCTTCTGAAAATCCAAGTAGCAACATCAACTGATTTTCCTCTGTCTATCCTGCTCATTATTTCTTCAAATAATTCCAACAGATCAGTCAGACGAGATTTTCCCTTGAGAAAACTATGCTGACTACAGCCTATTTTATCATGTGCCTCCATGTGCCCCGAAACCACATCCTTAACAATTGATTTCAACATTCCCAACCGCTCACCTCAGACTAACTAATCTTTAATTTCCTTTCTTCTGCATCTCTCCCAAAGTAATCAATTGTTTTAGGAAACACATTCCTGTCATGATATTTCAATAAGATTAGTGAAAGTTGTTGGAGTCAATCAGTCAGCATTGGGATAATGGGATTTGGACAGAGCCATGTTGATCTAGACTTCCAGTTACAATTAAACTGGAGCCATTTCAGATAGCGGTTTCTATTATTGATGATGTTTCTTTTGAAGTTCAACAGAGCCATGAATGTTCTAACATTTTAATTTTTTAATATACAGTGCCTATAAAAAGTATTCACCCTCCCCCCTCCCTGGAAGTTTTCATGTTTTATTGTTTTACGACATTGAATCACAGTGGATTTAATTTGGCTTTTGTTTTAATACTGATCAACAGAAAAAGACTCTTTTGTGTCAAAGTGAAAACAAATTTCTACAAATTGGTCTAAATTTATTATAATTATTATACACAAAATAATTGATTGTGTAATTACTCACCACCTTAGGTCTCTATATCAGCTTTGCAAATCTGGATAGTGCAATTCTTCCCCATTCTTTTTTACAGAACTGCTCAATCTGTCAGATTGCATTGAACAGCCCTTTTCAAGTCCAGCCACAGATTCTCAATTGAATTGAGGTCTGGACTCTGACTTGGCCACTCTAGGACATTGTTGTTTTTAAGCCATTCCTGTGTTGGATTTATGCTTGGGGTCATTGTCTTGCTGAAAAACAAATCTTCTCCCAAGTCTCAGTTCTCTTACAGACTGCATCAGGTTTTCTTCCAGGATTCCCTGTATTTTGCTGTATTCATTTTATCCTCTACCCTCACAAGCCTTCCAGGGCCTGTTGCAGTGAAGCATCCCCACAGCATGATGTAGCCACCACCATGCTTCACAGTAGGATGGTGTGTTTTTGATGATGTGCAGTGTTCGGCTTATGCCAAGCATAGCGTTTAGTCTGATGGGCAAAAAACTCAATTTTGGTTTCATCAGACCAGAGTATTTTCTTCCAGCAGACTTCAGAGTCTCCCACATGCCTTCTGGCAAACTCTAGCTGAGATTTCATTTGAGTTTTTTTCAACAGGGGCTTTCTCTTTCCAACCCTCTGACATAAAGCTGTGACTGGTGAAGCACCCAGGCAACAATTGTTGTATGCACAGTCTCTCCCATCTCAGCCACTGAAGCTTGTAACTCCTCCAAGGTTGTCATAAGTCTCTGAGTGGCCTCCATCACTAGTCGCTTCTTGCATGGTTACTTAGTTTTTGAGGAAGGCCTGCTCTAGGCAGATTTACAGCTGTGCCATATTCTTTCCATTTCTTGATGATTGACTAACTACTTCAAGAGATATTCAGTGACTTGGAAATTTTCTTCTATCCATCTCCTGACGTGCTTTTCAATAACTTTTTCACAGAGTTGCTTAGAGTGTTCTTTTGTCTTCATGGCGTAGTTTTTGCTAGGATACTGACTCACCAGCAGTTGGACCTTCCAGATACAGGTGTAGTTTTACTACAGTCAATTGAAACACCTCAACTGCACATGGTGATCTCCATTTAAATAATTATGTGACTTCTAAAATGAATTGACTGCACTAATGATGATTTGGTGTGTCGTATTATAGGGGTGAATACTTATGCAATCAATTATTTTGTGTTTTATATTTGTAATTAATTTAGATCACTTTGTAGAGATCTGTTTTCACTTTGACATGATCTTTTTCTGTTGATCAGTGTCAAAAAATGCCAAATTAAATCCACTGTGATTCAGTGTTGTTAAACTATAAAACATGAAAGCTTCGGGGGTGAGGGGGGGGAGAAAGGGAATACTTTTTATAGGCACTGTGTAAAAATGGCACATGTGAAGCTGGAACTCACTAGTAATTGCATCTATTTCCTTCTGTCTTTCAGGAATACAAAAGCTAGTTTTAGCAGGAAGAGTGGGTGAAGCTATAGAAGCAACGCAACAAATGTATCCAGGAATGCTGGAGCGTAACCCAAACTTGCTTTTTATGTTAAAGTAAGAAGATTGCACACCAAATTTGCAGTATGCATTCAGTGGGGATTTGAGAAAGGAGAAGTATCCAAATCTAGAGCGAAGTTGACAGGACATCCACAGCTCGTTGGTTGATGTATTGCCTCAACGTGTGTGGTGCATCAGGATAGGGACTAAGCTTCAACTGCATGTCATAGACCAAAAGCAGCATTGACCCAAGGCATTTTATAGATGCCTGCAGCCGTCCCTTTCAGGAACGCAGTTAGGCTGCTCACTGCTGGCTATTAACCACATTCTGGTCGAGCATCAGACCAGAAGTCCCTACAAAGGATTGTGAGAACAGCTGAGAGAATCATAGGGGTCTCCCTACATTTATCAGGAGTGCTGTTTACGCAGGGCCCTTCGTATGATTAAGGATCCCACCCATCCATCCAGCATCCTCTTTGACTTTCTGCCATCAGGCAAGAGACTCTGATGCCTAAAAACAAGAACAGTCAGGGTGAGAAACAGTTTCTACCCCCAGGCCTTTGGGTTTCTGAACTCCCTGCCACATTGTATTCGAAGGGTCACTGGTTAATCTGGTCTGTACCTTACAGTATTTAATATTAATGCACTTTAATGTGTTATTTATGTGTGATTCATCTGTAGATCCTTACCTTCATAAATTATCATGTGTTATGTGTAGTACTGTGATTTACACCCTGGTTCGAAGAAACATTGTCTCATTTCAATATACATTATATAGTTATATATGTTATATGCATGTATATAATTAAATGACAAAAAACTTGACTACCCAATTGTACCTGAAAATAATAAACAGTGTCCACCAACCAGTTTTGAAGCCTGTTTTGAATCTGCAAACAGCTTCCATCCTATGTTGACATCATGGGCTTAGCCGTGCAAAGAAAAATTCCTTTTTCCATGGAATCATTGCAAAATGAATCACTTATAATCAGGGCAGCTGGTGGCTGAAATCCATTTGATATTTTCACAGAACTTGTTATTGCTTTGTTTTTTTTAAATTTTATTATTGCCTATTCCTGACATTTTGCTCAACAATTCCTCTACTAATTTTGTATAGGTGTCGGCAGTTTGTGGAGATGGTGAATGGTACAGACAGTGAAGTGCGCTGTTTCAGTGCCCGTAGTCCTAAGTCCCAAGGTAGCTACCCTGGATCACCCAACATGAGCCCCAGGCATGGAGCCAATAACTCTCACATCAACAATGCAGGTGCAGTATTGAACCATTTCTCCTCATCAATTCAAACAGTATTATTCAGTACAGAAAACCTGACCTTCTCCTCCACACTACCCTACCTTCCTCTTAACTCCACATTCTATTTGGTGTTCTAATTGGTCCAAACTATGGATGGTGGTGAAAGGTTAGTGAGTTTGCATCAAATCAATTGGTTCTTTATATGTATTTTGTGGGGACTCTGGTTTTAAATGCCATTAACATCATCTGTGTCTTTCACTTAGGTCAACTCCACTTTTATATAAAATTCACTTTACTCATAGTCAAGTTCGTGACAACTTTATCTTTCAATTAAATCTATTGTGTGTTTTGCAGGAGCAGAAAGTCCAAACTGCAGCAATGGAATTGTGCCATTGAAAAGCAAACCAATTCACAACAAATACCCAGCTATAAGTTCATCATCTTCATCATCTTCATCTTCTTCCTCACCTTCCTCTGTAAACTATTCAGAGTCCAATTCTACAGACTCTTCCAAATCCCAGCAACACAGTAGTACAAGTAATCAGGAAACCAGGTATGTTTGTGTCACAACACAGCCCTGTTAACTACATTTAAATGTTTTCAGGATCAGGAACATCTTTGCAGACTAATGGCAATTTGATTTCAATTTAAAAACAAGAAAAAAATCTGCAGATGCTGGAAATACAAGTAACACACCATATTCCATCTTGAGAGAGAGAGAGCAGCTGGCATCAATGATGCTTAATTAATTTGTTTTTTTGTTTGCTATTAAAATTCCAAAACCTTCAGACCTCTGATTGAGGTTTACCAAAGGTGCATTTAACAGTTTCCAGATACTATACACAGTCCAGTGTAGACATGTACCTGTTTTATAGTCCAGTTCAATTCAGAGGAAGTCAGAGAAAATAACCCAGACCAGCAAACAAATAGCCAAATGAAATAGGTAATTTGGAAATTCTTTAGCAATAGCTTGGCAACCAGGAAAGGGGGTAACTAAGTTTCGATAAAATTATTTTTGATATATCAGCTGTTCAGGCACATGTATCTACCTTGATAGTGATCTTTAAAAACAGTGACCTTTCATAAAATAAATAGAATACAAGGTGATTTCAAGCACCTTGAGAATAGGGAAGGTATCTTTAAACATAATACTTGGTAAATAGGGAAGGTAATTTGAAACCTGTTTCTTTCACTTGTTCGTTTTAGCTCCACTGGGGAAAGCAAAAACATCTGATTCCTTTCTTGATAAAATCCTACTCAATGTTATATAATTGTCATGAATAAAATAATCACCTTAAAGCAGAAAAGATTAGACTAAGTTTTCTGAGCAGTTGAAGATACTGCTCTCTGTTTTGGTTTCTCAGCAGAGTTTTGCCTGATGGGATTTTGCTGCCTGATTTATTTATTGTTGTTCAACAGTGACAGCGAAATGGAAATGGAACCAGAGCACTACACCAACGGAGTCTTGGAAAATTCTTCCAGTAGAATAATGAATGGCAACTATAAACACGAAGAAATCCTGCAGACAGATGAGTCCAGCATGGGTAGGATAAGACACAGGGACAGTGGTGTGGATGTTGCATGAGCAAAGAAAGGGCCAGGTGATAGATCTGTGCACAATTATGTTTGGAAAGGAGAGGGGATAAAAAGATGGAGAAGTTATGGAAGCTCAGTATTTCAATAGAAAGTTAAGAAACTGATTCTGTACTCAAATTTTCTTGTCATATAGAAATATTTTATCTACAAATCTGACATTGCTCCCTTTCCTGACTTCCACCTCCTTAAATTGAACTCCTTTGCTGTTGAAAAATCTTTCTCTAAAAATAGAAATGTGTAGTTCAATTTTGTTTTTTGAAATTACCTTCCTGCTCTTGTTGGCAAAGTTGACTGCATCACCATGAGTACATTCCGGGCAGGAGAGTATGGATAGATTCCTGTTTGAAGTAAGTCCTCTTTAAGTAATGTATTTACCCAGTATGGCAACTAATCCTTGCACTAACTATGCCCTACCCATCCCAGTCACAAACCTCATAGATTCTCCTCCATGAGTAGATGTATTGCCTGGCTGTTGCACCCAAAACCCACAATACTGATCCTCAGCAGTCGAATCATCCTCTTCCAACCCCACACCAAACTGACATAATATCCCATAATACTTAGCAAATCCCACCAATTGACACTCTGCCCCCTGATCCCTGACCTCTACCACTCCATTATCCTGGTATCCCTATTCCACAATCTCATTCCTAGTAGTCAATAACACGTATACTTTGTATGATTTTATTCAATCCCTGTTCAGATTCACTACCTCCCATGACCTCAAAATCATATCCATCTCTTATTAACTATAACTATTCTGACTGTGCACTACTTTGGTATTATTTTCATCAATAATACAGTTTCTTTATGCCACTTCCTGGTCTTCACAACTTCTGTTTTGAAGTCATTCCTTATAGCAATGTCTGTCAGTCTCCTTAAGCCACCTCTCAATGTTAGCCAGAAGGCTTTATTGAATCGCACTTTCTGATTTTTATCTGATCATTTTATGTGATCATATGCTGCTAGCCTTACATTAGGTATAATAATAGGCCAGTTTTTCTATGGGACTTCAAGCATTTACTATTATTGACAACTCAGTTGTAATTACTAATGATGCTCTCAATTTTTAAAAGTTTAGTTTTTAAAAGGTGAGTAATGAATTTAAATAATAAAACACTTGTAAGTTTTCCTTGAGCTTGCAGTTCATTTTGGACCTTTCCATCCCTGTCATTCAATCCCATATGTTAAAGCATTTTGTCCACCAAAATTACATTTTACACTTTTAGAACTTGGTCCAGACAACATTCTGTTTTTAGCTTTGCTTGTATTTTTTAAAAATACTTCTCTTACTCTTAGCTCCATTCACTTTCTCATCCCAGCTCCACTAACTTGTTTTTCCTCTCTCCCCAGTCTCACATCTTGCAACACACCAAAGCAAATTTCAGTTGCTTCCTGTTTTAGACCATAGCCCTTGCAGGCAGAAGTCCCACTTTCCACTTTTGACATCAAAAGGTGTTGCTTATGCCTTGATACCTCACCATCTGAGATCCACCATCTTCTCCTGACTGATGCACATATTATCTACATTCTATAGCAATAACAACAACCTCTCACTCAATGTCAGCAAGACCAAGGAGCTGATCATAGGCTTCTGGAGAAGTAAACCAGGGGTCCATGAGCCAGTCCTCCTCAGAGGTGGAGAGGGCCAGCAACTTTAAATTCCTCGGTGTTATTATTTTTGAGGACCTGTCCTGGGTCCAGCACTTAAGTGCAGTGCATCTACTTCCTCAGGAGTTTGTAGAGATTCAGAATGACATCTAAAACTTTGACAAACTTCTACAGAAGTGCAGTGGGGAGTGCATTGACAGGCTGCATCACAGCCTGGTACGGAAACACCGATGCCCGTGAATAGAAAATCGTACAAAAAGTAGTGGATTCTCAGGTGAAGCCCTCCCCACTATTGAGCACATCTACACGAAACGCTGTTGTAGGAAAGCGGCATCCATCATCAGGGACCCCCACCACCCAGGACATGCTCTCTTCTCCTTGCTGCCATCAGGAAGAAGGTACAGGAGCCTCAGAACTCACACTACCAGGTTCAGGAACAGTTATTAACCCTCAACCATCAGGCTGTTGAACCGGAGGAGATAACTTCACTTGACCCATCATTGAAATGTTCCCACAACCTAAGGACTCACTTTCAAGACTCTTAAGCTCACATAACCAATATTTATTGCTTATTTATTTATTATCATTCTTTCTTTCTTTCTTTTTGTTTTTGCACAGTTTGTTGTCTATTGCACACAGGTTGAATGCCCGAGTTGGTGCGCTCTTTCATTGATGCTGTAATGGTTATTATTTTATGGATTTATTATTTTACGTCTGCAAGGCAGTGAATCTCAGGGTTGTATATTGGTGACATACATGTACTTTAGTAATAAATTTGAACGTTAATCTTTTAACTGAAGTGCAGCAGCTCATTTGCTTGCCATCCTCATTTTGACACAAAATCTTAGATTTAAGATTTTGGCATCTTTGTGATGATTATTTACTTGTGTGATTTACTTGTCCCAATATAGAGGACAGCTGCCCTCAACGTCAGCTTTGTGGAGGTAACCAAGCTGCAACTGAACGCATGATCCAGTTTGGACGGGAGTTGCAAGCTTTGAGTGAACAACTTTGCCGAGAATATGGAAAGAACACCACACACAAAAAAATGTTGCAGGTATTGCACACTGAGTATTTTGAATATTACAGCATTAAACATTGTCTTTATGAGTTTATAAGTAGCATTCAAAAGGTATATGTTTCCAAAGCCATTTTCCATATAATTAACTGCAGAAACTACATTGTGCTTCCTTTACCACACAACGGAAGATGGTTCAAAATTATTGTTAGATTACCATTTTCTTGGAACCCTGTTGAAATAATCAACAGAATTTTCTTTTAATCTGACCAAGTAGGAAGTGATTAGTTAGTGGGAGCCAGTTATGCTAATTACGTCTAAGGTTTAAACTTACTGATTAAAATATGTATATGATAAAGCAATTTTTGTTGTCATTAGTCACATTTTAGTTTTTGAACTAGTTTACCAGAGAGCAATGAATCTGTGGAATTCATTGCCACAGAGGGTATGTAGGCCTAGTCATTGGCTACATTTAAGGCAGAGATTAGTAGATTTTTGATGAGTGAAGGGGCTGAGCATTACAGGAGGTGGGGGTGGGAAGGAGGGAGATTACAGCTGATAAAAAAGTCAGCCATGATTGAATGGTAGAGTAGGCTCAATAGGCCAAATGACCTGATTCTGCTCAGATGTCTTAAAAGGATTCAGAAGGTGCACTAAATATTTTTACAATAATTATTCAAACAATTCTTGTAAAACAAAAAAAAATGTGACAAAGTTCAAATGAGGTAGGTATAAAAAATTAATTTCTTTAAGTACAAGCTGTTGCGGCCAATAAGCTGTTTGTGAAATAGTGCTTAGCCAGGTGTCAGGCTCTAGGTATAGCACCCATACTTCTGGTTTTATTAGGATATTTAAACTAAGACAGAAAAACTCACTGACAATGAAATTGATTAAAAACATGAGCTATATTCATAATCTGTAGTGACATTTAGCAGAATAGAATGTAGAATGATCATTTAAATCGAGCAAGAAAAGTCACCGGAGGTCATTTGTAATATTTGTATCATAGTCTTGCAACATTTTGGAGAGAGATTTGAGAAAACGTGAGTACAGGAGTATACTAGATAAGCAGCCAGAGATGTGAGAAATTTATTCTGTACTATGAGTTGTAATCCTAACATGATAAAAGAGTAACTTACATGGGAATAACTAAAATTAAATCTTGACCATGAAACCACAGATTTTGTAAAAAGTCTGTCTGCTTCACGTATGTCCTTCAGGAAAGCAACTTTGTTGTCCTTACTTGCTCTGCCCTCTGTGTACCTCCAAACACACCCATTTAGTTGACTCTTGACTGAGAAAGTAATTAAGAATATTGGCATTACTGTGGGGCCCATGTCCTTAGATTAAAAAAAACACAAATCTAGATGTGAATCGTTAAGTAATTTTCTCTTATAACAAGGAGCATAAAGTTAATTGTCAGAATTTTAAAAGAAAAAGATCAAAGATTAGTTTTATTTGTCACATATACTGTACAGGGAAATCATCAAAACACAGTGAAATGTGTCAGTTCAACACAACCTTGAGGATGTGCTAGGGACAGCCCACACGTGTCACTATGCTTCCAGCAGGAATATAGCATGTCCAAAACTTTGGAATGTATATGGGAGGAAACCCACATGGTCATGGGGAGAACATAAAAACTCCTCACAGTCAGCAGTGGAATTGAACCCAGGCTGCTGGCGCTGTAAAGTGTTATGATGCTCCACTGTGCCGCCCTCATTAAATTAGCTTGCTCGTTTAGTACAAGTTGGCTTCATGTCATCTTTTCAAAATCTAAGCACACAATGCCTTCCTATATAATTCAGTCACTTTGCTGAGAAAGAATATCTTTTAAATGCCTTCAGGCATACTCGTTTCCTGAGCGTTTTTCAATCCCTTTTTTCTCAGCTCTCTTATTCTAAGTATATTTTGCTTTGAAACCCATTGTAAAGTGCAACTCTTCTATAAATCCTGAGCAAACAAAGTTTCCTAAATAATTTTGCCATAATTTTTAATGTATCTGGAGATTGTATCACAGTGAGTTGGCGTACTGCTATGAGGAGCTGTCATTGAAAGGCTTCCCCTTACAGTCTGCTATTGCACTTTTCGTAGCTGAATAGCAATATAGGTAGAGGCCTGAAAGAAGATCACCTGCTTTTTTGGATAAAGGATATATTTATATATTTGGACAGTTGGGGGTGTAGAATAAAAATGCATAAAATCAGAATCGGATAACTCCTATGTTGTGTTCAAGCGTTTTGTTAAGATCTGCTGTTACTTTTTAAAAATCTTTTGTAGGACGCATTTAGCCTGCTAGCGTACTCTGATCCTTGGAGCTGTCCAGTTGGGCAACAGCTTGATCCCATCCAGAGAGAGCCTATCTGTGCAGCCCTTAATAGTGCTATTTTAGGTAAGCAGCAGAAAAAAATGAACACATTTTGAATCGTTTGAATCATGACAATGAAAATTCGACCTTGTGCACTAGTTCTATGGAGACCTATTTTGGGCCAGTCTTTCCTTGCAAGATATGGGGCCTATTACTATGGAACTGCTTCTCACAGTGACTGTTGCCCTGTTCTCAGTGGAAGAAAATCTGATGCAATCTAATGGGACTCTACTATGAATGTTGACTTTAGGCCAGAAATCTAATTGGAAGGAGAAAAAAAATAATAAGAATGCAGTATTTCAAATGGGGAATAATAATAAAGGTATTGGGGTTTTGCTTTGTAATGCTGGAATGTACATGGTGATTCGGAGTTAAAACTGATATCTGTCTGTTCTCTCCTCTCATACACAGAATCTCAGAATCTGCCAAAGCAGCCACCATTGATGCTTGCACTGGGCCAGGCCTCTGAATGCCTCCGGCTAATGGCACATACAGGGATTGGTTCCTGTTCATTTGCCAGAGTGGACGACTATTTGCACTAGCTGCTGTGGCAGTGGAAAGACCTCAGACACTGCCCCCTCACCTCCTGTTCAAGACCTACAGCAAACCCTTCGCCTTTTCTCGAAGACCATCACACTGCCCGCAACACAGGTGCTGACTGATCTTCTTTCCTGCCAGCATCCTCATTACATTTTATCAGGTTACACGACTGAAAGCATTGCATTTTGGAAGAGATCATGGGTGCAATAGTGCACGATATAAATGTAGCATATTCCGCTCTGAATTCTTGGTCACTGAGCCACCAGTGTTTAACCCTGGAGGTTTTGTCCTGTGCTAGCTTCTTGTTTACTGGTTATCATTAGGGCTGTAACAAAGGTTACATATTTAGGAACTTCACTTGTTTATTTTTTAATAAGACTGAAATAATATCTTAAAATTGTAGCAACATAATTTGGTGCTGTTCTGGTTCCTCAGCACTAATCATGATGCTTCAACTCCAGACTTCTCTTCCTTTAGCATAAAATCTCATGGCCACCTAAAGTTTTGGGCTGTATCATTGCCAAAACTTTAATTCTCCTTTCTTTTACCCCAGTTTTCACCAAAAAATACACTGTTGATTTGTTACAACCCTAGTAATCAACCACGTTTGGTTTACATCTTTTCCATATTCTACCTGTGTATATTCATGTGGAACAATGCTGCTCATTAACACTTTGCTCTTTCATTTTGCTGTTCTGCCGTTCAGCCATAACTTCCACTTGTTCCTTGTGGGAACTCTTTAAAAACCACATCATGTCAGGTTACCCCACGTACATTATGAATGTGCAGCTGTGAGTTCAAATCACCTTCTCAAACTGACACTTACATTGAGCCATCCCATTTAATAATTTGGGCCATTTCTCAGCAAGGAGTAGAATGGGGTTGGGATGCAAGGAAAGTATTGGCAGGCAGATAATGTGGGTGCAAAACTAGCTATGTTTCTTGAGGTTAGATCAATCAAGGCAAAAGTTAATTACAATAGTTGGAGGTATGCAATTCTGCAAGTTTACAAAACTTCTCTTGGAAAGGTTTACTTAATATGTGTTCGCTTTAATTCAGATTAACCTCAGTAAAGCTAGTTGACAACTAATTCCACAGATGCTCAATTACTATAGCACTGATTCCACATTTTGAGCTAAGCTCTGCAATATTATTTATTGAACAATCTTTTTTAGTAGATGTTAAACTTTAAACTCATGTCAATGTAATTGTACCTCTTTTAAAAAAATCATCAGGTTATTGTTACATCATAAATCTAACTCTCCAAAGAACAAAAGTTCCACACATAAACCAAGAAGATGAAACAGTGCTGTGGATTCCTGTTACAATCTCAAATATCAGAAAAAGGAACCTAGTTGCTTAACGTCTGGCAGTATTATTGGTAAATAATTATTCAAAAAGAATAATTTCATATTAGGAGAATAAGCCGTAATCAGGAATTAAAGCATGTTCTGAGTAATTAGTCTAAGTCATAGCAGAAGAGATGGAATTGGAGCCATGGTATGTCGCTTGAGAGTTAAGGGAAGTTGCACAATGCAGTTTTAGTAAGTCTTGCATTTTATTAGTTTTTACATAGGCTATTATCCTTGAATTCTCTTCCACTGGTGCTAGTCTAATTTGGATTCAGTGAGTCATCTTCAGGATTTGATGCTAAATGTAATTCTATCATCATAATCTAGAATTAATTCAATTATAGTTCCCAAAGAATAATTTCAAGAAAGAAATGCAGCTGTTTGCATATAAGGAAGAATTTGGAGGTTTGTGCAGATTATAGTGGCATAGCACTGCTCCAGTAATTATGAGGTTTTTATGCTGTTGACTTCCCTGATTCTCCTACAATGGAACTTGGTACTAGGTGTGGAAATAGGGAACCAAAACGATAAAATTTGGATGTGAATGTGGAAAAGAAGATAATGTGGCTAAACATAACTTCAGTGGAAAGCAGAACTACTTGGCATTTCTTAGAAAGCAAATATATGAAGGGAACTGATGGGTTTGTACAAGACTTCTATGATTATGAGCAAATCTGAAGAGTCTCTGGGTTCAGATGAATTATTGGGTACTTTTTCCATCTTGTGCACTAATTAGTTTCACATTAGTTAAAATTGATCAAGCCTCTGCAAAGAAAATAGTGGTACAGTGTAGGAAGAATTATTGATGAAATGTCCATTTACAGGAAACACATTTTTAAATAACATCTCGGTATTGTTTCTCTTTTGGCCTTTTGAATTTGATGGCTATTTCAATGTTACATTACAATTATGTTACTTCAAAAAAGTTCCATTCCAAATTTCTTGTTATGATTTTACCCACATATTTAACTTTCACATGTTGTTAGTTGCTGTTTGACAAGGAGAGCTATTTTGCCAAATTCCTTCCTATCCCACATTAATCTGCCATAATGATCTAGACAGAACTGATGGAGTTGAGTATTTTCTTCTCATCCAGTCCCTGAAGCTTGTAACACATGATGGTACCTCGTGACTGACTATCCATTGTATTAGTTGGTGGTGTAGTTCTGCAACAAATCTAATACCTCAAAAATTCCAGCTTTAGAACTTTAAGATACTGCATTTTTTTGGGAACTGTGGCATTGTGTAGCTGAGTTTTTTTTTTGACAATGTACATTTTAATATCTAAGCACTTGTGCAACCCACAAAATTGAAGGAACAATCTGTTACTGATACAAGATTTCTGGCAATGCTTTGAAAATGCTAAGTTTTAGAAGGCCAAGTTATGTTAAAAAAAAATACAATTCTTCTTTCACTTTTTTTAATCAAGCCTGGATGAGCAATTCTGTGCGCATATGTGATAACGGAACAGAGCAGACTGAGATCTCCAAGTTTTAATTCTGCACGTGGATTGAGTAACTTGATCTGTGATGGAGAGTTTTACCCACGTGAGCTATCGGTGTGGCTTGGTGGGATGGAGAAGGGTTCATGTAGATGGCAGGGTAAGGTTTGAAGTCTAAAGCTAAAACAAGTGGAACTGTTCTGCTATGCATGGATTTTTTTGCTCATGCATGCAAGAATTCATATGTTGTGAAGAATATTAATTCACTACAAAATCAAACTAGTTTGGGCCTGTGATGAAGGGAGGAAGGCCAGCTGAGGAGACCAAAATATCAAAGATGTCTGGAGTTATTTTGCCTGTGAATTACAATGAATATACTAGCCACTCTCTGACAGAGTTGGATTTATCTTATGAACATCAGACATTGGTGTAGATACTTCAAAGTGTTTATAAAAATCAGAATCCATAGCAAAGTACTTGTTCCCTTCAGATGTGTAGTGGAACTTCAAAAGTAGTACAGTGTATGCTGTAGAAACAAATGGGAAAAGGGGGCAATAACATAGTGAGTTGTGAGAACTACAAAACTGCTAGAATTTTATGGTCTACAGGAGATGGGAAGAAATTCAGCGAAATGTGCATTGCACACACATTTGAGTGCCAATTCGCTTCTGAAATCGATTCTACTGAAGTTTATGGAATCAGATTTCCTAAGTATAGTTCAATGCACAGCTGCTACTATATTGCACATTGAACATCAAAGATGAATTTCAGCCCAAGTATTCCATTCCAGATTATTACTTTTAAATTAATTTGAAGGCTATTAATGTCTCTGTATCATCCCTGTCAGCTTGTTAGTCTTTTGCATCATTGTCAGAATCCTGAGACAGTTTTCAAATAATGTGACACATTTTGCAGTTTTGCAAGGCACATATGCATGCAGAATGGGCAACAAGGTGGTTTAATGTGTCCTTTACATGTGGTATTTTTGCTCCTAGCAGAGTAATTTAACAGCATCGATATTCTAATTTTATACAATGTTTTCCATAATGTTCTTGGGTTAATGGAGCCTTTTTAAGTTTAACTCTTCATCTTCTGGAGATTCTGTTTATTTAAAGTTGTAAGACAATGTTAATGAATCCAACCTTAAAGTTGATGCCTTGTATTTGAATTTGTCAGGGGGTTAATTAAAAGGGAAGTTTATGGAATTAATCCACAATCTGAAAATTAATGACACTGACAATGGTTCACCTCTCATCTCGTTACTCTTGGCCTTGTTTTTAACATATTTTGGATTAAAATAACATTTAAGCAGACATAGTAGACCTCCAGTTGTTAAAAATCCAGTGATGTCACTGTGAAACATTGTGCACAATACTCTCTCTCCACCATTAAAGAGAGGGATTTGACAAAAAGTGTTTTTCATTCAGTCAGCCTCTATCCACTGCTAAAGCAAATTTTAAAAAAAAGAAACTGTAGGCTGAATGATACCAATATTTTCACAGATTTTTCTCATTGTAAGTTTTGAAGTTAGATGACAAATTAGATCAGTTCAAGTTTAGTTCGAGTGGCTGGATAGTTTATTTTCTGAAAGTTAATAATCTGAAAATAAAGTATATTTCTTATCTGTTTTTATGTATGCCATTAAATTTCATTTTACCATTTTAACAAAGCAGTTTATTTTAACACCACATTAACATTAATGTGAATTCTATAAGTCCTCCTCTTTATTGTGTATATTGTATCCAAAGTTCATTTTTCTTGAGTGGTGTGGGATACGTTTAGCAGTTTGGTTGTTTCACACAACCATGTCTTTCAATTAAGAAACTGAAATCAGCTCATTTTCTCTGCACTAAAATCCCAACCTCACTAATCTCAGAGCGGAGGAGCAACACCTCATATTCCATCTAGGTAGCCTCCAACCTGATGACACAAAATCGATTTCTCCTTCCAGTGACATTTTCCCTTCCCCCTTCCCTCCTCTTCTAACCACCACTCTGGTTTCTTACCTCCTCCTCATCGGTTTATCACATCCCCTGATGTCCCACTTCCTTTCCCTTTTCCCATGGTCCACTCTCCTCTCCTGTTAGATTCCTGCTTCTCCGGCCCTTTACCTTTCCCACCCACCTGACTATAGTTCTCACCTTCCAGTTCGTCCTCCTTCCCCCCCCCCCCCCCAACCTTTTTAATCTGGCAGCTTCCCCTTTCCTTTCCAATCCTGATGAAGGGTCTTGCTCGAAACATTCACTGTTTATTCATTTCCATAGGATGCTGCCTGACCTAAGTTCCTCCAGCATTGTGGCTGTACATCTTTTGGAAAAGATCAACAGTTTAAGAAATGAGCAGATTAGGTCAACAGAAGGAGACTACAATATATCAGATTGTTTTCCCTTAACAATTGCTGGCTGGCCTCTGGGCAATGGTGACACAATTTTAGCCAAATGCACTAAATTGTATAGAATTTCCCTTGTCAACAATACAAATAAATGCAAGTAATTTACATTGCACAAACACATCCACCACTGTTAGTAACCAAGGAAGAAAAGCACTCAATGATCAAAAAGATTACTTGCACACTTTTTATCTTACTACTTAACAACAAATGATTGGAGGAATAAACTACAAATGCATTTGCCATATGAATGAAAATTAACATTGCATAGTCACAGAATTAGCCATATGAATCCCATTGTAGCAGATGTGGCTGGTGGCTTAATACATTGGATAATGGTGTCTTGAGTACTTAAGCAAATAATTTTGTCGGGATTAATCCCCAGTTTTTCATGATGTGTTCACTAGACGCCAATCCATTTGAAAATAAATTGTACCAGAAATGGGAGGTTTGGTCAATTTCAGATGGTGAACAGCTTATTATCTGCTGTGGGTTTAAAATTTAACAATTGACACCAGCTTTCCCCTAAATGGAGGTCCATCCACCCAGACATGTAAAATTGCGCAGTTTCATTCAGATTGACAACTGGTGTGCATTTCTTAAATTGTAAAAGACAAATTGAATTTAAAGCGTTTTGCTTCTGACTGGTGCTGTAAAAAATACACCAGCCCCTACCAGAATTTACTTGCCAATTTCTACATACTATTGTTCCCCCAAAATAGTTGCAGGTTTAAAAAAAATTAAATTTCAAGCAAATAGACATTCAACCAAGTGTATACAAAGCTGATTTGCTTGCAAACTGCTATTCTTGAAAAGCCTGAAGGACCGTGTTTCAGCAACTTGAACTTATATTCAGTATTGTGTATTTACAAATAACTGAAAGGCCAGCAATAGCAGTATTGGAAGGAGTTCTGCTGATTTTTCGCAGTCTCAGCCCAGTTGTCACTGTAAGCTGGAAAACTGTATTGTGTACTAGGTAAGTGTGAATGTGAGTGGCAATATCATTATTATATGATAAGCTGCTAAAAGCTTTGTAAAACCATGTAATTTGTTTTTTTATGTCTATCAATCAATGGCAAGGTTGATGTTTTCACCTTAATGAGACAATCTAAAATCATTTTGAATTAAAAGTTTCTGATTTCATTTAATGATATTTTGTTACTGGAAAACAATGTTATTAATTTTAAAGAAAATGCTTCACTGACATCTTAAAGCTGCAATTATGCACCAGTTTAATCTTCATTCTGGTCTGTATGCTTTCAGTCCAACCAATGCAGCTACTCCCAACATATGTTTTTGCTGATGTCTGAGACATTTCACATGTTCTGGCACATTGAAGAAAAGTGATAATTTATCCTCTTTCAGTAAATTTCCTAATGAATTCTGATTATGGATGCAACTACACATCAAATTTGGAAAGAGGAGCATGCTGCATTTTAATTTTCATTTGCACTCACATTGAAACCCTGAGGTTGACGCTTTTGAGTTTGTACCTGGCACTTTGAAATATGGGAACAGGAGGCCTCATTTACTGACGTTATGAAGTGTACTGAAGCATGGCTTTGATTTTTTTGTGTGCTCTTTTCCTCTTGGTTGGGTTCTGCAAAACTAATGCTAATTTTTTTTTAATTTTTATTTTTATTTTCTTTTTTAGAATAAAACAGTAAAAATGGTGTGACACTATTTAAAGATTTTAAAAATTCTGTTAATCTAGTAATTCTAGTTTTGTGTACTTAACTGTGCTCAGCTTGAAACTATTATAAAGTCATTTGTTTAAAGGAAGGGAAGGGTTAATAACGTTTTAAATTCTGTATAAGGTATAAAATGTACACATTGTAATTTAATGATTTTCTTTTGTGGCTCCAAACTCAGGTATGTTACATACAATTTACAGCATGGAATGTGAAGCAAGGCATTTTGTTTTACCAGCACAAAACTCATAAACTAATTTCTGCTCCATGCTCAATATCAGTTTAATTTTGTTATGAATTCAAAATGAACACATAAGCTGTGCACAAGTACAATGGTTGTTCAGTTTGAGAGCATAGTAAGTATTTGTGAAGCAAAAATTACCCAGTACTAGCATGAACATTTGAGAAACTTTTAAAACAAAAGCAAAACACAAAAAAAAGAAAATATGTACTAGAAATATGTTAAAATGAAATGTATTCTGTTGTATTTTGACAGAATTATTTTTATTAAAATACACAGTCATGTGCTAAATTTACTGTCGTTCTTTTATATAACTGACCCTTAGTTTGTTGCAACTGGTTGTGAATACAAGTTTGCTGCAAACTTGGTCTGTAAAGTATATGTTAACAGCAATTTGTTGATATAATTAAAATAAAAATGCAGTGTTTTTTATGAGGATTGAAAGGTTAGTTAAAACATGGTACGGTCACCTTTGAAATCCAAACCCAACCCAGGCCGAAATCAATGACTTAGTTTTTTTCCTTACTGTCACACATAGACTACCAAGAAGCCACCGATCATAATTTGACTGGTTCCATTTATGATTTTTCTTGCAATTAAATTGAATTTTTAATGAGCATGTTAAATAGTCTGCTGCTCTGTTCACTGAAGAGATCTCTCCATTGACAGTGAGAGGAGCTTTCAACTCTTAATCTGAATTCATTTAGTATTAAAGGCTAAATAAAAGCCATTTCTGTTTTCACTGATGCAGGGATGACTAAGGACAGGTGATGGTAGAATCTGAGGTGATTTTCAAAATCTTGAAAGGCTATGAGATGGCAAATATTCCAAATAAGTTGTTTCCACTGCTTTTAAAATGGCTACCGAGAAAGTAAATCCCCAGATTAGCTCTGGAAGGAACTGGTAGACTTTCTCCCAAGCTGGTAGTTAAACATGCTTAGTTTAATAGTTCCAGAGGTGATAACGTAATTTGAAATTGGATAAACATTTTCAAAAGAATAATGTTAAAAGATGCAAGGAAAAGATGGTGAAAATACATTAAAGTGAATTACCACAGTTGAATAGTTAGAAATAGCCCACAGAACAGTACGCAAATAAACCTTTTGGCCCATGATGTGTGTGCCAATCACGATGCCAGTCCAACTAATACAATCTGCCTGCACAAGCTCCTTAATCCTTTATTCAATACCTGTTCATGTTCCTTTCCAAATGCCGTTTAAGCATGATAATTGTATCTGCTTCCATCATTTCTCCCTGGCAGTGGGTTCTAAACACCTAACATTCTTTGTCTAAAAATAAACATGGCTTGAAAATCACTTTTAAACTTTCTCCCTCTCAACTTAAAGCTATGCCCTCTGGTTTTTGTCATTTCTACTCCAGGAAAAAGACTCTGACTGTCTGCCTTGTCTATACCTCTCATTACTTAATGTACTTGTAGATAGATAGATACGGTACTTTATTCATCCCCATGGGGAAATTCAACTTTTTTTTTCCAATGTTCCATACACTTGTTGTAGCAAAACTAATTACATACAATACTTAACTCAGTAAAAAATATGATATGCATCTAAATCACTATCTCAAAAAGCATTAATAATAGCTTTTAAAAAGTTCTTAAGTCCTGGCGGTTGAGTTGTAAAGCCTAATGGCTTTGGGGAGTATTGACCTCTTCATCCTGTCTGAGGAGCATTGCATCGATAGTAACCTGTCGCTGAAACTGCTTCTCTACTGGCTCCATATGAGGCCTAGATCTCCTAAAGTCCACCACCATCTCCTTGGTCTTGTATCAGATGGCCCTTCTGCTTCTGACACTCCAGAGAAAACTGCAAGTTTATCTGACCTCTCCTTATAGTCTATACACTAATCCTGATAATCCCTTTCTACACCACCTCTAAAGCCTCCATCATCATTCCTGTGATGCAGCGACCAAATATAGCCTAAGCAATGTATTATGTAGCTACAACATGAGCTCCCTGCCTTTATACTCAACACCCCAGCTGATAAAAGCATGTGTGCCATTTACCATCTTCACCATTCGTATCTGTGCCACTTTCAGGGAGCTATAGACTTCACCCCCAGGATTCCTGTGTACATCATTGGTCCTGCCATTTACTATATACTTTCCCTGCTGTTGTCTGGATTAAACACCAGCTGCCATTTCTCTGCCCACATTTCTGGCTGTCTATATCATGCTGAATCCTTTGATAACCTCCCTCAGTTTCCACAACACCACCAGCTTTAATTTTGTCTACAATTTCACTAATTGGCCCACTAATGTTATTTTTCTAAGTCATTTACTTGTATATCAGAAATTATGAACATTCTCCTACTATCATTTCTACAGTGTTATGTTTAAATATACGTATTTTAAATAATCTATAACAGTATTGATTGCACTTCTCATTAGTTACTGAGAAAATGTCATTGTGTAAAATCAGCTTTAGTTGAGCAGTTTCAGTAAAACAGGAAACACATTTTAAGTTTCAGAAATATTTATCCTCTATAACTGCACAAGCTTGAGATATTTTCTGTGATGGAGTTGCAGAGTACAATAGATTCCAGTTAATTGTACCATTAGTTAATCGGGGCAGCCACTTGTTTGGGACAGCTCTGAAAGAACAGATATAAATCTAGAAAACAGCCAGGATTCCCTTCGTTTATTTGGGAGACTGGAACAGAAGACTGTTGCCAAACAGTTTCTAACTAGCGTCAGATACATGCACTTGCCTGGCTGTTAGACACTACACTGGACTTAGAGCGAACAGTTTTTAAATAGCTTAAGTTGATTGTGCTTGTGTTCAAAAAGTGGTGATTCTTGGCATTGATAGTTGGCGAGAAATAAGCAGTAAGACAATTCAGAACCGTTTTGCTCACTGCGGTTTCAAGCATTCAGGTTTGGAGATTTCAAAAATGGCTGGGAGTGAAAATGAAATGATTTCACTACTTCAGCAAGTTAGGAACTACGAAGAGTTTAATGGTACCGACAATCATCTTGAATGTTACAATGAAAATGAAGATTTGGAAGATGTAATAGTCAAAAGAATTACATGAAGGCAGTCCATTATCTACACTAGGTGTCTGCTGATTTTCTTCATTTACAATCAGAAAATAACAGCATACTCTACATCAGTTCCTCCTTTGATAACTATTAGAAACTAATACACAGTTTTATAGTACTGTAGTAGCATTGATACTGTTCTAATTTGTTCTGTTTTCATTTAAGTACATAATCTGTTACTTGTTTAAACGGTAGTATATTATAGGTACCTTTTAACTGCTTCCATGAAACTGGCTAATTGGGGCAGCCACTTATTTCGGCAGAACGTATTGGCCCTGATGTGTCCCAATTAACCAGAATCCACTGTATTCCTGCATTGTTTTGGGACTGAGCTTGTTCATTATTCTGTGGAATCACCTGTGGAAATGACACTGAAGCACAAGCTGATAAAGCTCCTAGCAATTTTTCAAGAATGGTTCAGACCAGGAAAAATGACAGTGACATACTTAGGCAGAAAGCTGCTGCAGATAAATTATTGGTTGGTCAAAAGTAATATTTATCAGTTTTGCTATTTGTCAGTGCAGGAACAGGAGCAGGGGTCCAATCTACTCTGCTGTTCAGTAAGATTGTGGCTGATCCACGCTTGGCCTCAACATCACAACTCCCTGTAAGTTATATATTCATCAGTCTCATCCTCAAATGCATTCAATGACTTTGCCACCTTGCTCACTGGGATAGTTCCAGAGATTTGTGATCATTTGGGAACAATTTTTTCTCCTGATCTTCAGTGTCTACACTGTTTTGATCATAGTTTCCTTCTTATTTGTCCAGAGTCAGTAGAGAGTGGCCTTTCAGTCCAACCAACCGGTGACTGTCCATGAACATTAATCCTCCTTGCCTTTTTTATACTCCCCTATTCTTGTTTGCTTAGAGCAGATTCTACCAATCAGCTATGCTTTTAGCTTAATTAACCGTGGCCAATTAATTTACTGACTGGCATATCTTTAGAATAAGGGAGATAACTGAAAAACCCAGAAGTTCTGGGGAGAACTTACAAATTCTAGCGCTGGAAGTCAGGATCAAGCACGAGCTGTGACAATGATACCCTTCTGAAACATTGGCACCTACGTTCATGATTATTGTTGGCCTTAAATCATTTGTTCAGAATCTATGCTAATTGATTCCTCAGGGGTAATGGTGGAATGGCAGAGCTCAATCCTTGACTTGCAATTCATTGTCTGCTGAATTCTAGTGCCAACAGAGAAGCAGTGGAAAAGTATCAAGCCTTTTATTTGGTATGCTTAGAATAAAGTCATTACTGCACAGAAGATCATGACCCTTCCAAGCTTGCAATGGATTTTTTAAAGTAGTGGTCCTGTTAGTCCCATTTGTTTTAGCTCTGCAATTAATTTAAATTAACTCTATTTTAAAGGCCATGATAATTCTGTTTTCATTGCCCTCTGAGGCAGTCAGTTCCAGGTCATAACTAGACATATGGTGGAAAAACTTGCTATTTTCTCTCCCACATTAGACTTTTCTCTGCTCTTCAAACTTTACAATAGAAAGGAGTATTTTACAATAAACCAAGATCATAGGGACTGACATCACATCGGGTGGGGTGAGTGAGAACTGGGAGGGTAAAATAAGAAAGTCGGAAAAGGGTTAGAAAAAGGGATTAATGGTTAGGGGAAGGGGTTGAGAAAGAGAGTGTTTCTGTATTCAGAAATACTTTCACCATTGCCTTGATATCTGAGTTTTGCTGGTCTAATTTATTTTCTACAGTTTTCTAGGTACAGTGTTTCTCAGTCCCACATACAATGATGTAGGAAAGCTGAATCTTCAAGTATGTGTACATTACTGTTCAATAGAGGTACAGGTCCAAAACCTCAGAAGGTCTGAATGTAGCTAAATGGCCTCAATATAATTGCACATACAATACATAATACTGTGACTGATACAGGGTTGTTTGCACATTCCTTACGGAATCCCCCTACGTATGAATGAGGCTCCATATTATTAAAGTCCTACTTAAGTACACAGTATTTGTTCTTACAAATACAACTAGTTGCCTCTCTCCACTAGATATAATTGTTCTTTGTTTTTAATCGGTCTTAATGTGCCTTTCATTACAATACTCTGCAAGTACAGTTATATCAAACGATTTTTGTACATTTTCCATGGTGTGAACAAAATTGACATGGTTGTCTATAAAAATAGAACTGTTTGGTAAGGAACAGCCTGTATTTTATACTATTTCCTAAATAATTATCATGATCATCACAATGATTTAATGGAAATGTGAGATGGTTATTGAATGTCCTAAATTCTACACTCTTCCAAAGTGCTCTTGGTTTAGAATTGCCCCTTTAGATTTTAAAATTACACCTGTCACTCTGCTACTTCACAAAGGTGAGAGTGGGAAACCAAGGACTTCAAAGACTATTTAGAATGAATCTGTTGCCAGGAAGTTAGAGTCTAATGAAGCAGTGACTAACAGCATAACATTTCTAAGCTGATCAGAGAAAGATACTTGTCATCCTCACAACCAGCTGGTGAATTGTCTAATTCGGGGAATTTTCCTACAGACTTGGCACATTCTTCCTTAAAGAATCCAATATATCTGCCCATGGTAGCTTTGGTAAAAATGACTACCACACAGAACTTGCGGAGACACAGTCTCATCATTACATTACTATGATGTGCTGAATGGCATGGAATTGCGAAGAGGATAGATTAAGAACAGATCTGGCAACTCAAAACTGAACATTCATGGGACAATATCGTAAATATATATAGTACTGTGCGTCAGCAGACGCAGTAGAAATAAATACTACCATGATGTATTCTCACTCGGTTACTATCAAGGCAAGGAATTGATAATGGTTGAAAGTGGAGTGCAGAAGGGTCTTCCTGGAGCAACATCAGGCTTACTGAAAAGTAAGGTGCCAGACTGGTAAAGTTCAATACAAAATAGTAAAGTAGCAAGCAGTGGACCAATGTTGCATGGGGGTTTTGGTGCAGCTGACACCAATAAGCATGAAGGTCAATGATGGGCTTTTGGAGGGCAGTCATTCCAGCTCCTGGATAGCATTGGGATTTCTTTGGGCAATGTTGCAGCCCAACCATCTTCAGTAGCTTCATCTATGGCCTTGTGTCAAAAGGTTCGCTGATAATCACAGCACATTCAATTCTGTTCACCAATCCTCAGCACAATAGTTCAGCAGGAAGTGTTGCTTCCATCATCGCTCCAGCAAGCCTGCTTTAATCCCATTCTACTATCTGTGGTTTTCCCCGAATATTCCAGTTTTGTCCTACAGCCTAAACGCGTGATGGGTTAATTAGTTATTGTAAATTACCCCTGGTGTAGGTGGGTAGTAGGGGAGTTAGGTGGAATTGATAGGCAGGTAGAGAGAACATCATGCAGAGAATAGGATTTTGCTGAGAGCTAGTATAGAGTCAATGGGCTGAATTGCCTTCCTTGTTTTAAGAAGATATTCCAAAAGTAGTGTCTTGTCACCTACTCCTGAGATACAGTGGCATTGCCGTAAATGAGAGTCCTGCCTTCAACATCTGCAAGGTTCCAGTCAGGAATGTTACAAAATATTCAAAATTTGTCTGGATTTATTCAGCTCCAATAATACTCAAGGACTTTAAAACCATATAGGATGATGCATCCTGCTTGACCAGCACCCAATTAACCACCCAAAGCATTCATTCCCTCCATCACCAGTGCACAGTGTGTGCCATCTACAAACTGCACTATCTCCCTTAGACTTTTCGAACAGGACCTCTCAAACCTACAAATTCTTTCACCAAGAAGGACGGGACCGCAGAAACATCGACACAACCACTTTCACAGTTCCTCCAGGTTACACAACATACTGACTTAGAAAAATGTGACTACTTAAATCATGGAATATCGTTAGAGGAATATCTTTCTTGGAAGAAATGCTCAAGAAGGCAGCTCACAGCCATTTTCTGAGTGACAAACAGGCTTGGCAATAAACACCAGCCTTGCTGATGACATCAGGATTCCAAAATGATGACCAAATAAATTTTAAATTTGCTGATTCTTCTGGGGGAGGTACAACCTGCACAAAAAGGGCGGGTTACACCTGAACCCAAAGGGGCCCAATATCCTAGCAGGCAGGTTTAATAGAGCTGTTAAGGAGGGGTTAAACTAATTTGGCATGGGGATGGAAACCAGAGTGATAGGGCTGAGGAAGGGGAAAATAGAAATAAATCAAAGACAGTGTGCAACAGATGATGGAAAGGACAGGCAGGAGATTAGGCTTATTCACAGCCAGTAGGATGTATTGCAAGGCAATAAAGGCATAGTGCAGTTAAAATAGAAAGCAACAAACACTGGACTGAAAGTGTTGTATTTGAACGCACACAACATAAGGAGTAAAATTGACAGTTTTGAAATTCAGCTACAAATTGGCAAGTATGACATTGTGGGCATTTCTGAAACTTGGCTAAAGGATGGTGAATGTCCAAGGATATACGGTGTATTGGAAAGACGGGTTAGTAGGCAGAGAGAGTGGTGTGGCCTTGTGTATAAGAAACAATATTAAGCATGGGATTGGAAGGTGTAGAGTCTCTGTGTTGAGTTAAGAAATGGCAAGGGTAAAAGGACCCTAATGGCAGTTGTATTCTGGCCTCCAAACAGCAGCCGGGATGTGGATTACAAATTACAGCAGGAGATAGAAAAGATGTCAGAAGGGCAATGTCATGATAATCGTTGGGGATTTTTACATTAAATTGGATTGGGAAAACCAGGCCAGTACTGGACCTCAAGAGAGAGAATTTGTAGAATGTCTAAGGGATGGCTTGTTGTTGAACCCACGAGGAGATCGGCTGTGCTGGATTGGGTGTTGTGCAATGATCTAGAGGTGATAAGAGAGCGTAAGGTTATGGAACCTTTAAGGAACAGTGATCACAATATGTTCGAGTTCACTTTGAAATTTGAGAAGGAGAAACTAAATTCCAATGTGTCAGTATTTCAGTGGATAAAGGAAATTACAATGGCATGAAAGGGGAACTGGCCAAGGTTGACTGGAAAGGAACACTAGCAGGAAGGAAAACATCAGAAATAGCTGGAGTTTCTGCAAAAAATGAGGGAAGTGCAAGATGGATATATTCCAAATAAGAAATTTTCAAATGGAAGAAGGATACTACCATGGCTGATAAGTGAAGTCAGAGCTAAGAGAGGGCATACAATGAAGCCAAAGCTAGTGGCAAGGTAGAGGATTGGGAAGCTTTTAAAAGCTTGCAGAAGGAAACTAAGAAGGTCATTAGGAAGGAAAAGATGGATTACGAAAGGAAGCTGGCAACTAATATCAAAGAAGATACTAAAAGCTTTTTTAAGTATATGAAGAGTAAAAGAGAGTTGAGGGTAGATATAGGACCAATAGAAAATGACGCTGGAGATATTGTAATGAGAGACACAGAGATGGCAGAGGAACTGAATGTGTATTTTGTATCAGTCTTCACAGTGGAAGACATTCAAGAGTGGCAGGGAAGTGAAGTATGTGCAGTGAAAATTACGACTGAGAAGGTGCTCAGGAAGCTTAATGGTCTGAGGGTGGATAAATCTCCTGGACCTGATGGAATGCACCAGGTCCAGTGGAGAGATCGCAGAGGCATTAACAATGATCTTTCATGGATCAATAGATTCTGGCATTGTACCGGATGACTGGAAAATTGCAACTGTTACTCCACTATTTAAAAAGGGTGGGAGGCAAAAGAAAGGGAACTATAGACCTGTTAGCCTGACATCAGTGGTTGGAAAGTTGTTGGAATCTATAGTTAGGATGAGATTACGGAGTACCTGGAGATACATGACAAGATAGATTAAAGCCAGCATGGTTTCCTGAAAGGAAAATCATGCCTATCTAACCTGCTGCAATTTCTTGAGGAAATTACAAGCAGGGTAGACAAAGGAGATGCAGTATATGTGGTGTACTTGGATTTTCAGAAGGCCTTTGACAAGGTGCTGCACAGGAGGCTGCTTAGCAAGATAAGAGTCCATGGAATTACGGGAAGTTACCAGCATGGGTGGAGCATTGGTTGATCAGCAGAAAGCAGGGAGTGGGAATAAAGGGATCCCATTCTGGCTGGCTGCCGGTTATCAGTGGAGATCCACAGGGAGCGGTGTTGGGACTGCTGCTTTTTACAATGTATGTCAATGATTTAAACTATGGGATTAATGTATTTGTGGCTAAATTTGTCAATGATTAAAAGATAGGTGGAGGAGCAAGTAGTGTTGAGGAAACAGAGAGACTTAGATAGTTTAAGGGAATGGGCAAAGAAGAGGGAAATGAAATACAATTTTGGAAAGTATATGGTTATGCACTTTGGTGGAAGAAATAAATGGGCAAACTATTATTTAGATGGAGAAAGAATTCAAAATGCAGAGATGCAAAGGGACTTGGGAGTCCTTGTGCAGGATACCCTAAAGGTTAATGTCCAGGTTGAGTTGGTGGTGAAGAAGGCAAATGCAATGTTGGCATTAATTTCTAGAGCTATAGAATATAAGAGCAGGGATGTGATGTTGAGGCTCTATAATACACTCATGAGACTACATTTGGAGTATTGTGTGCAGTTCTGGGCTCCTTATTTTTAGGAAGGATATACTGACATTGGAGAGGGTTCAGAGAAGATTCACGAGAATGATTCCAGGAATGAAAGGTTACCGTACGAGAAACATTTGGCAGCTCTTGGGCTGTATTCCCTGGAGTTCAGGAGAATGAGGGGAGATCTCATAGAAACATTCCGAATGTTAAAAGGCCTGAACAGATGAGATATGGCAAAGTTATTTACCATGGTAGGGGAGTCTAGGACAAGAGGGCATTACTTCAGGATTAAAGGACGTCCATTTAGAACAGAGGTGCGGAAAAATTACTTCAGTCAGAGGGTGGTGAATCTGTGGAATTTGTTGCCTTGAGCAGCTATGGAGGCCATGTCATTGGATGCATTTAAGACAAAGATAGACAGGTTTTTGATTAGCCAGGGCATCAAAGGGTATGGGGAGAAGGCAGGGGAGTGGGGATGACTGGAAGAATTGGATCAGCCCATGATTGAATAGCAGAGCAGACTCAATGGGCTGAATGGCCTACCTCTGCTCCTATATCTTATGGTCTTATGATGGCGCTTCTTGAATTTCATGAAGGAATAACTAAAGTAGCAAATGGAGATTTCTGGATTAATGGCAAAAATGCTGGAATCCAGCATCTATGGAAAAAGAAACGGTTGTTCAGGTCTGAGACCCATCGTTGAACCTGGGATAAAGAGAAAAAATAAGTTTGTTTTCAGTAAGAGAGAAGTTGGGGAGGAATAAGTAGAACAAATGGAATATCTTTGATAGCGTGAGTTAAAAAAATTAATGGGGAGCAGTTACCAGCACATTAAACAACTTCGTCTGTGTAATGTACAGGACGAGACTTTGGCTAAACAGGCCACTTTACATGCATGGACAAGGTACTCTATTCACATAGACTGACCTCATTACATGGATCTTTTCAGTATAGAATCAAAAATGTCTTCCTCGAATTATGCAGGGCCTTAGTGAGATTACGTCTGGAGTATTATATGCAGTTTTGGTTTTAAGAGCAAAGGAAAGATATGTACAGTACTACAGAAAATACAACAAAGGATCACCAGACTAATCCCTGAGATTTTGGAACTGTCGAATGAGGAGAGATTCAATCACTATTTACACAAGTGTTTTGAAGAATGAGAAGAGATCTAATTGAAATGTACAAAGTTCTGATAGATAATAGACATCTGACTCGGTGGGGGATTTAAAATCGAATAACATAATCTCATGAGTGTTGGGTAAAATACTTAGGACTGAGAGGAAGGGCAATTTTTCCCCTCAGAGGGTGGAATATTATACGGGGCCGTGAAGCCATGTTGATATGACTGAAAAGGAATTAGATGGATTTCTAGATGTAAAAAGCAAGAGTATGAAGATAGTGCCAAAGTGAATCTGAGACGGTATATTAGCCATGATTATATTGAATAACTGTGTAGGCACAGAAAGCCAATTGACCTCCTCCTCTGACTTGGTCATGTTTCCACGGAAGCAAAGGGTGCAGAGGGACTATTTCTGCTGTGCAAAATTAGAGATTATTCTGAAAATTAAGGCCAGGTCTTTTGGAAAGAAAATACCCTTACCAGCACAAACTGCTAGATTTGCATCCATTGTCTGCAAACAGCTCAATGTTTACTTGAAATCTGAACCTGAAATATTTGTTTGCCAAAGGTATTAAAGGATGTGGCAAACAAAAAGGGAACAGATCAGACATAACCTTATTGAGTGGCAGAACACACAGATGAAAAGATCTTTTCTGGACCTTAAGCTTTTAACTGCCTCCAGTAAATCACCCCTCAAATGTATAAACATGATAAAATTCAACCTACATTTACAGACCCTCTCACTAATTTAACCCAATAATATACTGTAATGCCGGTCGGTGAACCTGTCCTGTGCCCTTTTGATTTGCCCCATTGGAAAAGGTCATTGAGAGAAATCCCCTGCTTCTTTTCAAATATTGCCAAGTATCATACTGTTGCCACTTCGGTGGTAGTTAATCATCTCATTCGGAAGACGGCTGTGATGTGCTCTTCAGTATTACCCCGAAACCTCTGTCATGATTATCTGTGCATTACAGAAGGTTGAATGCACAACCTTCAGACTTGAAGCTACTACTCAGAATAGAAGCTAATATTTCCTGCAATTACTAACACAACCTTTTACTAGAAGGCACACTTATAATTTTGAAAGTCATCACTGCCTCTAAACTTCCACTTTTTCACTTTGATTGTATTCTTTATCTACCATTTTCTCCAGTATGTAACAAGTTTATAAGAAGACATAGGGTCAGATAGAAGCCGGTCATAAACCTGATGGAGTGACTAGTCTCTGCTCCCTGAGTATCTATCCCTACAAGTGTTGTGACTGAAGTGCAAGAGGGCGCCATTCTGTGAAAAATGTGTATCAAAGACCTTTTGACAGGTTTCAGAGATCTTTCGAGTGCACGCCAGCAGGCCGGTAGGTTGCTTGGATGTATTTGGTGGGATAAATCTAGAGGTGGAAGATCTCCTTTTACGGCCACAATAGTAGACCATGTTCGGATCAGCACAGAACAGCAGAGAGAAGGATTCACGTTTCCACAGTATCACAAATAACTCTGCAGTCAATGAAGTACAGTTGCTGCTGTAAAATAGAAAACCTGGTAGCTAATTCATAACAAATCAGCACTCCCATAGCGCCGTGATAATAGTAACTTATTTATAATTCCCAATAATCCAACTTAACCTATTAAAATAAACACATGAGGCTATTTGGCCCATCAGCTCCATGATAGCTCCAGCAGAGCAATGCTAATAGTTCCAGATCTTTCCTTATTTCCCTAGAGCTTTTCCCTGAAGCTTGTACTCTCTTGTATATTTATCAACCCCTCTTTGATTCTCTTGCCACTTACCTACACAAAGAGATTCTGCAGATGTTGGAAATCTGGAGTAAGTGCTGGATGAACTCAGCAGAGGGGAGAAATGTGTAGTATATGTTTTGGGGTGAAACCTCTGTCGGGACTGGGAAGGAAGGAGTGAGACCCCAGAATAAGATGGTGGGGGAGGGGAATGAGTATAGAATGGCAGGTGATAGGTGGAAGTGGTAAAGGGATGAAGAAGAAGGAATCTCATGTCAGATGACAGTAGAAACTGGAATTTAAGAGAAGGTGGAGAACCAGGGGGAGGTGAATGAAAGGGGTGAGAGGGCCACCAAAATGGGGAGAAAGAACAAAGGTGTGCATGGAGTTTGGGAAGGTTATGATAACGGAGGGGATTGATACGGTCGTTAGAGAAATCGATTCTTTCCAGTCCTTGGCCTAAAATGTTGACTGATTATTTCCCTCCATAGATCCTACCTGACCTACTGATTTTCTTCAGCATTTTATGTACATCACTAAGGACCAATTAATTGCTGAGCACGTTTTTAAGATGTGAGAGGAAGCGGACACATACGATATCCTAGGTTAGCGCTGAACTTTTCTCTGGGGTTATGAGGGCACAGTTGTAACTGCTGTGTCACCAATCTGCCCGTCTTTATTTTCACTACTGTCATGCAGCCTCACACCCTTCTCCTTATTTCTGCAACCTTTTTCACCTTGATAAGATCAAATCTACCTGCCTCACCAATTCTGCCTTCTGGAACTTTCTTGACTGTAATTTGTTTGCACTAACAATTCCACCACTGTGCTGCCATTTTAATGATGCTTGTTGAAAGATAGGAGATGATAGGACTCTGAAGGGAAATCCATGTCTCATACAAGAGAGCGCTAAAGGATCTTCTTTATTTCCCCCTGAGAGAAATTCTTTAGTGTTGCACTCAACCTTAGTCGGTTTAAATTATTGGTGCTCAATTTTGCCTAGTCTCTTGATTCAAAAGCAAGAATGATTGCAAAAGAACTGACACAAGATACCCAGTCAAAGGCCTGTGGACATTCAGGAGATATGGCCTACAAACAAGAGAAAATCTGCAGATTCTGGAAATCCAAGCAACACACACACAAAGTGCTGGAGGAACTCAGCAGGCCAGGCAGCATCCACGTAAACATCGACTGTACTTTTTTCCCCTAGGTGCTGCCTGGCCTGCTGAGTTCCTCCAGCATTTTGTGTGGGTTGTACGGTCCCAAACATGGGGTCATACAGAGGTTCTGTTGATCTTACAGTGCCCATCTTTCCTAAACCCACCCGCCTCTCCTAAATACAATTTCTACAGAAACTTTTTAAATAGAATTATGATTGATCATACCATTACTGGAGATGTATAACCTGGCTTCAAAATGTATTACTTTAATTGTAGGATCTAACATGTTCCTCCCACATAATTCCACCTTATCACTTGAAATTCGCCCACACATTAATTATCATGGCAAAGGTTTCATTGTTCTCTAAAGGCCTCAAAATCCAAGCTTTCTAGAATGTCTCAAACCATTTCACGTTTTGTGAGCTGTCTTTTGACTGCAGCATCATCGGTAATTAGTAGACAATTTGTCTACTTGAGTTTCTCAAACGTGATCAGTGAGGAAAATGACCTGTAACTTGTTCTTCCTGATGGTGTAGGTTGAGGAAATAATATTGGCTTACAGTACTCCATGCTGTTCTTCAGAATATATTCACCTCAAAGGATGTCAGATAAATATCAAACTAAGGGGAATATTATTTAGCAGTGCAACATATCACTAAAATTTCAACCTAGAATGTGGAACCAGATTCTGCATGCTGCTGGCTCTAACATGCAGTTCCCCACGTACCCTAACCCTAACCGTGCAATTTATTTTTCAATCCACCCATTCTGTTACATGCATGGGAAAGAAAAATGCACACCAAATCCCAGTAATAAAAATGTTAGTAGTCTGAAGTAATAGAAAATTTGTCAGGAGAAGTACAAGGATAATAGACAGAACGTGGTTGAAGGCTGTATGATTGACAGATACTGAAACAACCATTACTGGATAAAACACACAGGATGAGAGTTTGTCTATGGTACAGGCCTGCTCTGTTAACAGTAGACACCAACTGATCCAGTTCAAAGTTGTTCATCGTCTTCACTATTCTAAACTCAGGTTGCACAAGATCTACCCTTTTGTCTCGCCAATGTGTGATAGATGCCAAGGGACGGAGGGCACGTTGTCACACACCTTTTGGTTTTGCCCTTCACTGACTGGATTTTGGTCCAAAATATTTAAGCCCTAGAAAAGATCCTTCCCCTTGGAAGCTGGTCTGGCCATCTTTGGCTGTTCGCAATCCACTCTACGCTTCCCTACAGCCATGCAACAGTCTCTGATGCTGGGGATGACTGTCGCTAAACGACCTATCCTGAGGGAATGGAAATCACCCTCTCCCCCTTCCTTCCAGAGATGGACGGCTGACATGATCTCAGTCGTACAGACGGAGAGACTCTGGTTCTTGAGAACCAATTCAATTAAAACATTTTCTCCTATCTGGGATCCATTTCTTGCCTGCCTAGACAAGGCCGGGGACAGATGAAAAATATCCCCCCAGCTAATCTTTCACGGCCCTCATTTGTGACTTAATGTTTAGCACTTTGTACAACAGGCTTCCCTCTAATGTTATGTCCTTTTGTTTGCTCATTTTATTTTCATACATGTCTGAACTTATCTGTTCTTGTTGATTTTATTGTTTTTTGAAAATTTTGAAAATAAAGTATTAAAAAAAACACACAGGAGAAATGGTGTTTCTCTGAATATCTTCTCCCCTCCAGATGAGAAGTAAGTAATGCATGCACAAACACATACATTACAAATTGGTGCCGGGGTCAAAAGATCAACAAAACAAAAGGAAAAAGTTTTGAGTCTATCCAGAGCTTGAATAGATGCTTCATGGAATGCATCTGGAAATCTATAATGACTTGGCTTAACCTTGACCTAGGGAGAGTTTGTATAAGCCTAAGACATAATCATAATTGGATGAAACGTGGAGAAATGATGTTACATTGTGTGATTGTCCTCATGCTGAAATTGTATAACTGTAAGAATGGAAATAGGAGAAAACAGCTGCTCAGATTCAAGCTTTGGAAACGGATTGTAAAAAAAGGTGAAGTTAGAAATTTGCACATAATTCCTTCTAAAGGAACATTAAAAATGTTTGAGCGTTTTAGATCATGGACTTTTTAGTAAATTACAGTGGAAATTGATGGAGATAGTAAAAGAAAATAGCTGAAATAATGTGACACAGTATTCATTTTTCTAACTGAATATATATTAGCAAATCTTTTAGCACCATGGAGTAATAGTGATATTACATTAACCAAAGGTTACTTTAACAAAGGTTACAAGTTCAGTTCTAAACTCTGAGAAATTCTGGAGATCTACAAATCTGCAACTAGGAACTAGAAGTCAGGCAAGACTGTTAGTGAGTACATTTACTTGTGAAAAGTAAATAGGACCATGCGCCATGGAAAAAATTTTCTGCATTTATTGGTGTGGCAAATTCAATTTAACTGAATTGTTGCAGTCAAAAGATAGCTCATTGTGCGTGAAATAGTTTGAGATATCCTAAAAGGCTTTGATTTGGAGGCTTTTCCTAAACAATAAAACCCTTGTCCTGATAGTAATGTTTGGGGGACTTTCAGGTGATTAGGTGGAATTATGTGGGAGGACATGTTAGATCCCACAGTTCTAGTCTTGTCTAGTGAAGCGGCCATCATCAGAGCTTGAGAAGGAGAGGATTTGCAGGCTTTTTCAGTTTTTTAAACGGCCAACCAATTGGGAGTGGAGGAGCTGAAGACAGCCGGCCAGCTAGCGCACTATAGAAGAAGTCTCGTCCAGCAAAGTGTCCATCATCAGAGTGGACTGAGTCAGAGTGGGGCGGCTTTGGTTCAACAGGCTTTGGTGTCAACAGGCAGAGGCGAGGGTAGGTTCTGGTAAGTTGTTTTTTTTCATTCGATTTCTTTTTTAACTAGTAAGTTTAGAGAGAATGCCAGGCAGGATGTTGGAATGCTCCTCTCACAGGATGTGGGAAGTCAGGAAGACCTCTGGTGTCCCTGACAACGACACCTGCAAGAAGTGCATCCAGCTGCAGCTCCTAGCAAACCATGTTAGGGAACTGGAGCAGGAGCTGGATGACCTCCGGATCATTCGGGAGAATAAGGAGTTTATAGATAGTAGTTTCAGGGAGGTAGCTATGCCAAAGGAGCAGGGCACAGGTAATTGGGTTACTGTCAGGCGAGGGAAGGGGAAAGGGCAGGCAGAGCAGGGCTCCCCTGTGGCCATTCCCCTCAACAACAAGTATACCGATTTGGATGCTGTTGGGGGGGATGACTTACCTGGGACAAGCTGTGGAAGCCGGATCTCTGGCACTGAGTCTGGTTCTGCAGTGCAGAAGGGAGGGGGGAAGAAGAGGAGAGTGGTAGTGATAGGGGACTCGATAGTTAGAAGTACAGACAAGAGGTTCTGTGGTCGTGACAGAGAATTCCGGATGGTTTGTTGCCTCCCGGGTGCCAGGGTCAGGGATGTCTCTGATCGTGTGCACAGCATTCTGAAGTGGGAGGGTGAGCAGCCAGATGTCATGGTACACATCGGTACCAATGACGAAGGAAGAAAGAGTGAGGAGGTCCTGACGAGTGAGTATAGAGAGCTTGGTAGGAAGTTAAAAAGCAGGAGCTCGAGGGTAGTAATCTCAGGATTGCTACCTGTGCCACGTGCCAGTGAGGGTAAGTGTAGGATGCTCTGGAGGATGAACACGTGGCTGAGGAACTGATGTAGGGGGCAGGGTTTCAGATTTCTAGATCATTGGGACCTCTTCTGGGGCAGGTGGGTTCTGTACAAGAAAGACGGGTTACACCTGAACTACAGGGGGACCAATATCCTTGCAGGGAGGTTTGCTAGTGCTATTGGGGAGGGGGGTTTAAACTAGATTTTCAGGGGGATGGGAACCAGAGTGCCAGAGTAGATAGTGGAGCGGGGGTGAAAATAAATGATGTTAAAAGTTCATGCAAAGTCAGAAATAGAAGGGTTGTGTGTGGTGGTAATAGTCTTCTGAGGTGTTTCTATTTCAATGAAAGGAGTATTGTGGGGAAGGCAGACGAGCTAAGGGCGTGGATTGACACATGGAATTCTGACATTGTAGCCATTAGTGAAACTTGGCTACAGGAGGGGCAGGACTGGCAGCTTAATGTTCCAACGTTCCGATGTTTCAGACGTGATAGTGGCAGAGGGATGGGGGGGCAGGGTTGGCATTGCTAGTCAGGGAAAATGTTACAGCAGTGCTCAGGCAGGACAGATTAGAAGGCTTGTCTACCGAGGCCATATGGGTGGAGCTGAGAAACAGGAAAGGTATGACCACATTAATGGGGTTGTATTATAGACCACCCAATGGTCAGCGAGAATTGGAGGAGCAAATCTGCAGAGAGATAGCAGACAACTGCAGGAAACATAAAGTTCTGATAGTAGGAGATTTTAATTTTCCACATATTGATTGGGACTTCCATACTGTTAAAGGTCTAGATGGGTTAGAATTTGTAAAATGTGTTCAGGAAAGTTTTCTAAATCAATATATAGAGGTACCAACTAGAGAGGATGCAATATTAGATCCCCTATTAGGAAACGAGTTAGGACAGGTGACAAGTGTGTGTAGGGGAACACTTTGGTTCCAGTGATCATAACACCATTAGTTTCAACTTGATCATAGATAAAGATAGATTTGGTCACCGGATTGAGGTTCTAAACTGGAAGAAGGCCGAATTTGAAGAGATGAGAAAGGATCTAAAAAGTGTGGATTGGGATAGGTTGTTCTCTGGCAAGGATGTGAATGGTAAGTGGGAGGCCTTTAAAGGAGAAATTTTGAGAGTGCAGAGTTTGTATGTTCCTGTCAGGATTAAAGGCAAAGTGAATAAGAATAAGGAACCTTGGTTTTCGAGGGATATTGGAAATCTGATAAAGAAGAAGAGAGAGATGTTATGACATGTATAGGCAACAAGGAGCAAATAAGATGCTTGAGGAGTATAAAAAGTGCAAGAAAATACTTAAGAAAGAAATCAGGAAGGCTAAAAGAAGACATGAGGTTGCTTTGGCAGTCAAGGTGAAGGATAATCCAAAGAGCTTCTACAGGTATATTAAGAGCAAAAGGATAGTAAGGGATAAAATTGGTCCTCTTGGAGATCAGAGTGGTTGGCTATGTATGGAACCAAAAGAAATAGGGGAGATCTTAAATGGGTTTTTTGCATCTGTATTTACTAAGGAAACTGGCAAGGAGTCTATGGAAATAAGGCAAACAAGTAGTGAGGTCATGGAATTTAAAGAGAAATTAAAGAGAAGGAGGTGCTTGCTGTCTTGAGGCAAATCAGAGTAGATAAATCCCCAGGAACTGACAGAGTATTCCCTCGGACCTTGAAGAAGACTAGTGTTGAAAAGGGTCATAAAGAGAGCTTTTGGTACATTGGCCTTTATAAATCAAAGTATTGAGTATAGGAGTTGGAATGTTATGGTGAGGCTGTATAAGACATTGGTGAGGCCGAATTTGGAAGTATTGTGTGCAGTTTTGGTCACCTAATTACAGGAAGGATATTAATAAGGTTGAACGAGTGCAGAGAAGGTTTACAAGGATATTGCCGGGACTTGAGAAACTGAGTTACAGAGAAAGGTGGAATAGGTTAGGACTTTATTCCCTGGAGCATAGAAGAATGAGGGGAGATTTGATAGAGGTGTATAAAATTATGATGGGTATAGATAGAGTGAATGCAAGCAGGCTTTTTCCACTGAGGCTAGGGGAGAAAAAAACCAGAGGACATGGGTTAAGGGGGAAGGGGGAAAAGTTTAAAGGGAACATGGGGGGGGGGGTCGCTTCTTCACACAGAGAGTGGTGTGAGTGTGGAATGAGCTGCCAGTTGAAATGGTGAATGCGGGCTCACTTTTAACATTTAAGAAAAACTTGGACTGATACATGGATGATAGGTGTATGGAGGGATATGGTCCAGGTTCAGGTCAGTGGGACTAGGCAGAAAAATGGTTATGGTTCTATGGTTCTAGCTTAATTTAAATAATAAATGATGCCAGGATTATACATTTCTGGGATGTGTTACAGTATGAATCAATCATAACTCTGTTTAAAAGGTCTCTGTAGACTTTTACTCCAAAGTCCCTCGGTTCTATCGCCCTTGTAAGTGCCTTGCTATTCACTACACAACTAGCTTTACTATCCAAAGTGCATTACCTCACACTTACCTAAATTGAAATCCATTTCCTATTCTCAGCCCATCTCCTTAACTGATCAAGATCTCTTCACAAGTATTTGTAAAGTGCTTCACTGTCTACAAGGCCCTTTCATTCAGCATACTTGCTAATCACGCCATCTACATTCACATCAAGTCAAGTCACTTTTATTGTCATTTAAACCATAACTGCTGGTACAGTACATAGTAAAAAACGAGACAATGTTTTTCAGGACCATGGTGTTACATGAGACAGTACAAAAACTAGACTGAACTATGTAAAAAAACAACACAGAATAAAAACTACACTACACTACAGACCTACCCAGGACTGCATAAAGTGCACAAAAACAGTGCAGGCATTACAATAAATAATAAACAAGACAATAGGGCAGTAAGGTGTCAGTCCAGGCTCTGGGTATTGAGGAGTCTGATAGCTTGGGGGAAGAAACTGTTACATAGTCTGGTCGTGAGAGCCCAAATGCTTCGGTGCCTTTTCCCAGACGGCAGGAGGGAGAAGAGATTGTATGAGGGGTGCGTGGGGTCCTTCATAATGCTGTTTTCCGTCGATGTTCAGCGGGGAGTGGTTGCTCCATACTCTCCTGAAGTCAACAACCATCTCTTTTGTTTTGTTCACATTAAGAGACAGGTTGTTGGCTCTGCACCAGTCCGTTAGCCGCTGCACCTCCTCTCTGTAAGCTGACTCGTCGTTCTTGCTGATGAGACCCACCACGGTCGTGTCATCGGTGAACTTGATGATTTGGTTCGAGTTGTGTGTTGCAGCACAGTCGTGGGTCAGCAGAGTGAACAGCAGTGGACTGAGCACACAGCCCTGGGGGGCCCCCGTTCTCAGTGTGATGGTGTTGGAGATGCCGCTCCCGATTCGGACTGACTGAGGTCTCCCAGTCAGGAAGTCTAGGATCCAGTAGCAGAGGGAGGTGTTCAGGCCCAGTAGGCTCAGCTTTCCAATCAGTTTCTGAGGGATGATTGTGTTGAATGCTGAACTGAAGTCTATGAACAGCATCCGAACGTATGTGTCTTTTTCGTCCAGGGGGGTTAGGGCCAGGTGGAGGGTGATGGCAATGGTGTCATCTGTGAGCTGTTGGGACGGTACGCAAACTGCAGCGGGTCCAGTGAGGGGGGCAGCAGGGTCTTGATATGCCTCATGACGAGCCTCTCGAAGCACTTCATGATGATGGATGTGAGTGCAACGGGACGGTAGTCATTTAGACAGGACACTGAAGACTTCTTCGGCACGGGGATGATGGTGGTGGCCTTGAAGCACGTTGGAATGGTGGCGCTGCTCAGGGAGATGCTGAAGATGTCAGTGAGAACATCTGCTAGCTGGTCTGCAGATCCTCTGAGCACTCTACCAGGAATATTGTCTGGTCCAGCAGCCTTCAGTGGGTTGACCCTGCACAGGGTTCTTCTCGCATCGGCCACGGAGAGACACAGCACCTGGTCATTTGGAGGAGGGGTGGATTTCCTTGCCGCCACGTCATTTTTTGCCTCAAAACGGGCGTAGAAGTTGTTCAGCGCATCTGGGAGGGAGGCGTCACCTGCACTGTCAGGTGATGTTGTCCTGTAATTGGTGATGTTCTGGATGCCCTTCCACATGCGCCACGTGTCGCCGCTGTCCTGGAAGTGGCCCTGGATTCACTGGGCGTGTGCAGGCTTTGCCCCTCTGATGGCCCGGGACAGTTTGGCCCTTGTTGTTGCTAGGGCTGCCTTGTTTCCTGCCCTGAAGGTGGAGTCACGGGTCCTCAGCAGCGCATGCACCTCCACGGTCATCCATGGCTTCTGTTTTTTTTAAACAAAATATACTTTATTCAAAAATGACTGTGCTGCAACACACAGCTCGAACCACATCATCAAGTTCACTGATTCAATGACTCTCAGTCCTTTACAAATGTTTCCATTACGGTCTTTACATTTTCACACTTTTTGTCAATCACGTGGCACTCTGTTATTCCATATTTACATTCCCTTGTTTAGGGGTATACACCCCAACCCCTACCCCTCAACTCCCATGGGAGAAGAACCCTAGACTGTGGTCCTTCCCCACCGGGCCCTTGCGGTGGCCGCACCAAGTTTGAGTGCGTCCCTCAGCATGTACTCCTGCAGCTGAGAATGTGCCAGTCGGCAGCATTCCCCCACGGACATCTCCGTGTGCTGGTACACCATCAAGTTTTGGGCCGATCAAAGAGCATCTTTGACCGAGTTGATGATCTGCCAGCAGCACCGGATGTTGGTCTCGGTGTGCGTCCCCGGGAACAGCCCATAGATCAGAGAGTTCTCTGTCACGCAGCTGCTGGGGATGAACCTCAACACTGTCCCTTCCATCCTCCTCCGCGAACCCACAGTGTGCAAAGAGGTGGGTCACCGACTCCTCCTCACTGCAGTCCTCCCGTGGGCAGAGGGGTGTGGAGATGATGTTCCGGGCGTACAGGAGGGATCGGACTGGCTGGCTCTCACTGCCAGCCAGGCGAGGTCTTGGTGCCTGTTGGTGAGGTCTGGCGATGAGGCATTTTGCCAGATGAACTGGATGGTCTGCTCAGGGAATCATCCCACTGTGTCCATCTCATCCTTCTCCTGCAGTGCCTGCAGGACCTTACGTGCTGACCACTGCCTGATGGCCCTGTGGTCAAAGGCGTTGACCTGAAAGAACTTCTCTACGAAGGACAGGTATGGCGGCAATGACCAGCTGACAGGGGTGTTACGCGGGAAAGGGGCCAGACCCATTCTTCGTAGCCAGGGCAACAGGTAGAACCTGGGCACGTAGTGGTACTTGGTGCCCACGTACCTGGGATCCACACACAACCTGATGCAGCCACACATGAAGCTGGCCATCAGGTTGAGGGTGACATTGGGGACGTTTTTGCCCCCGTTGTCCAGGGACTTGTGCATGGTGGTCCATCTGACCCGCTCCATCTTGGATCCCCAGACGAATCTGAAGACGGCTCGGGTGATTTCCGAGCTGAAGGAGCGGGGGACTGGCCACACCTGCGCCAAGTACAGCAGCCCTGAGAGCACCTCACACCTGATGACCAGGTTCTTGCCCGCTATCGATAGGGAGCGCCCTCCCCACAGCCCCAGTTTCTGTTTGACCTTGGCAGTCCGCTCCTGCCAGTTCTTGTTGCATGCATCGGCCCCTCCGAACCAGATCCCCAACACCTTCACGTGATCAGCCCTGACGCTGGATCGGTCAGGCCAGTTGCCAAAGAGCATGGCTTCGCTCTTCGTGCGGTTGACCCTGGACCCCGACGCATGCTCGAACTGTTTGCAGATGCTGATCAGTCTGCGAACTGACCTCGGGTCAGAGCAGAAGACGGTGACGTCGTCCATGTACAGGGAGGTTTTGACTTGGGTCCCTCCACTGCCTGGCAGTGTCACCCCTCTTATGCCCTCATCCCTCCTGATGGCTTCGGCAAAGGGTTCTATGCAGCACACGAACAAGACAGGGGAGAGAGGGCAGCCCCGCCTGACTCCAGACCTGATGGGGAAGCTGTCTGTTTCCCACCCGTTGACCTGGACTGCGCTACAGATGTCCGTGTAGAGCAGTTTGATCCAATTCCGGATTCCCTCCCTAAATCCCATTTTGGAGAGTACATCCGCCATGTACGTGTGCGATATCCTGTCGAAGGCTTTCTCCTGGTCCAAGCTGACCAGGCAGGTGTCCGCCCCCCTGTCCTGCACGTGGGCGATGGTGTCCCTCAGCAGCGCGAGGCTGTCTGAGATCTTCCTGCCCGGTACAGCACAGGTTTGGTCCGGGTGGATCACTTGCTCCAGTGCAGACTTGACTCTGTTGGCGATAGCCTTGGACAGGATCTTGTAGTCCACATTCAGGAGTGAGATGGGCCTCCAATTTCTAATGTCCTCCCTCTCCCCCTTCTGCTTGTAGATGAGGGTGATGATGCCCTTCCTCACAGAAGATATGTCAGATCAGTGGAGTGACGCCACCAATGCCACCTTGGTGAAGTAAGAACCTGGGAGGTGATAGGTAAAAGAGGTAAAGGGCTGTAGAAGAGGGAATCTAATAGGAGATGACAGTGGATCACAGAATAAAGTGAAAAAGCCTCCAATGTTGACTGTTTATTTCCCTCCATTGATGTTGCCTGACTTGTTTAGTTCCTGCAGCATTTTGTGTGTGTTACTCAGGATTTCCAGCATCTGCAGAATCTCGTGTCTATAAGGCGCCACGGTAGTGTCGTGGTTACCGCGAAGCTATTCCAGCTCGGGGCATTCCAGAGTTCGGAGTTCAGTTTCGGTGCCATCTGTAAAGACTCTGTATGCTCCCCCCTCCCCATGGAAGGAGTGGGTTTTCCCAGCTGCTCCAGTTCCCCCCACAGTCCACAGACATGGCGGCTCGGTTAACTGGTCATTGTAAATGGTCCCGTGGTTAGGTTAGGGTTAATAGGGTTTTGTCAGGGGTTACTGGGGCAGCAAGGCTCGAAGGGCCAGAGGGTCTGCTCACAACTAAACAGAACCCCACAGACTGGCCTCCCTGTACTCTGGCACAAGGGAAGCCAGTGCTCTCAACCTCCACCCTCCCTCGAGTGGCAAAACAAAACAGCTCTCGGGATCACTGTGTGGATTTAACGTAACTTTGTCCGTGTGACAACCGCAGAGAGCAACACCAACCACTATAAAGGGTAAATTTCAATCTCGTTAAAGCCCCTGAAGTAGGAGAAACCCACCTCGAACACTGTCCTCCAGCAATCAAAGAGTAAAGGCATGGAAATAGGGGTAGGATTACGCTGGTCTGTTCTGCAATTCGTCAAACTCATGACTGATCTGCTATCTCAGAGCCATTTCCTGTATTACCAGAAATTTATCTGAATAAGCCCAAAGACTGGGGTCGGGAATTCCAAACATCCACCTCTCCCTGTGAAGAAATTTTTCTCATTCCATTACTGAGCATCTAGCATGTTTGGAGCAACTGATTGCTCAGCTTTCTAAGCTGAAAAATTAGACCATTTCCCATATCTAAGGAATCACCTGTTAGTGAAGGTAGACACAAGTAATTAACTTCACTACCGTTTTCATCGCACCAGCTCAGCCTTTTCCCAAAGCCTGGTAATCGAGACCCAAACCTGATACAAAACTTGAGGTTTGCCAGGCAGAAGTGATCTCTGCTATGAGACCAGGGCTACTCACAGAAGATAAGTCAAATCAGTGGGGTGATACCTTGGTGAAATTCTTTCGATCCATTGGAAGAATAAGCAAATGCCAATGTCCTGTCAGGGCAAAATCCCAGCACTGAGGCCTTAGTTACCCCTCATTACTGTCATACTGCTCGCAGACTCCTGACAAAAACATGCTCTTCTGAGCTCTATGAGCTTAAGATTTGGAGAAAGGAAACCAAGTTCTCCTTGAAAAAACACATCTTTGTTTGCTCTTTAACCATAACTGTACAAATTATATGATGAGCAGGATCCCACAACCTCCCAAATTATCCAGCCACCCCTCCTATGGCATCCCCACACTGTCAGTCCCGCCAGCATCCACAGACCCGGGGCAAATACTCAGTCCTATACTATCCATTCAATTCAATTCCCTGCCTGAGGAGAATGACAACATAGCTGACGCATGCCCAGGACCAACGCAATATATGCTAATCAGGCGTGATGTTGGTAATGGACAGATCCAGTATGCTAATTTAGAATGACTGGATGGATCCAGTATGCTAATTTAGAAATGACTGGGCAGATCCAGTATGCTAATTTGGAGATGACTGGGTGGATCCAGTATGCTAATCTGGAGATGACTGGGCGGATCCAGTATGCTGATTTGGAGATGACTGGGCGGATCCAGTATGCTGATTTAGAATGACTGGGGGATCCAGTATGCTAATCTGGAGATGACTGGGCGGAGCCAGTATGCTAATTTGGAGATGACTGGGCGGATCCAGTATGCTAATTTGGAGATGACTGGGCGTATCCAGTATGCTGATTTAGAATGACTGGGGGATCCAGTATGCTAATCTGGAGATGACTGGGCGGATCCAGTATGCTAATTTGGAGATGACTGGGCGGATCCAGTATGCTGATTTAGAATGACTGGGGGATCCAGTATGCTAATTTGGAGATGACTGGGTGGATCCAGTATGCTAATTTGGAGATGACTGGGCGGATCCAGTATGCTAATTTGGAGATGACTGGGTGGATCCAGTATGCTGATTTAGAATGACTGGGGGATCCAGTATGCTAATTTGGAGATGACTGGGCAGATCCAGTATGCTAATTTGGAGATGACTGGGCAGATCCAGTATGCTAATCTGGAGATGACTGGGCGGTCCAGTATGTGATTACAGGGGTGGATTATAGCTGGCGTAGTAGTGGGGATGAAATCCCACTACATATTAAAAGATCTCAATGGCGTGCATCTCAAATAACTTCTGACAACCGAGTCCAGCATCTGGCCTTGACGTGTGGTTTAGCTTCTAAGCCCGGCAGAACAGTTTCTACTGACACTGGTGCCTTAAAACCAGTCGCTTCGGGCAAATGGGGCTCATCAGCCATGGTTGGCAGCTCATTGAGGGGAAGGAAAACTGATCTCAAAGCTCTGCTGTCTTGCGACTATACCCACTCATGGGGAAGGCTTTCGGAGTAAATCCCGAAGGAAAAACCCAGACCTGGAGTCCCTAAGGCAGTTTGACGCTGACAAGAGAAAATCTGCAGATGCTGGAGGTCCTGCTGAAGGGCCTCGGCCCAAAAAATCGATTGTACTGTCTTTCCTTAGATGATGACTGGCCTGCTGAGTTTCTCCAGCATTTTGTGTGGGTTGCTTGAATTTGATGCTAACTAGCAACTTCTGTGATGCCACCGGTGCCAAACTATATCAGTCTCTGCAGTTCCTTTGGATTCATCAACTGTATGGAGAAGGGGAGCTTGCTACACGGGTAACAGGTTGATCTCCATATCGGACTGCCCAGACTCACGTATCACGTAGACATCTTGGATGCACCATCCAATGGAGGTCTCTCTAAAGGAATGATGGGCGGATCCGTTATGTATTATAAGTGTGAATGGGTGGCTTTGGTATGTTAATATAGGGCAAAATGGGCAGGTTCAATATGCTAATATAAGGGTGAATGGGCAGGTTTGGTATTTTAATATAAGAGTAAATGGATGGGTTTGATGTTAATATAAGGGTGAATGGGTGGGGTCGGTATGTTAATTAAGGGTGAATGGGTGGGGTTGGTATGTTAATATAAGGGTGAATGGGCGGGTTCGGTGTGTTAATATAAGGGTGAATGGGTGGGGTCAGTATGTTAATATAAGGGGGAATGGGCAGGATTGGTATGTTAATATAAGAGTGAATGGATGGGTTTGATGTTAATATAAGGGTGAATGGGTGGGGTTGGTATTTTAATATAAGGGGGAATGGGCAGGGTTGGTATGTTAATATAAGAGTGAATGGATGGGTTTGATGTTAATATAAGGGTGAATGGGTGGGGTCGGTATGTTAATTAAGGGTGAATGGGTGGGGTTGGTATGTTAATATAAGGGTGAATGGGCGGGTTCGGTGTGTTAATATAAGGGTGAATGGGTGGAGTCAGTATGTTAATATAAGGGGGAATGGGTGGGGTTGGTATTTTAATATAAGGGGGAATGGGCAGGGTTGGTATGTTAATATAAGAGTGAATGGATGGGTTTGATGTTAATATAAGGGTGAATGGGTGGGGTCGGTATGTTAATTAAGGGTGAATGGGTGGGGTTGGTATGTTAATATAAGGGTGAATGGGCGGGTTCGGTGTGTTAATATAAGGGTGAATGGGTGGGGTCAGTATGTTAATATAAGGGGGAATGGGCAGGGTTGGTATGTTAATATAAGAGTGAATGGATGGGTTTGATGTTAATATAAGGGTGAATGGGTGGGGTTGGTATTTTAATATAAGAGTAAATGGCAGGGTTGGTATGTTAATATAAGTGTGAATGGGCGGATTCAGTATGTTAATATAAGGGTGAATGGGCGGGTTCAGTATGTTAATATAAGGGTGAATGGGCGGGTTCGGTATGTTAATATAAGGGTGAATGGGCGGATTCAGTATGTTAATATAAGGGTGAATGGGCGGGTTCAGTATGTTAATATAAGGGTGAATGGGCGGGTTCGGTATGTTAATATAAGGGTGAATGGGCGGATTCAGTATGTTAATATAAGTGTGAATGGGCGGATTCAGTATGTTAATATAAGGGTGAATGGGCGGGTTCAGTATGTTAATATAAGGGTGAATGGGCGGGTTCGGTATGTTAATATAAGGGTGAATGGGCGGATTCAGTATGTTAATATAAGGGTGAATGGGCGGTTTCGGTATGTTAGTATAAGGATGAATGGGCGGGGTCAGTATGTTAATATAAAGTGGAATGGGTGGGGTTGGTATGTTAATATAAGGGTGAATGGGTGGGTTTGGTATTTTAATATAAGAGTAAATGGCGGGTTGGTATGTTAATATAAGTGTGAATGGGCGGATTCAGTATGTTAATATAAGGGTGAATGGGTGGTTTTGGTACGTTAGTATAAGGATGAATGGGCGGGGTTGGTTTGTTAATATAAAGTGGAATGGGTGGGGTCGGTATGGTCATATTAGGGTGAATGGGTGAGGTCGGTATGTTAGTACAAGGGTGAATGGGTGGGGTCAGTATGTTAGTACAAGGGTGAATGGGTGGGGTCAGTATGTTGATATAAGAGTGAATTGGTGGTGTTGGTATGTTAATTAAGGGTGAATGGGTGGGGTCATTATGTTAATTAGGGGTGAATGGGCGGGGTCGGCATGATAATATAAGGGTGAATGGGCGGGGTCGGTATGTTAATATAAGGGTGAATGGGCGGGGTCGGTATGTTAGTATAAGGATGAATGGGCGGGGTTGGTTTGTTAATATAAAGTGGAATGGGTGAGGTCGGTATGGTAATATGAGGGTGAATGGGTGAGGTCGGTATGTTAGTACAAGGGTGAATGGGTGGGGTCAGTATGTTGATATAAGAGTGAATTGGTGGTGTTGGTATGTTAATTAAGGGTGAATGGGTGGGGTCATTATGTTAATATAAGGGTGAATGGGCGGGGTCGGTATGCTAATATAAGGGTGAATGGGCGGGGTCGGTATGCTAATACCCGACTTGTGCCAAGAGGGCGGCTCCGCAATTGATCAACGGGTGACCGGAACGGCGCATGCGCAGTGGGTTTACCCATGTGTACATGCGCAGTACAGTCAGTTATGTGGCGGCCGGGGAGAAGGTTGAGTGTTCGTGAAGCATCTCTATGAGTGCAACGGCGAGACTAAAGCTGCCTGAGCCATCGGGTTGTCGCTGCCTGTCGGGGAGAGGCCGCCACCGAAGTCACATGTAGTGGTGGAGGGAGTTGTTGCCGGAGCATGAGGCCGCAGCAGCGGGTACGGTCGCCTTGCTTCACTGCGGGGTACCCTCGTTCGGTGGAGGGCGGAATGAGGTGGTGTTAGGGCCGTGTCGGCGGGCGGGGAAGAGGCGAGGCCTCGCCGTGGTCGCGGTTGACCCCAGGCTGCCTGCCGTGAGCCGCCGCCGGGTTGCCCGGAGCTGGCGGCGCGGCTGGGAGCGGCTAACGAGGTATGCGAGTGGCGTTGAGGAGATGCTCCTACCTATGGAGGCGACACTCTGACGGTGTGGATGAGGATGAGGGACAGCTTCGATCCATCTGCTGCGTCGCGGTTTCATCAGAAAATCGTCTGATGTGGAAGAGAGTCCTTTTCTGCTTTTACTCAGTCGTTCGTTTCTGGCTAATAAGCTGGCTGTGTTATAGTGTGATGTATTGAGCACACTTCAGGCACTTTCATAGCTCAACATTAGTAGAAATTGTGGAAAGAATGATGTGGTGTTTCGATTATATAGAGTTCCTCTGGTTAATCATCAGAGAGGCGTTGGTCGTCTTAATATTGTGTTCTGGGGTGTGCAGATTCACCGAGTTTTCTGTTGTATGGGTTGTAGCATTGTAAGTAAACCATCTTAAAGACAAAAGGGTTTATGGTGGGGTTTTGTTGATACCAGTAAATTCCCTTGGTTTATTGTGTTTTATTAAGTGCTGAAGCAGATAATTCTACTGATTAAGTGGCAATGATAGGTTCTCTCTGCATGCGTCCTCAATTCTTGGTATCATCAACTATACTCAAAGTCCAATAGGTACCATTTCCACAAATTGTCAAATTCCTTGAACCAGATCAAGTCTCTGATGTTGTTGATTTCTAGCTGTTCATTCAGGAATGTAAGGATGATTTGTAGCCTTGGGTTTGCAAAAATGCAACTGCCCATTGCTAGTCATGCCACTGGTTACTGAAATATTGTCCGATGACCGACCTACCTCTTTGATTAAAAATTTCCCTTTTGGTCCACTGTCCTAACCTCCTTGTGTTATTGTGGCAATTTTCTTACAGCATTTTTGTGGTATGCAATTAATCGTCTAATCTAATTTTACCTTGTTTATTCAGAAAATCTTCCCTCCACAGTCTCTAGACTCCCCCCCCCCCCCCCCCCACCAATATCCTGCCTCTACTTCCTTCCCACGATCCTGGTAGATGTGTTATTTCAGCTAGTCCTCATTTTTCAGAACTTGTATCTCCCTTCCTTTATTCTTTGCCGTGGGAAGCTGAACCACTTTCCATTTATCTCTGACGCCTCTGCCTTTTTACGGTTTGATAGTTTTCCAGTCCTAATGGTTCATCTTCACCAGTAACATTTAGTTTCTCATGGAAGCATGGAGAAAGGACAGAAGCAGGTCCCTTGGCCTACTGAGTCAATGCTGACTATCAGCCACCCTAGTTACACTGATCCTGTATTAATCCTTAGTAATTCCTCTCCCCCCACCCCCCAAGATTCTGGCACGCACCTACATATAAGGGGCAGTTTACGTTGGGCAATGAAACTACCAACCTGCACAATTTTGTGGGTGGAAATCCATATGGTCACAGGGAGAATGTGCAGGCACCACACACAGAACCCGAGGTTGGCATTGAACCTGTGTCTCTGCCATCGTGAGGTAGCAGCTTTACTAAATGTATCACTGTGCGTTTTCATCCCACATGGGGATGCAGTGAGAGTTCCTCACCACCTCCTTCAACAGAAACCAAACCAGTCCCTTCGTCATTTACATTGCTGAGTGTTCTTCTGTAGCAGAGTACAGTAAGCAACGGCCCCACCATGTCTGCACTGACCAGGATGTCAATCTAACTAGGCCCATTTGCCTGTATGTGGTCCATATCTCTCAATCTGTTCTTAAGTGTTGCCTTCATATGTGTTTACCACCTCCCCAGGCATCACGTTCTCGGTATCTATTACTCTCTGCACTTAAAAATACACTTGGTTCAAATTTTTTAAAAAAAAACTTATTCCCTTCTTCCCTTAAACCCATGACCTATAATAGTTGACATTTCCACCCTGGCACAAAGATTCTGGCTGTCTAAAAATTCCAAATGCTTTTAAGTCCTATCCCTAAAAAAAAATCCTTGATATAATGCACACCAGTCTAATTTCCTGGGTTATGCCTGTTAACAAAGGAATAACATGGCTCTTGTTTTCTGTGAACTCACCTTTGGCTAAAGATCTCTGTCAAGGCCTTGGCTATCTCCTCCCTTGCCTCCCACAATATCCTGGGATATGCCCTGGGGACTAATCCACCTTAATACTTTTCAAGTCATCCAGCACCAACATTTAATATTGATATGACCTGGAATATCAACATGCACCTCCCTGATTTCATTACCGTCCATGTTCTTCCCTTTGATGAATTTGAGACCTTGCATTGAACTTCTCCTTCAACACTCACTTCCTCCACTTCAAAGGTGTAGCAGTAGGAACTCACATTAGCGGAAGCTGTTTATTTGTCAATGAAGGATATATAAAACCGTTCTTGTTTCAGCCCACTCAGGTGTCCTCCCTTGCAGCTTTGTGGTACACTGACTTTGCTCATTGTATTATCATTCTGCTTACCAATTTACACTGCTGCTTTCACATGGTCCTTATCTGACTCCACCTTCATCTCAAGGGAGAAGTTTGTGGTCAATGTCCATTTCAAGCCCAATGGCATGCACAGTCATCTTGATTTGTCTGCTTCCACCAGTTTCCTGTAAGAATTTCTTCTTTTCTGCGTTTCTCCAGCTCTGTTGTGTGTGTTTTGATGATAAAACTTTCCACACAAGCACTTGAGTTGTTTTCCTTTCTCCTAAACAATAGGTTCCCCTCTGATTTGGTTGGCAGTGATCTCATTTGAATCGCTTCCATTTCCTGCACTCCTGCTTTTACTTCTTCCTCCCAGGTAGAATGAGGGAAGGAATCCTCTTGTCCAGGCTTACATAAGGGGAAACATGATGGGAGTAAATGTTTGCTTTATCAATTCAGGTGCTTTTATGGGTTGCAAAGATTAGCATTCTGCCATCTTGGTGGGCAAGTCACTTACCTGTAATTTATGTTCAGAAGATTTCATTCCAAATGTAGTTGATCAGTGTTTAAAGGACTCTCTTTAATGAAATCAATTCTTGAACTAATTTTAGTCCGTTTTAGGAAATGACTTCTGCCATTTTTTTAAATGCTGTTTGTTTTTCTCTTTGCAGCACCAAAGTTGCTGTTGCAGTCTATTGTGAATTAGGAAAGTTGACCTGCGTCCTTTTTCCTATGAAAGCAGTTTGTCAGTAGAACAGAAAATGCTCCCAGGAGTTGGCGTGTTTGGGACAGGGAGCACCGCACGGGTTTTGGTCCCTCTGTTGCGTGCTGAAGGCTTCACCATCGAGGCACTCTGGGGAAGAACGGAGGAAGAAGCTAAGCAGCTAGCTGAGGAAATGAACATTTCCTTCTACACAAGCCGGACTGACGATGTTTTGCTCCACCAGGATGTGGATCTGATCTGTATCAATATTCCTCCACCTCTCACATGTCAGATTGCTGCCAAGGCATTAGGTATGGTATTTCCTCCTAATGTAAGGAAAATCCTGATGATTATGATGTCATCGTGAGATTTTAAGACTTTAAAAATCATGTTCTTCAGTGAGTGTGTGAATGAAATCTAGTGATTTGAAATATTATTGCAGATGCTAAATCGTAAAAGCTTATCTTAAATATTTGTGTTTTTTCTGATCAGGAGGTGGCAAGCTGTTGGCAATTTTACAATTCCTATTTACAGATGACCTCAGAGTTCCAACCATTTGGGTAATGGAAACTTGCCCTTACTAAATTCACAAGTCATTAACCAAAAAATTTGAGACACCAAACAAAAACTGCCCTCTGGGATATGAGTTGGGGGTTTAAACAAAATGAATAAACAGTTTTTCTCAACCTGAGTTTCTTGACGCAGGCACAGATGATGCAGCTTAGCTTTACCGAAAATTGCAAGGCAGATCATTTACTGGAAACGCAGCTGCTTCGGTGATTGGCGTTGCCTGTTTAGTATCGTTGCTGAAAATCATCTTGTGACCCTTTCATTACCCCTTTTATCAGATCATGTCTAGAATTACGAATTTCAACACTGTGGCTTGATATCTGTTTATGCTTGTCATGTTTGTATGCCTCAGGACAAACAAATTATTTGGTGCAGACAACACACACTAAATTAAAGTTTTAAAAAATAATTTACTACTTTCATTGGCATAGCAAGTATAGCCACATGCAATTGGTAAATTGACAATAGATGAATGCAGCTGCATCCATCCAAATATATGCTTATGAATTTTACTATTAAAAAAAAATCATAGTATAAACTTTGTTCTATCAAAAGACCTCCATTGTTTTTAACTCAGTGCTTGAATTCCATATGTGGCTTGCATGTAAGGCAGTTTCTGTAATCTAGTTATTCCTTAAAATAAGAATTGCTTACAGAGTGTGGCAGCACTGTAGGATCAGTGAGATTGGCATTTTATCAACTGGTGAACAGTGAGCTGTAAAAGTTAGCAGAGAAATGCCAACTTTTTACGTTGTAAGGCCCCGGTTTAGATTTCCCCTGCACGCTTGCAAATTCTAAATTTCAGCTACCCCTTTTCAATTTCCTATCTGTTTCTCAATGTCAAATCCAGCATCTCCCCAGTGTTGGGGGATCTGTCCACTGAATCTTTGCCAATTGGAGTGGAATGCAATAATTTCAAGAAATGAGGCTAGATATCAGATCACTCACATTTTTGTAATTGGGCCTAAAAGATTTTAATTCTCTAAACTTGTTTTGTGTGATCTTAATTGTACTAATTTTCTATTCATTATCTGTTTGAATTTTGAGAGATTAAGGAATGTCAGGTTTGGCAACTGACCATATCAGGGCATGACTTACCCAACAGTTTGTCATATTTTTCCAATTGTTTTGTAGGTGCTCCTTATTTTGTGCTTCCACCAATTTTCTTCCTACCCCCTCTCCTCCCAGTTTTGTACATTACTCAATACAACACCCAAGATCTTACTGAAAATTGACAGGCTTGGGAATGCAAGTTAACAACAGACTTGTGAATGAATATATTCATATGGTAATAAATCATTATAGTATGTTTATTGTTGTTAAAAGACAAGGCTAACACTTGGCTGGAACAACAGTATAATAAAACACCCATGTGTTTCAGCTTTCAGTAGTTTTTTTCTGATTCGGCATTTATAGATGTCAGCCCTTTTGTAATCTGTGAGTTTGAGGAGAGAATGGCAAGGTTTAGGGAAAGTTAGAAGAAATAATATGTAAAACCTAATGTAAAAGCAAAAAAAGACATACAACAAAGCAAAAATTAGTGGGAAGACAAAGGATTGGGAAACTTAAAATCCTACAGAGAGCAACTAAAAGAATCATTAGGAAGGAAAAGATGAAATATGAAAGCAAGCTAGCAAACAATATCAAAGTGGATAGTAAAAGTTTTTCATGCATATTTAAAAAAAATACTAGTGATGAGAATGGATATAGGACCACTAGAAAATGAGGCTGGAGATATAATAATGGGGGCCAAGGATGGCAGATGAACGGGCTCTCACGACCAGACTATGAAACAGTTTCTTCCCCCAAGTTATCAGACTCCTCAATACCCAGAGCCTGGACTGAAACCTTGCCTTATTTTCCTGTTTATTATTTATTGTAATGCCTGCACTGTTTTTGTGCACTTTACGCAGTCCTGTGTAGGTCTGTAGTCTAGTGTAGCTTTCTCTGTGTTGTTTTTTTACGTAGTTCAGTCTAGTTTTTGTACTGTGTCATGTAACACCATGGTCTTAAAAAACATTGTCTCATTTTTACTATGTACTGTACCAGCAGTTATGGTCAAAATGACAATAAAAATGACTTGGCTTGACTTGAACTATATGACAATTTTGCATCGGTCTTCACTGTGGAGGACACTAGCAGTTAAAGGGTGTGAGGGAAGAGAAGTGAGTGCAGGGAGAAGGTGGTCAAAAAGCTGAAAGACCCAAGGGTGCATAAGTCACCGGGACCAGATGAACTGCACCCTAGGGTTCTGAAAGAGTTAGCGGTAGAGATTGTGGAGGCATTAGTAATGATCTTTTCAAAAATCATTGGACTCTGGCATGGTGCTTGAGGACTGGAAAATTACAAATGTCACTCCATTCTTTAAGAAAGGAGGAAAGCAGCAGAAAGGAAATTGTAGATCAGTTAGCCTGACCTCAGCAGTTGAGAAGATAGTGGACTCAATTGTTAAGGATGAAGTAATAGAGTACTTGGTTATACAGGCCTATCTTGTCTTGGTTTTACAAGATAGATGAGGGGGATATAGTGGATGTTGTATATTTGGACTTTGACAAGGCGCTGCACATGAGGCTGCTTACCAAGTTAAGAGCCCATAGCATTACAGGAAAGTTACTGGCCTGGTTAGAGCATTGGCTGATTGATAGGATCCCAGCGAGTGGGATCCTTTTCTGGTTGGTTGGCTGCCAGTCACTGTGTTCTGCAGGAGTCATTGTTGGGGCCACTTCTTATGCTGTATATCAATGATTTAAATGATTGAATAGATGGCTTTTTGCAGATAATATGAAGGAGGTGTTGAGGAAATGGGTAGGCTGCAGAAGGTCTTACAGATTAGGAGAATGGGTAAGAGAGTAATAAAGGAAATGCATGCTGGAAAATGCATGGTCATGCACTTTAGTAGCTTTGGCGAGGAGAGGCATAGGTAGTTTTTTTCATCTTTTAATCTTTTTTTTCCCTTGCTGCTTCTTTAGAGCAGTGGGGATACCAGGTAGAATAGTGGAATGCTCCTCTTGCTGGATGTAGGATGGCAGTGAAACCTCTGGTGCCCCTGACAACTACAACTGCAAGAAGTGCATCCAGCTGCAACTTCTAAGTGGTTGTTAAGGAGTTGGAACTGGATGAACTCCAGATCGTTCGGGAGGCTGAAGGATTGATAGACAGGACGTACAGGACGGTAGCTACATCCAAGGTACAGGACACAGGTAACTGGGTGACTGCTTGTGAGCGTTCCCTTCAACAGGTATATCACTTTGGATACTGTTGGGATGACCGGGCAGAGGAAAGCCACAATGGTCAGGTCTCTGGCACTGAGTCTGCCTTTGTGGCTCAGAAGGGAAGTGGGGCAGGGGTGAAGAGTTGAGCTGTACTGATAAGGCGTTTGTTGGCTAGGGGAACAGAAAGCAGATTCTGTGGATGAGAATGAGATTCCCAGATGGTATGTTGCCTCCTGGGTGCCAGGGTCAAGGACGTCTCAGATAGAGTATACAGCATTCTTAAGTGGGAAGGTGAGTAGCCAGAGGTCATGGTCCATGTTGGTTCCAATGACATTGTTATTGGGGGAGGGGTGGAGATGAGGCCTGCAAAATGAATTCAGGGAGTTAGGTGCTAAGTTGAGGGACAGGATTTCTAGGGTTGTGATCTCAGAATTGCTACCTGTGCCATGTGCTAGTGAGGCCAGAAATAAGATCATACAGTTTAACACGTGGCTGAGGAGATGATGAAGGAGGGAGGGCTTCATATTTTTGGATCGTTGGACTCTTCTCCATGGAGGGTAGGACCTATACAGAACGTATGGTTTGCACCTGAACTGGAGAGAAACTAATATCCTAGCGGGAAGGTTTGCTAGTGCTGCATGGGGGAGGCAAACCAGGGCATCAGAACAGATAGTGGAGTGGTTGGGGAGATGTTGTTAAACCTAGGTACAAAGTCAGGAATCAAAGGGTTGAGCATCGCGGAGTAATGTTCAGAGCTGTGTATACCAAAAGTTTTTTCAGATTTATAAAGTGTGAACGAGAGGTGAGAGTGGATATTGGGCTGTTGAAAAACAATGCGAGAGAGATAGTAATGGGGGCAACGAAATAGCGGACAAACTGATTAAATATTTTACATCAGTCTTCACTGTGGAAGGCACTAGCAGTATGGTGGCAGTTCCAGGTGTTGGGCTTGAAGTGTGTAAAGTTAGCAGAACTAGTGAGAAAGTTCTTGGGGAAACTGAAAGGTCTGAAGTCACCAGGACCAGATGGCGAACACCCCAAAGTTCTGAAAGGGGTGGCTGAAGAGATGGTGGAGGCACTAGTAATGCTCTTTGAAGCATCATTCGATTCTGGAATGGTTCCAGAAGACTGGAAAATTGCACTCTACTCTTCAAGAGGGGAGAAAGGCAGAAGAAAGGAAACTATAGCCCAGTTAGTCTAACCTCAGTAGTTGGGAAGATATTGGAGTCGATTATTAAGGATGAGGTCTCAGGGTACTTGGAGGCACATGATAAAATAAGCCGTAGTCAGCATGGTTTCCCCGAAGGAAAATCTTGCCTGCCAATGTGCTGTAATGTTCTATGGTTCTAAGTACAAACAAGATAGACAAAGGAGAATCGGTTGATGTTGTGTACTCGGATTTACAGAGAAGGTTCTAGCATGGATAAAGCAGTGGCTGATAGGCAGGAGATAAAGAGTAGGAGTAAAGGGAGCCTTTTCTGACCGTCTGCTGGTAACTAGTGGTGTTCCATAGGGGTTCTGTGTTGGGACCAATTCATTTTCTTACATGTCAGTGATTTGGATGATGGAATTGATGGCTTTGTTGCAAAGTTTGCAGACTATATGAAGATAGCAGGAGGGGCAGGTAATTTTGAGGAAGTAGAGAGGCTGCAGAAGGGCTTAGACAGATTAGAAGAATGGGTAAAAAAATGGCAGATGGAATAGTGTCAGGAAATGTACAGTCATGTATTTTGGTAGAAGAAATGAAAGGGTTCACTATTTTCTAAATTGAGGGAATACTAAAAACTGAGGCACAAAGGGACTTGGGAGTCCTTATGCAGGATTCCCTAAAGGTTAATTTGCAGATTGAGTCTGGTGAGGAAGGCATATGTGATGGTAGGACTCATTTCAAGAGAACTACAATACAAAAGCAAGGATGTAATGTTGAGACTTTATAAAACACTGGTGAGACCTCACGTGGAGCATTGTGAGCAGCTTTAGGCCCCTTAAAGGGCATGCTGAAACTGGAGAGGGTTAAAGGAGGTTCACAAAAAGATTCCAGGTTTGAATGGCTTGTTATATGAAGAGCGTGTGATGGCTCTGAGCCTGTATTCACTAGAATTCAGAAGAGTGAGGGGTGACCTCATTGAAACCTATCGAATGGTAAGGCCTTGATAGAGTGGATGTGGAGAGGATGTTTCCTATGCTGGGAGAGTCTTAAGACCAGAGGACACAGCCTCAGAATAGAGGGGCATCCTTTTAGAATGGAGATGAGGAGGAATTTTTTTTAGCCAGAATAAATCCTTGCCACAGGCAGCTGTGAAGTCTTTATGTATGTTTAAGGCAGAGGTTGATAGATTCTAGATTGGTCAGGGCATGAAGGGATATGGGAGAGGGGCGGCACGAGATTGGGGCTGAGAGGAAAATTGGGTCGGCCATGGTGAAATGGCGGAGCAGACTCGATGGGGCAAATGACCTAATTCTGCTCCTATATTTTATGGTCTTGTATTTCAATGAAAGGAATATTGTAAGAAAGGTGGTGGAGCTTAGGGTGTGGATCAACATATGAAATTACGACATTGTAACCATGAGTGAGACTTGGTTACAGGAGAGGCAAGACTGGCAGCTCAATGTTCTTGGGTTCCATTGTTTTAGACATGACATAGAGGAGGTATTAAAGACATGACATTACTGGTCAGGGAAAATGTCATGGCAGTACTCATACAGGACAGGCTAGAGAGCTCATCTAGTGAAGATGTATGGGTAGAAGTGAGGAATGAAAAAGCAATGACTATGGTAATGGAATTATATTATAGATCAACCATTAGTTCATAGGATTTATAGGAGCAAATTTGTAGAGATTGCAGACTGTTGCAAGGTTGTGATAGTAGGTGATTTTAACTTTCCATATATTGATCAGGACTCCCATGCTGTGAAAGGAATAGATGGGAACGAGATTGTCAAATGTGTTCAGGAAAGATACATAGAAGACTCAACTAGAGGGAAGGTGATACTAGATCTTCTATTAGGGAATAAGACCGGGCAAGAGACAGAAGTTTGTGTAGGGGAACACTTCACATCTAGTTTCAGTATAATTATGGAAAAGGATAGGTCTGGTTCCTGGGTTGAGATTCTAAATTAGAGAGAGGCCAATTTTGATAGTGTCAGAAAGGATCTGGCAAGTGTAGATTGGGACAGGTTTTTTTCTGGCAAAGGTGTACTTGGTAAGTGGGAAGCCTTCAAAAGTGAAATTTTGTGAGTACAGCATTTGTATGTTCCTGTCAGAATAAAAGTCAAGGATAAAGTGAAATTATGAGGGTACAGAATCTTTATGTTCCTGTTAGGTTGAAAGGAAAGGTTAAAGGTTTGAAAGCGCCATGGTTTTCAAGGGATATTAGAAACTTGGTTCGGAAAAAGAGGGATGTCTACAATAGATATAGGCAGCATGGAGTAAAGGAATTGCTCGAGGAATATAAAGAATGTAAAAGGAATCTTAAAGAGATTAGAAAAGCTAAAAGAAGATACGAGTTTGGTTTGGCAAATAAGGTGGAAGTAAATCCGAAAGGTTTCTACAGTTATATTAAAAGCAAGAGGATAGTGAGGGATAAAATTGGTCCCTTAGAGAATCAGGGTGGTCAGCTATGTATGGAACCGAGGGAGATGGGAGAGATTTTGAACGATTTCTTCTCTTCGGTATTCACTAAGGAGAAGGATATTGAATTGTGTAAGGTGTGGGAAACAAGTAAGGAAGTTATGGAACCTATGACAATTAAAGAGGTGGAAGTACTGGCGCTTTTAAGAAATTTAAAAGTGGATAAATCTCCGGGTCCTGACAGGATATTCCCCAGGACCTTGAGGGAAGTTTGTGTAGAGATAGCAGGAGCTCTGACGGAGATCTTTCAGATGTCATTAGAAACGGGGATTGTGCCGGAGGATTGGCGTATTGCTCATGTTTAAAAAGGGTTCTAGAAGTAAGCCTAGCAATTTTAGACCTGTCAGTTTGACATCAGTGGTGGGTAAATTAATGGAAAGTATTCTTAGAGATAGTATTTATAATTATCTGGATAGACAGGATCTGATTAGGAGTAGCCAGCATGGAAGGTCATGTTTGACAAACCTTATTGAATTTTTTGAAGAAGTTACGAGGAATGTTGACGAGGGTAAGGCAGTGGATGTAGTCTATATGGACTTCAGCAAGGCCTTTGACAAAGTTCCACATGGAAGGTTAGTTAAGAAGGTTCAGTCGTTAGGTATTAATGCTGGAGTAATAAAATGGATTCAACAGTGGCTAGATGGGAGATGCCAGAGAGTAGTGGTGGATAATTGTTTATCGGGATGGAGGCCGGTGACTAGCGGGGTGCCTCAGGGATCTGTTTTGGGCCCAATGTTGTTTGTAATATACATAAATGATCTGGATGATGGGGTGGTAAATTGGATTAGTAAGTATGCCGATGATACTAAGGTAGGAGGTGTTGTGGATAATGAGGTGGGTTTTCAAAGCTTGCAGGGAGATTTATGCCGGTTAGAAGAATGGGCTGAACGTTGGCAGATGGAGTTTAATGCTGAGAAGTGTGAGGTTCTACATTTTGGCAGGAATAATCCAAATAGAACATACAGGGTAAATGGTAGGGCATTGAGGAATGCAGTGGAACAGAGAGATCTAGGAATAACAGTGCATAGTTCCCTGAAGGTGGAGTCTCATGTAGATAGGGTGGTAAAGAAGGCTTTTGGAACGCTGGCCTTTATAAATCAGAGCATTGAGTACAGAAGTTGGGATGTAATGTTAAAATTGTACAAGGCATTGGTAAGGCCAAATTTGGAATATTGTGTGCAGTTCTGGTCACCGAATTATAGGAAAGATATCAATAAATTAGAGAGGGTGCAGAGACGATTTACTAGGATGTTACCTGGGTTTCAGCACTTGAATTACAGAGAAAGGTTGAACAAGTTAGGTCTCTATTCATTGGAGCGTAGGAGGTTGAGGGGGGATTTGATCGAGGTATTTAAAATTTTGAGAGGGATAGATAGAGTTGACGTGAATAGGCTGTTTCCATTGAGAGTAGGGGAGATTCAAACAAGAGGACATGATTTGAGAGTTAGGGGGCAAAAGTTTAAGGGAAACACGAGGGGGGTATTTCTTTACTCAGAGAGTGATAGCTGTGTGGAATGAGCTTCCTGTAGAAGTAGTAGAGGGCAGTTCAGTTGTGTCATTTAAGGTAAAATTAGATAGGTATATGGACAGGAAAGGAGTGGAGGGTTATGGGCTGAGTGCGGGTAGGTGGGACTAGGTGAGATTAAGAGTTCGGCACGGACTAGGAGGGCCGAGATGGCCTGTTTCCGTGCTGTGATTGTTATATGGTTATAACAGGTTTAGGGAATCGTGGTTTTTTGACATCTATTGACCCCCTGATTAAGAAAAAAAAGTGCATAGCGGGTCTGGGCAATTAGGAACAAATGAGGTACTGAACTAACAGAAATGCAAGGGCAGACTTAAGGAGGCATGCGGTGACTCTAGCAGGCAAGGTGAAGGAGAATCCTAAGGACTAGTACCAATATTAAGATTGAATGGATAGCAAGGGATAAAATTGGTCCTCTGGAAGATCAGAGTGATATTTTATGCATGGAGCCGAAAGAGATGGGGGAGATCTTAAATGGATTATTTGCGTCTAAACTTGGGAGACGACTACAATCTATAAAAGTGTGGCAAAGCAGCAGCAGGGTCATGGACCCTATACAGATTAGAGGAAGAGGGTTTTGCTGACCGGAGGCAAATTATTGTGGATAAATTCCCAAGGCACAACATGGTGTTCTCTTGGACTTAGTGAGAGACTAATGCAGAAGTTGCAGGGGCCCTAGTAGAGATTTTTCAAATATCCTTAGCTCGAGGATTGGAGGATAACTAATGTTGTTCTGTTGTTTAAAAAAGGCTTCAAGAATAAGCCAGGAAATTATAGGCCAATGAGTCTGGCGTCAGTAGTGGGAAAGTTTTTGGAATCTTTTCTAAGGGACCAGATAGACAAGAAATCAGGGATAGTCAGCATAGCTTTGTGTGTGGTATGTCAAGTGTACCCAATTTTACAGAGTTTTCGAGGAAGTTACCAGGAAAGTTGTTGAAGGCAAGGCATTGGATGTTGTCTTTATGGACTTTAGCAAGGCCTTTGACAAGATCCTGCATGGGAGGTTGGTCAAGAAGGTTCAGTCACTTGGTATTGAGGATGAAGTAGTTGGATTAGACATTGGTTTCAAGGGGGAAGACAGAGTAGATGGTTGCCTCTCTGACTGGAGACCTATGACGATAAGTGTGCTGCATTGATTGGTGCTGGGTCCTTTGCTATTTGTCGTCCATATCAATGATCTGAATGATAACATAAATTGGATCAGCATATTTGCAGATGATGCCAAGATGGGGTGTGTAGTGGACAGCGAGGAAGACTATCATGGCTTGCAGTGGGATCTGCATCAGCTGGAAAAATGGGCTGGCAAATGGGATATAATGCTAACATGTGAGGTGTTTTACTGTGGGAGGAGCAACGAGGTAGGTCTTGCATGGTGAATGGTAGGACATTGAAGAGTGAGGTAGAACAGAGGGATCTGGGAATACAAATCCATAATTCCTTGAAAGTGGCATCACAGAATTGTAAAGAAAGCTTTTGGCACATTGGTCCTCATAAATCAATGTATTGAGTACAGGAGTTGGGATGTTTAAATTGTACAAGGCATTGGTGAGACCTTTTCTGGAGATTTGTGTGCAGTTTTGGTCACCTGCTTGTAAAGATGTAAATAAGATTGAAAGAGTGCAGAGAAAATTTACAAGGATGTTGCTGGGAGTTGATGACCTGAGTTGTAAGGAAAGGTTCAATAGGTTTGGACTTTATTCCCTAGAATGTAGAAGATTGAGGGGAGATTTGATAAAAGTATAAAAAAAATTGAGGGGTATAGGTAGGGTAAGTTCAAGCAGATTATTTTTCCAATGAAGCTGGCTAAGACTGCAGCTCATAGGGTCATGAGAGTATGGAACGAGCTGCCAGCGCAAATTGTGGATGCGGGTTTGATTTCAACATTTAATAGAATTTTGTAAAGGTACATGAATGGGAGGGGTATGTTTGGTCTGGGTGCAGGTCAATGGGACAGGCAGATTCATGGTTCAGCATCGACTAAATGAGCTGAAGGGCCTTTTCCTGTGCTGTAGTGTTCTATAACTCTATGAAATCCAAATTGGACCTATTGAGTTAAATATTACTTCCCAAAATCTAAATGTTTTCATAGAATTATAAGCTTGTGTTTACTTTCTGATGTGCAAGCTGCATGGTACCTTTGTAAAACACATACGTGGGGCAGTCAACTGATCATACTGCAATAGACAATGTGCAGGGGTAGGCCATTCAGCCCTTCGAGCCAGCACCGCCATTCAATGTGATCATGGCTGATCATCCACAATCTGTACCCCGTTCCTGCCTTCTCCCCATATCCCTTGACTCTGCTATCTTTAAGAGCTCTATCTAACTCTTTCTTGAAAGCATCCAGAGAATTGGCCTCCACTGCCTTCTGAGGCAGAGCATTCCATAGATCATATATGTCAAACTCAAGGCCCGCGGGCCAAATCGGCCCGCGGTGGAATTATCTTTGGCCCGCGAGATAATATCTAATTACTATTAAAGCAGGCCCCAGTAATTGAAGCACCTATGGCGTATGATATGGCTAATGCTGAGTTTATTCAGGTACCAGGTTTTCAGGGTTTTTAGTGTTTATTCGGCAGTCTTCTTCATAAGAACCGGAATTTGTAAAGTGAAACACTTTGTAGTTATAGCAGAGACTGAGACACATGAGAGCAGGCTGAAAAAACGGAGGCAACGAAAGCTGCGTTCGCATGCGTCCGACTGATCCGGCCCGCATGAAGCTGCATTTTGCTCAATCCGGCCCGTGACCTAAAATGAGTTTGACACCCCTGCCATAGATCCACAACTGTCTGGGTGAAAAAGTTTTTCTTGAACTCCGTTCTAAATGGCCTACCCCTTATTCTTAAACTGTGGCCTCTGGTTCTGGACTCTCCCATCATCGGGAACGTGTTTCCTGCCTCTAATATGTCCAGTACCCTAATAATATGTTTCAATCAGATCCCCTCTCATCCTTCTAAATTCCAGCGTATACAAGCCCAGTCACTGCAATCTTTCAACATATGACAGTCCTGCCATCCCAGGAATTAACTTTGTGAACCTACGCTGCACTCCCTCAATAGCAAGAATGTCCTTCCTCAAATTTGGAGACCAAAACTGAACACAATACTCCAGGTGTAGTCTCACCAGGGCCCTGTACAACAGCAGAAGGACCTCTTTGCCCCTATACTCAACTCCCCTTGTTATGAAGGCCAACATGCCATTAGCTTTCTTCACTGCCTACAGCATGCAGCATTGCTTTCAGTGACTGATGAACAAGAACACCTAGATCTGTGTGGATGGACCCCTCAGTGCTTTAACACTTCCTGCTTTCATGTTTTAATACTTAGTTTGAATCGTTATAAACCAAAGTTTTGTACTCCAACATTTTATAATTGTATTATTAGAATTGGTATTATCCCTAGATTTGGACATTTATGGTAACATGGAACTAGCATTAGAATCTGAACTATGTGCAGTTGAAGTCAGAAGTTTACATACACCTTAGCCAAATACATTTAAACTCAGTTTTTCACAATTCCTGTCATTTAATACTAGAAAACATTCCCTGTCTTAGGTCAGTTTGGATTACTACTTTATTTTAAGAATGTGTAATGTCAGAATAATAGTAGAGAGAATGATTTATTTCAGCTTTTATTTCTTTCATCACATTCCCAGTGGGTTAGAAGTTTACATACACTTTGTTAGTATTTGGTAGCATTGCCTTTAAGTTGTTTAACTTGGGTCAAACATTTTGGGTACCCTTCCACAAGCTTCTCACAATAAGTTGCTGGAATTTTGTTCCTTTCCTCCAGACAGAACTGGTGTAACTGAGTCAGGTTTGTAGGCCTCCTTGCTCGCACACGCTTTTTCAGTTCTGCCTCAAATTTTCTGTTGTATTGAGGTCAGGGCTTTGTGATGGCCACTCCAATACCTTGACTTTGTTGTCCTTAAGCAATTTTGCCACAACTTTGGAGGTATGCTTGGGGTCATTGTCCATTTGGAAGACCCATTTGCAACCGAGCTTTAACTTTCTGGCTTGATGTCTTGAGATGCTGCTTCAATATATCCACATAATTTTCCTTCCTCATGATGCCGTCTGTGCACCAGTCCCTCCTGCAGCAAAGCACCCCCACAACATGATGCTGCCACCCCCATGCTTCACGGTTGGGATGGTGTTCTTCGGCTTGCAAGCCTCACCCTTTTTCCTCCAAACATAACGTTGGTCATTATGGCCAAACAGTTCAATTTTTGTTTCATTAGACCAGAGGACATTTCTCCAAAAAGTAAGATCTTTGTCCCCATGTGCACTTGCAACTGTAGTCTGGCTTTTTTATGGTGGTTTTGGAGCAGTGGCTTCTTCCTTGCTGAGCAGCCTTTCAGGTTGTGTCAATATAGGACTCGTTTTACTGTGGACATAGATACTTGTCTATCTGTTTCCTCCAGCATCTTCACAAGGTCCTTTGCTGTTCTGGGATTGATTTGCACTTCTCGCGCCAAAGTATGTTAATCTCTAAGAAACAGAATGCGTCTCCTTCCTGAGCGGTATGATGGCTGCGTGGTCCCCTGGTGTTTATACTTGCATTGTTTGTACAGATGAACGTGGTACCTTCAGGCATTTGGAAATTGCTCCCAAAGATGAACCAGACTTGTGGAGGTCCACAATTTTTTTTCTGAAGACTTGGCTGATTTCTTTTGATATTGTTTGTAAATCTCTGACCCACTGGAATTGTGATATAGTCAATTAAAAGTGAAATAATCTGTAAACAATTGTTGGAAAAATTACTCATGTCATGCACAAAGTAGATGTCCTTAACGTCTTGCCAAAACTATAGTTTGCTAATCTGTGGAGTGGTTAAATAATGAGTTTTAATGACTTCAACCTAAGTGTATGTAAACTTCTGACTTCAATTTTAAGTACCATATCTAAAAATCTCCCTGGCCTACTGCATGTTTTTTTTAATGATGATCTGATTTAATATAAATAAGGTCTGTAATTGGAACTAGCCACTGACATTGCTTTGTTGATTGTGTCTGTAGCATATTAGAGGTGTGAAGGATTTTTGTCATTCCTGTTCACCAAGGCAAGTTGTGGCTCAAACTGTTATTCATAATAGTACACACTTCTGTACATGTAAGTCCGTTTATTAGGTGTGAAGCCAAATCTGTCTCGTGTAACTACCTACTTCAAGAGTTCTCTAGCTATTTCAAATTACTGTAGTCAGTTATTAGAATGTTAGCAATTTGGGAGAGACTGTATAATGCCACAGATGTACATTGGTGAAGCTACATTGTGCATTAGAGTAAATGGTCAAAGAAAAGTTTGTTTCTTTTCATAGCACTATTCTTCAATCTATGCTTTTTTTATTAGTATTAAAAGATTTCAGATTTACTTCCTGCAGAGTCAATGAGCAGGCTTGATTTGTTATAACTAGTGCCATTGAAAAATATTATGAAGCAATTTTAATGTTTCCAGTTGAACTCCTTAGATCTTGGCTGTGCTTAGTCTTTCTGAAGTTTCAATTCCTGATGGAAAAGTGCATGGTCTTCTTGGTGCACTACCGTATAATGAGAGCAAGACTATAATGTGTGAAAAAATGAAAGACATGGACAAAAATTGTAAAATGGGAAAGGACTGTATTGCATAATTTTATCCATGGAATAATGGAGTTTCCCCAGATCTGAGATGAGTATAGTGATTTGTTCGCAAAATTTGACACACTTTCTAGATTGTTTCAGCTGTGAGAGTTGGATTACAAACTGTAGGTTGTTGTTTCTTTAGGCCTCATTGTTTTTAGATGCTTAATTATGTTTAAAAATGCAAATTATTTCTTCAGATAGTTAGCTTGCAAATTACTTGTGAATTTGTTGGTGAGTGCTGACAAATTGTCGATGATTTCCAAAAGTCATTTAGTTGCAGAGAAAAGTGTCTTGAGTTGTGTGTGTTGGAATTTGTTCTTCACCATTTATATTTAAAATAACGAGTAAACCCATTCTTCGTCAAGTCTCCCAGCAAAGAACTAACCACTCACCAATGATCAGATCTTTTTTTAATTTAAAATCTATGTTGTGGGCAAGGGTTTCTTAGGAAAGGAAACCTTTCAGTCTGTTTTAATGTATCTTTGATAAAGTTTACACTTGAATATGATTTCTTCAGAAAGTTTCTTTTAACTTATGCAAAATCATTTTTGTTCTAAGACTTAATGAGTTACTTGCATTATGCTGTTTCTTTTGAGCTATGGTATGATGTTGTTAGCAGCTTTATTAATGTTATATGTCCTTCCACATTGAAATGCAATGTGCCTTTCCCTACACTTAAGCTATTGTTAGATGCACATTTAAGGAAGAGGAAGAATTGTAAGATGTGAACAAGATTTTTATGACCTTTTAGCTCCAGTTTCCTGTTGGTTCCAAGTCCTTTTCAAAGTTATTGTTTCAATTCTCTGGTATGTTGTTTAATTTGATTTATTTATGTTTCTCATATTCAATGGAATGATATAAGTGGTGAAAGTTCAGTAAGATAATCAAATGTGAAATCTGACGTAAGGGTTGTAAATAAGTTCCTGTGATTTATAAACAAAGCAACAACTTTGACATTGTGCTGTGAGTTTGATAGACTGGATAAACTGATTTCTGCTTTCAGTCGTTATTCCAGTTGTCAGCAAAAACATCCTGTAGCTTCATTGAAGAGAAGTAGTAACTGGTAATCATAATAATAGGAATTACTGAGGAATATATAATTTATTGCTTATTTCCAATTAGGCCAGTTGCACATGTAATCAAAGATCCTGTTTTGCAGATTGGGACGGCTCCATTTTAATCTTTGATTTCAAATGCCGGTCTGCCTTGGTTAATGCTCTGTTCTTGGTCTAACTGCTAGCAAACTTTTGCTACAACAAAGAATTTAATTTTAATTTTGTTTGTAACAATTGAGGTTAGGTAGCACTTTTGGAAATTGACCTTTTTTGGGGAAAAAAAGAATGTCAGAAATATTTGTGTATTCATCAGATGAATGGGAAAGAATTTTAAAAGCTGTATAAAATGGTTGGAGGTTGGGGCAGTTCTTGAGAGTCTGCACTTGCCCATATATGCAAATGGTCTTTGGATGAATGACTTGTTTCATTTCATATGTTTCAGCTTCAGGTTATCAATTTTCTAGATTAGTGGTCACCAACCTTTTTAAGCCCAAGATTCCCTACCTCGGCCTTAGTGAAAGGCAAGATCGACCCCAGATCGATTAGTTACACGCATGCACACTGGGACAGAAAAGACCAGAAGTAAAACCCCGCAACCCGGAAGTAGAAATAATGTATAAACACCAGGGGTCCCCGCCCTTTTTGCACCGTGGACCGGTTTAATATTGACAATATTCTTGCGGACCGGGGGGGGGTTTGTTAAACACAACTGGAATACAACGACACTCGAAGCAGGTTCCTCATGTCCACTCTATTCCGCAATTTAGTTTTCACGGCTCTCAGCATTTAGCTTCTCTCCCACTTGCTCACAACTTTTTCCCGCTGGTTTGTCTTTAAGTGCAGGATGCTTGGACTCAGGGTACTGAAGTAGTTTTGAAGGCTTCATCACCTCATTAGACAGCCCTGGCCCGAACTCCAGCCTCCCGCCTGCCTGCTGCCAGACGCCTTGGCCAGGTGTGGCTGGTCGTGGGTGGGTGAGAGGATGAGGTAAGGGCCGGAGGTCCCCTTGCCAGAGCCATGGCAGTTGAAGTCCGGAGACAGCGACTGAGCGAGCGAGGAGCGCGACAGGGCGCATGCCCGCCCCCCTTGTAGGATCTATCAGCTGACAAAAGTTTGTTTCAGTAGATCGCAGCGTGGTAGCTGCTCTGCTACTTATGAAACCCTGAGCCGAATGAGGTCTGTGAATATTTTAGGACCGGGTTCCCCATGAACATTCGGAGTGCTAAACAGGTTTAGAGGCGGCGCCCATCTGTCCGCGCTCCAGGCCAGCCACGAGGGTGTCACTGCGTTTAGGCGACGGATGACCTCGCATAGGTTCAAGTTCAACAGTGGGCATGACAGGGAATGAGGAAAGGTGCAGCTGACTCATATCGTTTCCTCGTGGCCCAGTGGTTGGGGACCACTGAAGTACACTGTGTAGTGCGTGGCGGGGGAACTACATGCATGCGCACTGGGCAGAAAGAACGGAACTAAAACCCTGCAACCTGGAAACAATCTCTCAACAGTATTTGTGTATTTCTTTTTCTTTTTTTTCGGGATCTACTGGGAAAGTCTCAAAGATTGACCAGTCGATCACGATCGACAGGTTGGCGACCATTATTCTAGATCATCAATGATGACAGTAAAAGTTAGTTTATTGTCTCCTCACTTTAAATTTTCACACAAGGAAATTAGAGAACACCTTACCGGATCTATCATTTAAATAGACACTTAAATTTTAAAATCATTTACAATTGTACTTTCTGTATCCTCCTTAAAGCTGAATGTTGCAATGCTGCCTAGCCTGTGGCAGCTAAGTTGGTTGTCTTGCCAAATGGTCTTCCTCACTTTACTGCCCATTACACCGCTGGCATTTAGGTCAGCAATGAAGGTCCTCCCATCTCTGGTGGTGTTCAGGGCTTTCTTCGTTGTGTCTGCAGCTCAGTTTTCAATACCTTCCAAGTTCCGGGTGGAGACTCAGGAATACTGTTGCATTCAGATGCAGGAGGATTTTTCTTTGCTCTTTTTGTAACAGTTTTGTTTTACCATCAGGGTTGTTGGCTCTGAACTGAACCACCAAACCTGGAGGGTCAGTGGATCACTCAGTCTGGCCTCTACCCTTTGACCTGTTTGGCATGGGTAGCTCTACCAAGAGCCAAAGCATAAAGCCCTGACTCCAGCCAACTTAGCTCTCCGTGTCATTGAGGCACGCGCTCCTTCAAACCCTATGGCTAAGGGCCTTCTGCATACCTTCCATTTATTCATTCAACACTGTTTGCATTTCTGTAGCTCCTTACCGTAGTAGAGGATCCCAAACGGTAGCTATCTGTGTGCATTTCAAGTTGTCAAGTCAAATCACTTTTTATTGTCATTTCGACCATAACTGCTGGTGCAGTACACAGTAAAAATGAGACAATGTTTTTCAGGACCATAGTGCTACATGAAGCAATACGAAAACCATACTAAACTATGTAAAAACAACACAAAAAACTACACTAGACTACAGACCTACCCAGGACTGCATAAAGTGCACAAAACAGTGCAGGCATTACAATAAATAATAAACAAGACAATAGGCACTGTAGAGGGCAGCAAGTTGGTGTCAGTCCAGACTCTGGGTATTGAGGAGTCTGATGGCTTGGGGGGGGGGAAGAAACTTACATAGTCTGGTCGTGAGAGCCCGAATGCTTCGGTGCCTTTTCCCAGACGGCAGGAGGCAGAAGTGTTTTTATGAGGGGTGCATGGGGTCCTTCATAATGTTTGCTTTGCGCATGCAGCGTGTGGTGTAAATGTCTATAATGGCGGGAAAAGGGACCCTGACGATCTTCTCAGCTGACCTCACTATCTGCTGCAGGGTCTTGCGATCCGAGATGGTGCAATTTCTGAACCAGGCAGTGATGCAGCTGCTCAGGATGCTCTCAATTCAACCTCTTTAGAATGTGGTGAGGATGGGGGGGGGTGGGAGATGGACTTTCTTCAGCCTTCGCAGAAAGTAGAGATGCTGCTGGGCTATCTTTGCTATGGAGCTGGTGTTGAGGGACCAGGTGAGATTCTCTGCCAGGTGAACACCAAGAAATTTGTTGCTGTTAATGATCTTTACCAAGGAGCCGTCGATGTTCAGTGGAGAGTGGTCGCTCTGTGCCCTCCTGAAGTCAAAAACCATCTCTTTTGTTTTGTTCACATTCAGAAACAGGTTGTTGGCTCTGCACCAGTCCGTTAGCCACTGGACCTCCTCTCTGTAAGCTGACTCGTTGTTCTTGCTGATGAGACCCACCACAGTCGTGTCATCAGCGTGCAGCACAGTCGTGGGTCAGCAGAGTGAACAGCAGTGGACTGAGTGCACAGCCCTGGGGGGACCCCATGCTCAGTGTGATGCTGTTGGAGAGGCTGCTCCCAATCCGGACTGACTGAGGTCTCCCAGTCAGGAAGTCTAGGATCCAGTTGCAGAGGGAGGTGTTCAGGCCCAGTAGGCTCAGCTTTCCAATTAGTTTCTGAGAACAATTGTGTTGAATGCTGAACTGAAGTCTATGAACAGCATTTGAACGTACGTGTTTTTTTTTGTCCAGGTGGAGGGTGATGGCAATGGTGTCATCTGTTGAACAGTGGGACGGGTACGCAAACTGCAGGGGGTCCAGTGAGGGGGCAGCAGGGTCTTGATGAGCCTCTCGAAACACTTCATGATGATGGATCATGAAGTTTTGTTTGAGAATCAGAGGGCTGAAGAGGGAAGAATAAAAGAAATGAAAGGGTCTGAAAAATCTGTAGTTCTATATTTTTTGTCTGTGTAGAGCAGGTGTAGTTACTACTTTTTTTCTTTCCTGGAAGTTTGTCAGTATATGATGTGGAACGTTTGAAAAATCACAAGAATAGATATCATTACTTTGATTGTGAATGGAGGAATTGCAGTGGGATTTTCTAGAAAGAATGCTGAGTCTGTTTTGCATTCATAATTTTGTACAAAGAACTATTAATTCTTAAGTGAGACCTTTGCAACAATATATTTCTGTTAAGTTAAAAGCACCAACATCTAACAGAATTAGATTTTTTTATACAAAGTTGCAAAGCCTGTTACTCAGAATTGGTAAGCTGTAATAGGAATAAAAATGGGGGAAGGAAACCCTGAGGGAGTGTTTGTCTGGTTGATTTATGACGTGTAAATGTTCTTTCAGACCCCTTTTCCATAAAAGGGTACCATTTTAGAGCGAGTAGCTTAATTGTCTGACCAGTCATTCTTCAACCAATAATGCACACAAGGCTGCATGACATTTTGATATCCTGTCTGGGTTTTTAAAAGTGTAATTGTAATTTCTTTTTGAACAGTGCATTGTTAGACCATTCTGTTTGTCATCACCTAACTGATTCTTAGCTTTTATAGTGGAATTTCCTTGTGAGATCTTGTCTGTAAATTTGCAAATTGAACTGTTTGTCTTTTAAGAGCCTCTTAGATAGGTACATGGAGCTTAGAAAAATAGAGGGCTATGTGCTAGGGAAATTCTAGGCAGTTTCTTAAGTAGGTTATATGGTCAGTACAACATTGTGGGCCGAAGGGCCTGCAATGTGCTGTAGATTTCTATGTTTTTGCTAATAGTTACAAACAATATTTTGAATTTGATGGAAGCACAATCTGGAAAGATGCTTTTATTTAGAAGGTTGCTCAGGTGACTTAAGATGTTGGGCTGGTATTATCTTTTGGTTGATGGAGAGAAGGGAGTTAATTTCTATACAAGTTTCCTGAGTTAGCCCTGGAATACCATTTTGAATTTGAAAAATCTTAAATATTTCAGGTTGTTTTCTGGGTTGCTGTGTTTCTATTTTGCCTTCAGTACCTGCCCCAGTTTAACATTAACAGTTATGAGATTTCCTGTTGTAGAGGCATGCGGCAGACCAATAGTGTTTCTAATTTATAGCACTTTTTGAGTGTATTCTTGCAATTAAATGCAATGAAGTGGCACTTTGTTACTTCAGAGGGACAAAGAAGGATAACCAACTTGTAATCACTTGGGTGGGACAAATTTGCATTTCACCTTGTGTTGATTCTTTATTGAAACTTAAAGCATTAAAGGAAAACATAATGCTGCAGAAATGGTGGATTCTTCTGCACCAGGCTTGCTGCATACTCTCCTGTTCCATCCATCTGAAGTCAATACTTGAGAGCCTATAGGCATGGCATCATCAATCTACTCGGTTATTATGTTGAAACTATGGGTACAGACAGCAGCATTGTGCTGTTTCACCTGGATCTGAAACCCCCTTCTCCATATTGTGTTGTTTAAAAAATTGTTCTTGTCTGCATGTGTGGGTAGTATGCACAGGAAGAGAAATGGCCTGACTGTAATCTGCAGCTTAATTTATACTGGGAAAATTCAGTTTTCATAATGTGCTTAAGTATCCTTTTAAAAGTAATTCTTAAAGCCATGTCTCACTTCTTCACCAATTTAATTGTCGATTTATTTGCTTTTACCAGGTTCTGCTGAGGAGATATTAAATCCTTGTGCCATCTGTGTCTGTTCCAAGTATACAGTATATTCCTTCATGAACATCTACTCTAATATCCACTTCCCTTCATATGCCTTTCAACCTCTGAGCCTACCATCTCCTTTGTTTTCCTTAAACCTCGTTCCTGCTTACCAGTCAGTTTCGCATTCAGTTTTTTTTCCCACCAGCTGTTTCTGACTTATATATAATTATATTATTAGTTCAACATTGCAATCTATCTCTGTCTTATTAATTGGATTTCTGTGTGGTCTGTATCCACTTTCAATATAGATAGTTCATAAGGATTTGAAGCTTAATTGTGAAATGTGTTAACATGGTCTGCATGAATTAATGTTTCCAATCATTATTTGTAGCTGTGTTTAATCTTTAAGTGGTATGTGCAATCAGTGGTATTCACAATTCTTACATATTTTTCTTTATTCTTTGTATAAAAGGTATTGGAAAGAACGTGATCTGTGAGAAAGCTGCTACTTCAGCAGATGCCTTCAAAATGGTGAAAGCAGCTCGTTACTATCCTAAGCTGATGAGTATTGTTGATAATGTCCTTCGGTTCCTGCCAGCATTTATCAAAATGAAACAACTAATTGAAGAAGGCTACATTGGTAATGTCATGATCTGTGATGTACGGGTTTATTGGGGCAGTCTTCTCAGCAGTAAGTACAATTGGATTTGCGATGAGCTGATGGGTGGAGGTGGGCTTCACACAATGGGCACCTACATTGTGGACCTTTTGACTCACTTGACCAATAAGAGAGCTGAGAAGGTCCATGGTCTCTTGAAAACCTTTGTCAAGCAAAATGACAACATCCATGGGATTCGGCATGTCACCAGTGATGATTTCTGCTTCTTCCAGATGTTAATGAACGGAGGTGTATGTAGCACAGTTACACTCAACTTTAATATGCCCGGCCCATTTATTCATGAAGTCATGGTTGTGGGGTCTGCAGGACGTTTGGTTGCTCGTGGCACAGATCTGTATGGCCAGAGAAACACCACCTTCAAAGAGGAACTGCTGTTTGCTGACACCATGTTGGTAAATGCAGTAGGTGTGCTGGAGAAAGCATTTGGTGATATTCCCCTCTTGTATTTGAAGGGCATTGTTTACATGGTGCAAGCCTTGAGTAAGTCTTTTAAAGATCAGGAGGATCGGCGCACTTGGGCTCACAAGCCAGTTTCAATGGCTGCTTCATTTGAAGATGGTCTTTATATGCAAAGCGTTGTGGATGCTATTAAGAGATCCAGCAGATCTGGAGAATGGGAAGTCATTGCTGTGATAGCAGAAGAACCTGACTCCAATCAGAATTTATGTGATGCCTTGCAACGTAATAATCTATAATAAACAGTGCAGTGTTGTAATACAGAGAACAGTTCCATCAAGATCGATTCAAATTAATCTTGTTTTGGGGTACCAAAAGTTGTTGTTTTTTAAATGGTGTTGTGCTCTTACTGTGTGCGTTTTTATTTGTTGATTGCTGCTCTTGTTTCCAAATTTTGTGTGGAATCACCATATTCAGCTTTTTTAAACATTCTAATTTTTGATCTCCTTTCAACCTGACATCATTTAACATTGGTTGACATTCAAAGAATGAAAACTTCCAGATTCCTAACTTCTCCTCAATGTAGATATTATGTATTCAACACTGCAAGATCAAAATTTACTCTGGGGCAAAATTTTTAAAAATCAAACGAGGGTTCCAGTGGTAAGATGACACAATTGTGGCTGATTGTATATTATGCATTTACCTATTTCAGTGTTGTTTGACTGCATGCATTTTAGTTTGTTATTCCAAGACAAATACAGCATCAAGTTGCAAACTTCCTTGTTCTCATCATTGAAATTGCATACATAATTAATGTTATGCTGAACATAGCTCCTCGTTACAAATGCAAGTTTGCTGAGACTGAATGATTTTCTCCGGTTCACAGACAAAATTGATCCTGACCTTGGCATCAGCATGTGATGTCTCTGGTGTAGAGCTTCCTTTAAGGATATCTGTTAATTATATTTTTAAGAGACACTGAGTTCTCTCTCCAATTACTTTGGTTAGTTGGGTTAGCATATTCAGAGATTTTAACATTCTTCTGGCATGAAATACTTAAAATCACTTGGCTTTACACTAAGTTTTGATAAGTGAAATAGAACTCAGAAGGTATGCAGTCATTCATAGGGCTACTTTAGGGGATGGGGAAGGGTGAAAGGTTGAAGCTGATACTGGCATCTGTACACCATTCCTATCTTTAGTGAGATACAAACCAGATGTCCAAACACTAATCTGTCCGTTTGATAGCAATTTTTTTTCTCTTCTACTGTGATCATCTCATAACAGAACATTCTTTAATATTTTAGCAATTACAAAAACTATTGTTAAATGTTTACAAACTGATGTTTCTGTTCAGATTTTTAATTTGTGAAGCTGGCTGCTGATAGGACTGCAAGTAAAATAAATAATGAGCAGCAGATTGCATATATAAATAGTTTTATTTCTAAACTTGTAAGAGATTGGTTTATGAAAGCCTCATTAGAATTGGGTGCTACAGGGTGTAGCATTCTCATTCAATGATTCAGAATGTATATCCTGTATTCAATTTGCATTGCAAAAATGGCTGGAATGTTTTTGTAATGTGATTTTTTTCTTCCCCACTTTGTTAAATGGAAAATTAGTAAGTATGATTTGTTTTATGGACCTGCAGGTCTTACCTTTTAAATCCAAGTTGTACAATATTTTTGGCATAGTTTAAAAAAAATTAAATTTAGTTTTCCAAACTTTGTATATGTTGATTACATATTTATTATGGTATTAAGTGACTTTTATTAAATCATGTTTGTTTGGCAGGACTTTTCAAGATGGGGAGTGAATTGGTGTTCAAGCATACAGCTAGGTTGCTTTATTGAATAGGTGCAGAGAATAGGTTACCTATAGATATTTATTTTTGTTTAAAAATTCAGATGTGGTTATTTATATTAAGGTTTTTTGAATTTATAGGGGCTCAGATTAAACTTGATTTCCTATGTGAAATGCTTAAAAGTTTATTTAACAATTTTGCGAATGTATTTGTAGTAACTTCGTAATATATAGGTTTGGGGAAATAGGTTTGTGTCCATATGTCATTTATGTTTGACTGGTTTTATATAACAATGGTTTGTAATGAATAATATAGTTATGGATTCAAAACTGTTCATTGGATCCATTGGTCGTGTTTAAGCAGAAAACTGAAACACTGATAAAACAATATCTGTATTTGTTTTGAATGTTCTGTATCTAGGGAAGACAGCATGTGCTGTTCTGGGAAATGTGCCTGTTACATATTCTTTCTCTAGTTCGAGTATTCCATTAAAATTTGAAAATTTCTGAGCCAGTAGTCTATTTACTTTGTGGGAAAATAATAAAAAATACTGCATTTTAAAACTAATATTTTGGTTATTTTGATTTTTTTAAGCTGCTACAAAAATCATTCAAGGGTGTTGTATTTTGTTGACAAATTCACAAATATGCAACATTGTAGTTTTTAGTATGACCTTAAGTCTTGGATAAGTACACTTTGCTAGGATATCTTAGCCGTTAAGGAAACGTGACAAAGAGACAGACAGGACTGGCAGCTTACATTCTTGAGTACAGGCGTTTTAGTCTGGGTAGAGCTGGAGGAAAGAGAAGAGGGAGTTATATTTTTGAATAAGGGGAATGTCGCACCAGTAATCAGATGGAATTATTGAAGGATCATCCAGTGAAGATTTGTGAGTGGAACTGAGAATTAAGAAAGGGATGATCACATTGGGGTTGTACACGATTTGTACACTTTGCCCCCAACTAGTCAACAGAAATTAGAAGAACAAATATGGAAAGATTTAAGAATAATAGGTTTATCTTATTAGGGGATTTTAATTTTCATAGACTGGGTCTGCTAAGTTAGGGCCTTAGATGGGTCAAATTTAGGTGGGTTCAGGAAACTTGGGCAATATTTAGAGGGGAGGAAAAAGCTTGACCTACACTCGGGTAATAGGGTGGGGCAAATGACAGATTACAGTGGGAGAGCACGTTGGGACCAGTGACTATAATTTTTAAATAACTGGAAAGGGACAGAACTGGTCCACAGGTTTAAGTTCTAAACTGAAGCAAGATGAATTTTGGTAGTATGAAACAGGAACCTACAGAGGTTGACTTGAGTGATTTATAGGGTGATGTTAGGCAGGCTAGGTGGCAATTTGTTACTGCATAGGACACAGATTTTTATAGAGGTGATAAAATCATGAGGGGCATAGATAGGGCGAATGCACGCTGTCTTCCCAGAGTTGGGTTTTTAAGGTGAGAGAGGAGAGACTTAATAGGAATTTGAGGACAAATCTTTTTACACTAAGGGTGGTATTTATGTGGAATCAGCTGCCAGAGGAAGTGGTTGAGGCAAGCATAATAACAAAACAGTTGGATAGATTCATGGATGGAAAAGGTTTGGAAGGTGATGGAGCATCTGTGTCAGGATGAACAAATAGGGCTAATATGTCTGTTTCCAGATGAGAACTCCAACAAACCTCCTTACCCTTCACATTATAGACCTGATAAACAAATCCCTCTGCACTAGCCATGTGTACCTATCACTCTTTTGACTTCCTTTGGCTCCCAGTTGAGCAATGCTTTGATTTCAAAATTCTCACTTGTTTTTCAATACATGTCTGCACTCTTACAGTCTAAGTACTTGATCATACCTGAAGTTAATTGCTTCCCTTTGAAATTCTCTGCCTTTACATTTTCAAGTTGTTACTTTAAAACCTTCTTTTTTCAAATCTGCCAGATATCTTCCTACATCTGTCAAATTTTGTTAATGGTTTTGTGGAGTGCTTTTGGTATACTTTGAAAGAAAATTTGAGTTGTTGGTAGATTAATGTGGTGTACTGAATAACTCAAGATCGAGATTGGGTGTTAGCCTGTAGGTCACTGGGTGTAGTTTTTTTCCACCTTGTTATCAGTTTGAAAGTTGTGGCTGTGAGCTGAGACTTGTTTGTTACGCCCTCTGAATCCAACAGACCGCTTTCAGAAAGCAAAAAACTACAGATGCTGGAAATAATAGGTCAGGCAACTGAGTACTTCTGGACTTTGTTTTATTCTTCAGATAAGCTGTGGATTTCTACTTGATGGGTGATTGATCACTGCTTTAGTGAGTGTGAGCAATTTTAGATAAGAAAAGGGGAAAAATGCATTTAAAATTTAATTTACAATTTGAGTCACCGAAAATATCTTTTGTGCTGTAGACTTGTTTAGCAATGTTAACTTTGTTAAAACAATTGCCCCACTTAAATTGCATAAATTTTGTGTTTTTTTCCACAAATAGCCTGTGGCCTCCACTAGTTTTGAAAATTTTTCTCATTGTGGTTTCTGCCTCTAAAACTTGATTGTGGAAATGTTTTCTAAACCAACATGTTTCTGAAAAGAATTTTCATTTATCAGTTTCTCTCAGCAGCTGGAATTTCTAATGATTAACATTTTAAAGGAATTAAATTAGTCATATAGTTACAGGAACGGCAACCATTTGACCAAGAGACTTGGGTTCAAATGATCATTGGAGAATTTGAATTAATCTCAACAATAGAAATCACGAAGCTACAGTATTTTCATGAAAAAATTCTGGTTCATTAGCCACTTAAGGCAAATATTCCTTAAACAGACTAATCTACCACAGTGGTTTAATCTTAACTGTCTCCTTCCCTAGGGCGCTGTTAGCAATGAACAACAAATGCTGGCACTGCTGTGACAAATTTAGCTCATAATTTTTAATTGAATTTTACAGTATCATGAACATAATTCTGAATGTATTCTACAATAAATTTATTAACCTAAAAGGATATGAAAGAGATGGGAGTAAGACAACAATTCGTATGTATATTGGCTTGGACTTTACAAGGGAATGCCAACAGCTTCCCAACTTCAGGAACTACGTGCACGTGAATTTTCAGTAACTTGTTAGGCTTTTTTCTCAAATGTGTCTGATAATGTTGAGTTTAATATTGTCAAATCCTTAACACCTTGAGCTGGATTTAATTCCAGAGTTGTAGTTTTAGACTTCAGGGACAGGATAGAAATGATAGAAAACAGGAATGGAGAAGACTATTTAGTAAGTGAGATGATTGGGTCCAGAGAAGGAGCTAAAATACATACAAGATTATAGAGGGTGTAATGAAGATCTGAAGACAGTTCAAAGAAAGTTGACTGATGGGAAAAGGCTCCTTTCCTGGCAAACAACTCATCCAATTAAAAGTGAATAAGAAATGACACTAAAGGTAAACTGCAACAGAAAGAAATTAGTGTCATAAGAGTGTGATTAAATTCTCCTATTTCCTGTAACATTACAATTCTTTTGCAAAGCAAGATGTTTCTGTCATTTGAGGCACTAACACTTGTGAAAACTATTTGTAATGACCGGTGTTGTAATGCTTAGTTATGTATAGATTCAGTCCTCCCAACTTAGTACTCTATCACACCATACAGGCCCATGCACGTTGAGTACAGTTATTTCCATGGATTATATTTGTAGTATTGACGTAAGCAGTCATTGTCTTGCATTAACAGCCATCTCAGAATTTCAATGAATATGCTTAGTTTAACCTAGATAGTGGAATGTTCTAATTAATCAGAATATTCTTCAGCTAAAGAAAAATCAATAATTTGAATAAATTCAGGATTTTGCTTATTATTTTATTGTTGTTGTTAATACCCTGAAATGATATGGTACATGAGAGTTTAAAAGAATGTTGAGGTATTACAACAAATTCTTTGGGCCTATATGAATGAATATGGACATTTTTGCCTAAACTTCTAAATATAATAGCTTTAAAGATGTCTTATATTTCTGCTACTTTTAATCTTGTTTGTTCTCTAAAATAAATATTGTTCTTCTTGCTTTGTGCTGTGGATTCATTTGTCAACCTGGCTACATAGTCAACTTAATCAGTTTGTCTAAAGCCCATACTCTATTTGTCCTGAGAGTGAACATTGGATAGTTTAGTAATCCTACTATGAAATGTCAAATAAATGAATAACTGGGAGGGTTAGATTTGACTTTAATCAAACTGTTGGAATATTTTTTCAATTTTAGTAATATTGTAGATGTCTATAAACAGATTAAATCAAGATATCTTTAAGTATTTATCCTCCTTGGGTAGTGTTATTGTTGCACCTTTTTAAACAAGCACTTTGTTAAAATGGTTTTAAAATGGTGCTTACAGACATAGAACAACCAGAATTTAACTGAATGGCTGAACAGGGTCAACCTTGGTTATTCCTATGAAATCCAATATACTTGTAAGTAGAGCTAGGAACTGTGTTTAAAATCATAATCATTGTATGATAATATTCACTCAGTTAAATTTTTCAAACCATTTCATTTATTGTGCTTTGAAGTCTTTCTGTCCACTTTATAACGCTTTGAAACATGTTTGCATGCCTCTCAAATTCTGTCTGTTATTGCTACAGTTGCAGATTGATTTGTAATTACCAAGGTGATTTTACAAATTAAATGTTCAAGAAGAGGAACTTACAGGTTATTTTAATTCTTCTTGCTTATTAACATTTTGGCTGTGGAGAAAGTGGAGGTACCAAAGGAGCTGCACAAATACTAAGCATCTTATTTATATCCAGAGAGACTTGTGAAGATTTGTTGAGCCCTGACTTTTCTGGCGTACCTAGAGACAAACTTGGTGAAGTGCGTAAAAGGGACTCCTCTTTGCTTTCATGACCTGTAAATATAAAATCAGGTACTTTATTAAGCAAACTTTTTTATTCGTTGTCTTATTCTTTGGCACATACATTCAGTGGCCAGTTTATTAGGTACACCTCTAATGCAAAAATCTAATCAGCCAATCATTTGGCAACAACTCATGCGTAAAAGCATGGAGATATGGACAAGAAGTTAAGTTCAGAATGTGGAAGAAATGTGATCTATGTGACATTGACCATGGCATTATTGTTGCTGCCAGATGGAGTGATTTGATTATTTCAGAAACTGCTGATTTCCTGGGATTATCATACACAACAGTCTCTAGAGTTTACAAAGAATAATGTGAAAACACCTTGTTAATGAGAGGTCAGAGGAGAATAGCCATACTATTTCAAGCTGTCAGGAAGGCACAGTAACTCAAATAACCATGTGTTACAACAGTCGTGTACATCTCTGAATGTACAGCCCATCACACCTGGAAGTAGATCACCACTCCAGGTTCCACTACTGTACCTAATAAAGTGACCACCCAGTATAGATTACTATGCATATAAATCATATACTGTAGTAGATACTTGTTTGGGTGGATTTTCCTAAATGTGACTTGTTTGAAAACTACTTCCTTTGCCAGTACAAAAAGGAAACTAAATATTTATATGCGTGTAGCATACTTGCAATTGGCTTTTTATGTGAAGCTGGCTATCTTAAAGCAATTAAGGGATGTATTCACCTTATAGCTGTGGAGTCAATAAGGCTCTAAAAAAAACAGCTAAACTATGTTTCAACTAATCTAGGCTTGAAATCTAAATCATTCCTGGCATTGATGTGAAGATTTTTAACCATGGAATGATGCTATACTTCCTGTAAATGTGAAATATTTTGAAATGACTGGATGAAAACAATTTATAAAAAAATCTGTATCCTGCTATTAAGTTAAAGTCATGCTGACTGCAAGATCAGATGAAATAAAAGCATTGTTATTGATTGATGAACCTGAGAATGGTACAAGCCATGATATGAACAGAAATACTGTACTAATATGAAATCAGATTTCATTAACCTGTATTAGTAGTTGTGTTGCTCTTTAATGAAAATGTTACATTCCTATGAAATATGGATATTTCCTCTGACGTTTGACAACCAGCAATAAACTTTGGTGTAAAGGTAAAGAAGATGCATGAGGCCTGAGATACAGCAAATACCCGTACACATTATTTAAAGTATCACAGTATTGAAATTACTCTGGTCTAGACTGCCATGAAAATATTCTGTTCTTTTGGAGACCACAGAGTTTTTCTGGAAGCCATGTATGCACAATGCATTAGAATCCAGTAAATTATTTACAGCATTTTATGATTTATAGTGATACATTACACCTAAAACAATTATCCTCATTGTTGCCTTGCATCATTACAGTTGGGAAGCTTCTTTTCACCTACTGTAACACCACCTCCAAAGACAGCACTTGGCAGAATCTGAGATTCTATTTTGTATCACAGAACCTGATTTAATGTCTCAGTTCAACTATCCAATCTGGCTATTTCCATCTGGCTAGCTAAGAGTTTGATGACGACGGCACAGAGAAAGGTTATTCTTTAGATAAGAATGTATAAAATTGAACTGTGTATATGTGAATGATGAATTACCTGCTGGTTGAGTTGTTTCTTGGCTTAGAATGGTTGCTTTTGGTTTGCTTTCACTAATGTTTTCCTGTATAGTCTGGTCTACATCACTTTCAACTGTAGTAAGTATGTTAAATTCTGGGTTATCAAAATTTATGTATTGGTACAATGTTCTCCGATGTTTTCCTGCAGGCACTATAAAAAAGAGAATTGCACATGAAGCAAACCAAAAATCACATTTAAAATTTGCAAGGTTTAGTAAAGTAAATAAAATATTATGCTTAAGGCTCTTAACTTGTATTAATCTTGAGAACTACTTACACTGATAGAAAAGTGATTGTTGAGTTCCAGCAAATATTATGTAAGTAAATGTTTTGTCATATAAACTTTGATAAACAATGCAGGTAGATGAATTGACTACCAAAATAAGCTATCTTCCATAAATCTAACCCTCTGAGAAGCAACTTGTTTATAATAGAATGTAGGAGACTTGTAAGGTCAAATGACAACCCCTTGTACTGTAAGAATTTGTAATGATATATCTTTGGATAATTTTATACAAAGAAACTTGCATTTATAAAATATTTTTCACAACCTCTGCATATCTCAAAGCATTTTTACATTCAAAAATGAATTTTGAAATGGAGGCACTGTTCCAATGTGAGAATCATGGTATAAAATTTGTACATAACAAGGTCCTGTAAATAGAATTCAAGTTGTCTGTTGTGACTTTTTCTAATGTTTGACAGGACACCGGGCAGAGATGAGACGTACATTTTATTTTAGTTTAGCAAAAGTTTAGGGGTAACACAAGAGGGAGCTTCTTTACTCAGAGAGTGGTAGCTGTGTGGAACGAGCTTCAGTAGAAGTGGTAGAGGCAGGTTTGATTTTGTCATTTAAAAAAAAATTGGATAGGTTATATGGACAGGAATGGAAGGTTATGGGCTGAGTGCGGGTCAGTGGGACTAGGTGAGAGTAAGCGTTCGGCACGGACTAGAAAGGCCGAGATGGCCTGTTTCCGTGCTGTAATTGTTATATGGTTATATCACTGATGTTACCATTGAACTACAGTTTATTTTGGTTTACTCAATTGACATATTAATTCCTTTGATACCTGTAGCTTTCTTCAGCCTTCAATTAAAAACCCTTAATAGTTGTTAATTTGTCTTACATATTTTGTTGCTGTTTTCTAGAGATGCTGTAGATGTTTTTGGAGAGACTGTTGTATTACTTGGCAGCACCTTCCCATCATCGCGTCTCCTTTTCTTAAAGGATCTCTTCTGCTGTAAAGCAACTGCTGAAAGATCAGGTTTACTGCTTTCGCTCTCAAGATCTTTGTATGAGTTCTGCCTTGTGAAATCCGGGTGTTGGAAGACATGAACTTCTGCACTGGCCCTAAAATTTCAGGCAAAAAATTAATGCAATTTATTAAATAACTTGAATGTATCTAATGGGAAATCATGAGAAAGGTTAAATGTCAAGAAGATTTTATATTTTTCATCATTTTATGATATCTATCTTGCCTTTTATTTATTAGCGTTATAATGCATCTGTGGAGTCCAATGAGTAACATGCATTTGGTCTAAATTATTTTGCTTTTAATGAATTTCTGTGACAAATGTTTAAATTAATTGCTCATCTTTATTCCTAAACAACAAATTTATAGCAATATGGGCATGCGATTACTCATAATTTTGGATCAAAAATAAGTAATTTGTTACTTTGTGTGCTGCTGTACTAAATATTTACAATGGATTACAAAGTTTGAAGTTTAAACTAATTATTTGAGGGTTTTAGATAACTAGAGCTAAGCATACTGAGATAATATAATAAGGCTTCTGAATGTCCCACGAAAAAGGTAGAAAGGATTTTTGGTGACATATCAAATCACAATTAATAGTTGCATAGTGAGATTTCAATATTCTTGATATTTGGGATGTTTCAAATTTACATGTTTAACATGTGCTGTCGCTAATATTTTCCAATTAAGTTCAAAAATCATTGACCTGAAGTTCAAAATCACTCTCCAAAGGTGGCTGATGGTTGGATAATTAATTACTTGTGTAATAATGTATCTATTGAATTAGTAATTTAAAGTTATAGTACAGCTGATAAGGCAGATTACATAAAACAGTCAAATTTGTGCCACTCATAAAAGCAAGAAATTTAAATTAATTTTAAATGCCACCAGTCAGTACTGGATAATAGGGTTCAATTTTAGCCAACATCATAATGGCATAAAAAGCATTCTTTACAAATCTGCAGGAACTATGAAATATTTTGGAAATACTCATCAGGTCAAGCAACATCTGTGGAAAAAGTTATTGGCCACAAGAAAAAGAGGAGGCCATTCAGCTGCTCAAACCTTCTCTTACCTTTTAATAAATCAGGCCTCAGCCAACATTCCTTAAGTTCTTTTTCCTAGCCTATTCCCATAATCCTAGATTCTCTTACTGATTTAAAAAATTAATCTCAGTTTTGAATATATTCAAAAATTCTGCTTCCATGACTTTCTGGAGCGATGTAACAATTTAAAGTATAAAGAACCCTTTGAGAGAAGAATTTCCTCTTTATTCCATTCTCCTTATTCTGAGACTATGCCTTTTACTTACCTTGTATAGCCACCTAAGGATCTAACGTGTTACTATATAAGATCTACTGAGTACAAGCCCAAACCAAACCTGTTCAAGTTAGTAATCCTTCTTTGAACCACCTCCAATGATGGATATTGGGCTGTCGATCATGAAAATACAAAAATACAAATTTCCCTAACATGCACCATTTTTTAAAGTTGTCTATATTTATTCCAATTCATCAATTAAAACGTTGCCCACAATGTAAGCGGAAAGGTTTTCTATCTTGTCCAGGTATGCGTGGGCTAGCTTAGGCAGGGTGGATGCTGCATGGCAGGAATGCTGCCAATCTTAGAGCTTGGCTCAGAGGTACTTAGAAGTCAAAGCCAATTCTAGTTGCTCTGATACCGTTTTTCCATGACCGCAATATCCTGGTGAAACCTTTCACCATGCTCGTCACTGACAGTGCCAAGATTTGCCGGGAAGTCTAAATGGGAATGCAGAAAATGAATTTTTAATGACATTTTGCATTTCATGGTTTTGCATGCTTGAAGTATGTTGTCAACTAGCTACATGTAGTTTGGTGCTCTGTACTTGCCAAAAAATTTTTAAAACACCCTTGAATGCCTTCCATGTGATTTTCTGTGGTCTCACTAGAAGTTATTCGGATTGCTCGTCATTGATGGCCTGTTTGATTTATGGACCAACAAAACTGCCTTCCTTAATCTTGGCATCAGTTACTTGGGAAACATCTGTCTCAAATATCAAAATCCTTCACGGAAATTTTTGTGCCTGGTGACGAGATTCTATCCTTGCAGTCTTGAACAAGTTACTGACCAGGTCATTTAACTCAGATTGAGTTATCAGATGAGGTTCACTCGATATAAAGAGTTCCAAATCTATCAGTAACAGGGTCATTTTCAATTCCTGGCTAATGCATCATGGCATCTTCGTCTGCCTCCTCCAGACTCCATATCTCTGGTGACTTTAGTACTGTAAGACTATCATCATGTGGCACAGATCTCATGGCGGAAGGGAAATTACAGTATTCAATAGATACCATGTTTTTAGCAGAGAAGTCAGACAGAAGTAGCAGACAGATCTGCTCTGGCCATATCATTGACTTCCTTGTATTTCTGAGCCAAGCTCTAAGATCGACACTGCATGTTGGTGCAACAAATATGAGGAGCCCAGGTGTTCTTTGTCTTGGTCACCAATTCTACACCCAACGTAGAGCTCATAGCCTTTCTTAATAAGAGGAGTCATGCTCCGTCTTTGAGAATTAAACGTATACTTGTTACAAATATAACAGAAGGTATCGCGGCTGTTGGAACATTGGCGAGACATGTTGCTGTCACAAATAACCTGATGCATGCGCATCCATGTGATCACACACCAATATCCATGTACACACAATGCATAGAACAGTGTCCTTTCAAAAGCTTTCTAACTAAACGGCACCAGAAGGTATTAATCGACGGGCAATCCGCATCCAGCTGTCCAGTGCTTTCGGGAGTACTACAGGGCAATGTCTTGGGCCCACTACTTTTTTTAACCTATATAAATGACCTTCCAACTTGTGTTACATCTGAAGTTAGACTGTTTGCAAATGACCTGATTCTGTACAGACCCCTAAATTCTCCAAATGACTGCAATACCCTTCAACAAGACATTAACTGGCTGTGCAAGTGGGAGTCCTCCTGGCAGATGAAATTTAACATCTCAAAGTGCTACATTATGAGAATGACCCCCAAGAAATTTTTTTTACCATCATCAGTACTTCATGGGAAATGCTGCATTCAGTAAGTAAAATATCACCCCTACTTGAGCATTGAGCTGTCAGATAACCTTAGCTGGGCAAAACACATCAACCAAACCATTTCAAGTTCCAACAAATTCCTTGGCCTTCTATGGCATAACTTTTAGAATTGCTCAAAAACCACAGAAGAAATTGCTTATAAAACTCTTGTCCATCCAAGACGTGAATACTGTAGTGCCATTTGGGATCCCTACCAAGCCATTCAGATCAATAAACTTGAGAAAGTCCAGAGAAGAGCTGCCAGGTTTGTAACCAGTGATTATAGTAAAACCAGTAGTGTTACAGATATGCTTCTCGACCTCAAATGGGATACCCTCCAAAGACTCCGCACAATAGCCAGGCTTACTACAGTCTACAAGGAAACTCATTCATTAACTCCATCCAACATTAGTCACCTTTTGTGTAACTAGAATAACAGACCAGCAACCCGACAAAACCAATCCCTGAACTACAAGACCGCTACTCACTGTACCCTAGAACCATTCCAGTTTGGAATTCCCTGCCGCCACACATTCAATCAGCCGCTGATAGTAAAACTTTCAAGTCGCTGCTCTTAAACACCGCGATTTAAATTACAACTGCATGCCTGAGGGACGGCACGTTTATAGCCCAGCAGCATCCGTGGAAACGAACAGTCAAGGTGTCGGGCCCAGTGGCGGCGGCTGGTGCAGTACGGACAAGACAAGATAGTGTGTGCTTGATGTTTTTATAGCTTTTCTAAAACCTGCCCTGCCTGTGCATGCCCAGACATGCCTGGACCAGATAGAAACCTTTCCAGCTTACATTGTGAGCAACATTTTAATTGATTTGAATTATGATTTAAAATAACAAATACAGACGATTTCAAAAATATGGTGTGCGGTAGTGAAACTTCATGGTGATTTTCATGATCAGCAAACTAGAATCCGTAGGATACACCCAAAAGTATTCAGAAAGCAAAATCTTTGTTGTCCTGGACACGTAAGCGAGAAGCCTCAGACACTGGGTACAAACGAAAATCATCAACAGGACAATTGTAAAGCGTCAGCACTGCTATGTAATTAAACGCATTATATTCAATACAAGTTAATTTCTTGTTTCTCCAAATTCCTACGTGCTACAAGGAGTGTGAAATTATATTTGTGTTCAGCTTCAAGCTATTATAACCAAAAAAATCTGAGGAAGCAACACATTTGAAACAAATTTGCTTTCCAGAGTAATTTACTCCCATTCTAACATTAGTAACGTAGGCAACGCCATCTAGCGGCAGCATGTCTAAACCTAGTGCGTGAAAGAGAAACCCAACTGGGGTAGATAGACGACGCCTGTAGCTTTACGTTTTTAAAATATATTTTCACAACAGTTTATTTTTAGAGAAGTTCTAAAACCTACATTTCGTTTCAATAAAAAGGAAAATACTGCTGATGCTGGAAAAGCTCCATAAACCGGGCATGGCTGGTGAGGACAAATAACATTTACACATTATGACCATAAAAATTTTTAATCTCAATTTTTTTCTCTACTCGTTTATTTCTTTTCATTATCTAAACTCATTCTGGGGTCAGAAAATAGGAGACAGCGGAACAGATCTAGCTGGCTATTGATGGCCGTCCCATTAGTTGCCACTGAGGTTTACTCCCAGAATCTGAATCGCAGTTCTAACGCTGGAGCGAAAATTCTACTAACTTTAATGTGATTTGTTGGATAAAGGTTTAAGAAGGGGAAAGTCCTTATTTTAAAATAATATTTTGCTTTTAATTATGTACTTATTTTGACGTTTTTACTATTTTGAATACAAATTTTAAATTTCTTGATTGTTTACGTCATTTTGAAGTTTTCAAGTTCTCTTTACTCAATACTTGCGACTGCCCTAGTAAGCCACCTCTAATTACGTTTGTTTAAATAAGGAGATGAAAACTGTACAAAGTACTCTAAAAGTAGCTTCACTAATGTCCTGTAATGTTGGAGTAAGACATTCCACATTTATATTTCATTTTCCTTTTAAGTAAAACCAGCATTCCATTCGCCTTTCCAAAATTAGGTTTTACATTTGACATAGCACGCAAATCTGTTTTTGCCTGAGTTATCGGGGTTCTTTGGGAAAGAGCCTTGTTACACTGGACTCCAGGGCTACAATTCTGTCTGTCGTTAAAAATTTTGCCTTTTTTCTACGATATTTATGTATTGAATCTTGTTGATACGGGAGACACAAGAGACTGCAAAAACTGGAATCTGGAGCAACAATCTCCTGGAGGAACTTAGTGGGTCGAGCAGCATCGGTGAGAGGAAATAAATTGTCCATGTTTTTGGTTCAAATCCTACACCAGTATTGAGTTCCTCCAGCAGGCTGCTTGTTGTTGATACGGGATATTCCTTTAAAACATTAATAACATTATTTTGCACCTTGCAAGTTTAAAGTGGAATGAAAATATTTTTGCTCATTTCAATTCAACGATTTTAACATTGTACGATGTATTTTACCTGATGCTCTGAATCCTTGATTTGTAATTATCTGTTTATTTTATGTTTAGATCTCAGTAAATTCTGGAAAAGCGCAGGTGGTCAGGCACTTTTCCTTCCAGTTGTCACAGTGGCGGTGACCAATTGAAACAGAAAGAGATTCTCCTTTTCTCCATACAACTATGGGTTAGCATCTCCTACAATCCCTCTTTGCTACCCTGGCAGATTATTGGCTCGGTTTATTCTGCAGGATCAGTGGACATATAAAAGGTGGACTGAGGCAGTGATTTTGGCATCTTATTCAACCACCAGAATCTTTTTGTTTGGGGGGGGGGGGAGAATATCCTCAATCTTTGCACAATATTCACATATTCTGTAATGAAAAAAGTGAATGTCTTTCTGCTTCAACTGAACATCTGAAGAATTGCCTGGCCTTATTCTCCACTGCACGACATGTGCACCAATTTTAAAACTGAGGCAGATAAATAACCCCAAAGCAAATATTCACAGCAGAGACTCCAGGATTGTCAATAAGGGAAAGCACAGAGCACTCTGTGACTAGCCAGTAATCTGAACCACACATTGAATTTTCTTGCACTCCAGATACAGAAATATTTTGTTCTAGTTTCTAGTGGTACCCATTAATCCAGGTTGAAGGAAATTCATAATGATTTTGAGCTCACAATAACCAACCTGGCATTCATGAAAGCTTTGGTATAAACAATATGTCATTAATCTGATGGTGCATTTAAACAGCTACAACCTGCACCGTATACCACTTACCCTATTGAATAAAAACATTACTTTTTATTGCAAAAATGGGTTTATAAAGTCATTGACAAGTTACAGTAATGCTACCATATGAACGTGAATTGTGGTTAATAGAATCTTGCACTTAGTGCAGGAAAATAACTTGGATCTATAAAACTTATACTGTAACATAATTTACTAATAATTCTTATAGGCATTTTACATTGGACTTTTGGATTCATATTATAAATAATGACAATTACAACATCAAAATTCAAACAACATAAATCATGCTGTATCAGATTTGATCAATTGTGCAGAAATCAAGTTATATCTACTAATGTAGAACAAATGTATTCTAATTTATTAGAAAGCTTTATGTCAATAATATGGCTATAATTTTCTTAAAAGTATAACCCTAATGTAGTTAGAAAAATATATCTAATTTGAACATTCATTAAGAGATGGCTGGGAAGCATATTCTACAGCTGGAGAGATGTCCAAGTTAATTATATTTAAGTTTACTGTGTAAGATATACACAAAAATATGCTGGCATACTTACAGGTCATGTTTCAGCTATAGCACAGAGATTAAAGGGGCTCTGGAGAATGATCTGTAATTACCTCAAAGCATAAATGGTTTTATAATGTCATTATTTGTGTTTTACTAAAAAGGTTTTTTTGAAGATGGTCATGTAATCATTTTTAATTTTTCTTTGCTATTTATACTAATGTGGATAGAATGAAGACAATTGTATATCACAATGCAGTAATTTTGAGAAATATTTTGATAATGAATTTTCTTGACAGTAGTGTGCCTTTAGTTTTGTTATTTGTCCATGGCTGTGCCTTTTATTATTTCTATGACAAAATCCCAGCTTCAAAATCCTGCTCCTCTCTATCTATATTCTTTCTAGTTTACATTCCTTATATCTGTCTCATGGACACTCTCTCCCTTCATCTTACCATTCAAGGTCTTGCTTTCATTTTCATTATTTCCACTCTATGGATTCTGTAAATTACCAGTAAGAGCTCAAGTTTTTTATTCAATTGTATTTCTCACATAACTGTGGCTCTCAAAGATATTTTCTGCTAAATTTGCTACAATGTAAACTGGTGCTTGGAGCTATATTCTGGAAGTTTGCACCATTCTTGTATGTTTCGTTATTTTAATAACAGCATAAATAATTTAGAATGAGTATGTTAATAATATCTGTGTAATAAGAGTACAGGTAGACAAAAAAATTGGATATGTTAAATCTGTCTTGTCTACATCGTTGAAAATGATTAGCAACCTTTTATAAAAAATAAGCACATACTCTGTTTAGTTAAAAGTAAATTCCAATATCCTATTATGATCATCCTGTGAATGGAGATGTTTTCTCCACTGTTAAAATTCTATTTTAAGAACATATTTTTATTTTTAAAAAAGTGAATACAATAAATAATATTTATAGTTTATAAAAATTGGCTCTGTGCAGTTGTTATAGGTAAACGGTAGTCAAAGAAGATATTAATAACCAAAGATATTCAGTTGAGCTAATTCATTGCATAACCATTTTAATTTTACTTTATAAAATTTGGAATAATTACTAGAATGGATGTTCCTGCTGTTGTAATCATTGTGCAAGAAATTTGTTGAAGAAAGCTAAAACAGGATTTTTTTAGAAATGTTATGAAAAGTCAATTGTAAAAAACTGTATAATATCTAGTTTCGTTGTTCAGTTACTTTGCTATCCAAACTACACTTTTATTTTGACAATCAGTCCCTTCAATAACCTACTTTGCCATCTTCTTTTTAAATCCATAAGTACACAGTAGGCTGTGAAGCATGGACATACTCTGATAGTTCCTTAGCTCAGGCAGAAGCTCACCACACATATTAATTTCCTCTTCATAGATCTTTGCATTCACGAGAATTACTTTTCCTTTCTCATCCCACTGAAACAGAATGATAACAGCAAAACAAATTTACTTTTTTTTCCCTAAACAAAGGGTAAATTTTGGTATGTGACATATGTCTCTACTGAAGTACAATACTCGAGTTTTGTATTCAAAGTACAAAAAACAAAAACCTTAATCTTTGAAAGGCTGTCATTTTTACTTCAACTTGCTATCTGTAAATTACCCACAACTTGAAACTCAGACAGTACACCGAAAATGTTGACATTTCCTCCATTTTTTTCTCTGAGGCAGTCCCTCAGATCTACGTAGACTTGCTTGCACTCTAGTTCTGTGTGCTCCGAGGCTTATGTGAGAATTGCAGACTCTTCCACAAATTGAACAGAAAGAGGCTGATGGGACGAATGGGTGTGAGATGGCTTGTGCTTATTCAGGGCTTCTGTGTGCTCCAACAGCATGGTTCTCAATACCATGCCAGATGCTACTCCATTCTGAGTCGCCACGGGCTTGATGTTCACAGGAGTAACTAAGGACGCTGCATTTCTTCAAGGAAGCTCTGAGGGGATTCTTGAATCTTTTTCTCTGTCTACCATCTCCTTCCATTAGAGAGCTCAGAATAGAATGGTCAGGCATGCTAATGTAGCCAACTAAATAGGGCCTTAGTACTTGAGATGTTAGCCTGATAGAAGACACTGACAATAGTTCACTTGTTCTTCTTGTGAATTTGAAGGATTTTGCAAAAACAGCATAGTTAACATAAGAACATAAGAGATAGGAGCAGGAGTAGGCCAATCGGCCCCTCAAGCCTGCTCCGCCATTCAACAAGATCATGGCTGATCCAATCTTAACTCTAGTTTTCACCGAATCCCACAAGGCAACAGTGCCAACCAACAGGGCACCATGCTGCCCATTTTATTTTATTATTCATCCCGCCCAAACCCATGTGATCACCCGGGTAAAAAAAACCGAGCTGCCAATTGAGGAGAAAAAATCTGGAAAATTCCTCTCCGACCCATCCAGGCTATCGAAAACTGGTCCAGGAGATCACATGGCTGATCTAAACCTAGCCTCATGTCCACTTACCTGCTTGCTCACCGTATCCCCTAATGCCATTTTTATCCAGGAAAATGTCTATCTCCGTTTTGAATTTATTGAGTGTAGTAGCTTCCACAGTTCTCTGGGGCAGTAAATTCCACAGCCCCACTACCCTCTGAGTGAAGAAATTTCTCTGCATCTCAGTCCTGGAACGGCATCCCCTCATTTTAAGATTATGCCCCCTAGTCCTAGTTTCACCCAACATTGGGAACATTCTCCCCGCATCCACCCGATCAAGCCCCTTCACAATCTTATATGTTTCAATAAGATCGCCTCTCATTCTTCGGAACTCCAATGAGTAGAGTCCCAATCTACTCAACCTCTCATCATACGTCAACCCACCCATCCCTGGAATTAACCTAGTGAACCTTCTCTGCACTGCCTCGAGAGCCAGTATGTCCTTTCTTAAATACGGACACCAGAACTTCACGCAGTACTCCAGGTGTGGTCTCACCAATACCCGGTACAACTGCAGTAAGACCTCCCTGTTCTTATACTCCATCCCCCTAGCAATAAAAGCCAGCATTCCATTGGCCTTCTTGACCACCTGCTGCACTTGCCTACTAACTTTTTGTGTTTCCTGCACCAGGACCCCCAGATCCCTTTGCACAGAAGCACTTTCCAGTTTCTCTCCATTTAGATAATAACTTGCTCTATTATTTTTCCTGCCAAAGTGCAAGACCTCACACTTGTCAGTATTATATTTCATCTGCCAAATGTCTGCCCAATCACTCAGCCTATCTATGATCCCCTGCAGGGTTTCAATGTCCTCCGCACTCATTACACTCCCTCCCATCTTTGTGTCATCAGCAAACTTCGATACGTTGCACTTAGTCCCTTTCTCCAAATCATTAACATAGATTGTAAAGAGTTGGGGTCCCAACACCGACCCCTGCGGAACACCACTAGTCACCAACTGCCAGTCTGAGAATAAACCATTTATCCCAACTCTCTGTTTTCTGTTAGAAAGCCAATCCTCCACCCATTCCAGAATATTATCCCCAATCCCATGATTTTTTACTTTAAGTAATAATCTTTGGTGTGGCACCTTGTCAAATGCCTTTTGGAAGTCCAAATACACCACATCCACTGGTTCCCCTTTATCTACCCTATATGTTATGTCCTCAAAGAACTCCAACAAATTTGTCAAACATGACTTCCCTTTTACAAAGCCATGTTGACTTTGTCCTATTAAGCTATGTTTATCCAAATGCCCTGTTACTGTTTCCTTAATTATCGATTCCAACATTTTGCCAACCACAGATGTTAGGCTAACTGGCCTATAATTCCCAGCCTTCTGTCTATTGCCCTTTTTAAATAAAGGAGTTACATTAGCATTTTTCCAATCTGACGGGACCATTGCCGAGTCCAGTGAGTTTTGAAAAATCATCACTAATGCATCCACAATACCGACCACCACTTCCCTTAAGACCCTAGGATGCAAGCCATCCGGTCCAGGGGATTTATCCACCTTCAGTCCCATTAAATTATCAAGTACCATTTCCTTGGTGATTTGAATCGTAGTTAGCTTCTCTCCCCCTAGAGCCCCCTGTTTATCCAGTGTTGGGATATTTTGAGTGTCCTCTACTGTAAAAACTGATACAAAATATTTGTTCAGCGTTTCCACCATCTCCATGTCCCCTACCATTAATTTCCCAGTCTCATCTTCTAGGGGACCAACATTTACTTTAGCCACCCTTTTTCTTTTTATGTAACTATAAAAACTCTTACTATCTGCTTTTATGTTTTTCGCCAATTTACTTTCATAATCTATCTTCCCCTTCTTAATCAATCTTTTTGTTATTTGCTGCTGATCTTTAAAAGCTTCTCGATCTTCAATCTTCCCACTAGATTTAGCTACCTTATATAACTTTCTTTTTAGTTGTATACTTTGCTTTATTTCTTTACTTAGCCACGGATAACTATTTTTTCTTTTACACCCTTTTTTCTTCAGTGGAATATATTTTTCTTGATAGTTGTAAAATAACTCCTTAAATATACACCACTGATCAAGTACTGATCTACCTGTATTACGTTAGCGTATTTCCAGTGCCTTAAAAATAAACAGCTGTAAATAACCCAAGTCTCAAAGCACAGAGGGGGGATGGGGATCACTGTTACCGAGAGCCAGACCTGAAGCCTGATGTTGAGATACCCTTTCCTTCAATCTCAATGTGGTGTGCTGATGCACTGAAAATTCAAAAATCAGAGGTGGAAAGGGACTTGGGAGGATTCGTGCAAGATTCCCTTAAGGTTAACTTGCAAATATGATGTCATTCATTTTAAGAGGACTGGAATATAAAAGCAAAGATGTAATGCTGAAGCTTTATAAGACATTGGTCAGACCATACTGGGAGTATTGTGAGAAGTTTTGGGCCCCTTATCTGGCATCCTTATCTGGATGTGCTGGTATTGGAGAGGCTCCAGAGGAGCTTAATGAGTATGATTCCAGGAAAGAAAGTACGAGGAGCTTTGACGGCTCTGGGCTTGTACACACTGGAGTTTAAAAGAATGAAGGGGGAGTCTCATTGAAACCTATGGAATATTCAGAGTCTTAGATAGAATGGAGGTGGAGAGGTTGTTTCTTCTGGGGGAGTGTCTAGACTAGAGAGCACAGCCTCAGAATAGGAATTTCTTTGGGTAGGAATAGCCAGCTGTGGAGGCAAAGTCATTGAGTATATTTCAAGTGGAGGTTGATAGTTTCTTGATTAGTCAAGGCAGCAAAGGTTACAGGGAGAAGGCAGGAGAATGGGGTTGAGAGGGGAAATGGATCGGTTATGATGGAATGGCAGAGCAGACCCAATAGGCCAAAGAGCCTATTTCTGCTCCTATGACTTACGGTCCTATGTTGGAGGCCGGATGCAACATTGCACTGAGAAAGACTGAGAAAAGTGACGGGGCAATGATACAGTCTTTTTTGAAACTGGTCTTCACAGAGTAGTTGATATAATGATTTGCACGCCATTGTAAGGCAAACTGATGGAGATAAATTTCAGTAGGTACATAGCCAAATTTGCCACAGTCCGTTCCATGTGATGGAGTAAAATGCTTTAGTTTGGAGGCCATGTACAGTGATAGGTACCGGTCTTTGCATTTTCTTGGAGTTATTGAGTGGTGAACAACATGTCCATTGAGTATCTAAATGGACGGAATCCTCCCTATGGAATGAGAAGCAGCTCCTTGACCATTAGGAGGAGGCATTTGAGGAGTAACCTGGCAATGACTTCACTGTGGCACAGAGATTTGTCTTTCGTTACCACAATTTGATTTGTTCCCATTTAGAAGATGATTAAAATTACATCATCCCTGAGGTTGTTCCTCTTCCCAGCTGGAAGTTACTGATACAGCTATAAAGAAGGCAAGCCAGTGGCTATATTTCATTAGGAACTTGAGGAGATTTGGTTTGTCACCTAAAACACTTGAAAACCTCTACAGATGTATCGTGGAGAGCATACTAACTGGCTGAATCACTGTCTGGTAAGGGGGGAACGGAGCGGGAGACTACTGTACAGGATTGAAGCAAGCTGCAGAGAGTTGTAAAATTAGTCATCTTCATCATGGGCACTGGCCTTCGTAGTATCTAGGACACCTTCAAAGAGTGGTGCCTCAGAAAGGCGGTGTCCATCATTAAGGTCCCCCGTTACCCAGGATATGCCCTCTTCTCATTGCTACCAACAGGAGGTACAGAAGCCTGAAGGCCCACACTCAACAATTCAGGAACACCTTCTTTCCCTCTGCCATCCGATTTTTGAATGGACGTTGAACCCATAAATACTACCTCACTATTTTTTATTTCTATTTGTTTTTGCACTACTTATTTAATTGAACTATTATATATATTTACTGCACTTCATATTTTTTCCTCTATTATTATGTACTGCTGCTGCAAAGTTAACAAATTTCATGACATATGCTGGTGATATTACACCTGATTCTGATTCATAGATCTGCTCACAATTCATTCTGTATGTGAGAATGTTTGAATCTATCACACAGCAGCCTATTCGAGTCAATCTTAATTCCACTCCTAACTCTTGGGAAGTCAAAAAGGCCATACCCCCTTTCAAAAATTACCTGTCTCGGGACCAGGTATCCCCACTGAAATTCTAAAACTTGGTGGTGAAGAATTTCAGTTGTAAATCCACAGTCTCATCTTGATAATATATATAATGCAGGACAGTCCTGATAAACCAACCACCCTGCCAGATCTACACTGACTTCATTCTAGAATATTACAAAGCAAAAATCATTTAGCTGGCTATGTGTGTTCAAACTAAATCTCATTCCTTAATCTACTGAGGAGATGTGGAATCAATACCTACGTATTTATTCCTGTGCTTGAAGGCCTCTGGGAACCTGCCAAAATTGGCTACAGAGTGTGAGCCATTTCTTCTTTGCATCAGTTTAAAAAGAAATTCCCTATTGCTTCAAGGGATCAAACCAACAGCCGCCCCATGCTGTGAAGTTGATTAGATCACTCATTGTTCATTTCAACAGTATTTCTCTAATTCTTGCCTACATTTCTGGAACAAGAGTGGCACTCATGTCAACTGCAAAAACATAAAGTAAAAGAAATTTGACAGTTTTAACTTAGTTCCTAACTTGTACAATTACGCATATCCGCTTTTTAACAGAGGAGGCATATGTTATGCATAGCTAATTTGTCTATATTGATTCCATAGAGAATGAGTGCTTCATTGTGTTATAACCCAGAGCACATATTGCAGCTATCCATTAAATTTAAATATGCAATTGTCTAAATTATCCCTCACCACACAGTGTGGTCAGTTTCTTTATGATTGACTGTATAATTATTATAACTAGAATTTAAATCACAAACTGTGGCAGGTACTAAAAGTGAAGTGGTAGATGTTCTAGAAAAGATCATAAGGCTATAAGAGATGGGAGCAGAATTAGGCCATTTGGCCCATCGAGTCTGCTGTGCCATTTCATCATGGCTGATCCATTTTCCCTCTCAAATCCATTCTCCTGCCTTCTCCCTGCAATCTTTCATGCCCTGACTAATCAAAAATCAACCTCCACCTTCAATACACCAAATGACCTGGCCTCCACAGCTGCCTGTGGCAGCCAGTTCCACAGATTCACCACCCTCTGGCTAAAGAAATACCTTCTCATCACCATTTTAAATGGCATCCATCTATTCTGAGTCTGTGCCCTCTGGTCCTAGACTTATCCACTATAAGAAACACCTTCTCCACATCCATCTTATCTAGGTCTTTCAACACTTGATAGGCTTCAATGAGATCACCCCTCATTCTTCTAAATTTCTGTTATGGTCCAGTCCGGAGCCCGCTTTCCAGGTCTTGATCCGATCCGTGGACTCCGGGTCTTGTAGCTGTCCCTTCTTTCACCCTTAAGCCCAAATTGGCTTAAGGAGGTGCACCTGAGACCTATCGGCTGGCAGGTGTATATATAGGGGCTCTGGGACTGAGTCTAGTTGGGGGGTTGTCCTGTTTTGACCCTGGCTTGGAGTACACACTGTTAATCATCTAGTTCTGTAAGTCTGTTCTTGTAGTCACCCTGGACTGAGCTCCCTTCTGATCCCTTGCCTCTGTTGGGTAAGCAGGCTGGACTGCTGTTGCCTGGTGGGGGACTCTGACCCTTTCCTACCCCTGTATAAGGTTGTGCCCTGTGACCTGACCAAGCCCTGGCTGGGCCCTGCCCAGAAGTAATGCAGCCTGCCCAGGGGGCTATCCTCCCAGCATTCCTTGTCCCATAGACCCATCCTTTAGCCTAGCCAAGGTCCTGCCTTTGCTATGAACTCCCTGAACTCCAGGATCACTGTTGCATGCCATGGTCTCCCCATCTTGTTCTATCCTTTAGTTGTTCCTGTCCTGCCCCTAGTACTTCAGTGCCTGCGTCCTGCATTGGGGTCCTGTCTCCATGTCCCCTTGTGACAATTTCATTGAGTACAGGCCCAGAGCCATCAAACACTCCTCATATGATAGCCCTTTCATTCCTGGAATCATTCTCATGAACCTCCTCTGAACCCTCTCTGATCTCAGCACATCCTTGCTTAGATAAGAGGACCAAAACTGTTCACACTACTCCAAGTGCTTCACCAGTGCATTATAAAGCCTCAGCATTACATCCTTGCTTTAATATTCTAGTGCTTGCGAAATGAACACTGACATTGCATTTGCCTTCCTCGTCCATCTTGTTGTATGTAATCAACTCGGGTGTGTTCTTCAGTTGAGCATCCAGCATCTGGTCTGCATGATATCTTCATGTCTGATTTCCAACATCTACTGCATGCATCAGTGGTCCAGTTCTTGCAGCTATCCTACCAGGTGTCCAATTGTCTTCTTGGTAATCGTGTGCTAGGACTTCCTGTCCAATCTGGAAGCTCCTTGCTGATTTATTTGGCAACTGGCTGAACTGTTTATTCTGTACTTCCCTAAGGAGGTCTGGTTTCAGGAGGTCTATGCAACATCTCAGATTCCTGTTCATAAGCAGCATTGCAGTGTTTGACTTGTCATTGTATGAACAGAGTTTCGATATACAAAAATGAAGTTGTCTACCTTGTGCTGTACAGAGATAGACTTCTTTAAAATTTGGACAAACCTTTCGGCTGACCCATTCATTGCTGGGTGGTGAGGAGCTAACTTGAAATGTCTGATGCTGTTTTTCTTCATGAACAGACAGAATTCTTCTGACGAGTATTGTGGTCCATTGTCACTCACAATTTGCTTTGGCAAGCCATTTCTGGTGAAGATAGTCCTCAGAGTGGAGACAGTCTTGCTGAGGTGGTTGACTTCATCGGTATAACCTCCGGCTACTTTTAATGAGCATCCACAGCACTCAAGAACATGGAGTCCATGAATGGCCCAGCAAAGTCAATATGTACTCTTTGCCAAAGTGAAGACAGCCACTCCCATGGGTGTAACACTGCCTGTGGGGTTGCATTTTGATCTTTTTGGCATCCCGAACAGATTTTGGCCAAGTCTTATCCGTTTATCTATTCCCTTCTCAAACACCTTCTGATTAGCATTAAGTGGCTGTGACGGCCTCTGGTTAGTGGGCTGCAGTTGTCAGTTGATGTCACACTGAGAGCTTTGATTGAGTGCCAGTCTAGTTTTCTCAACCATTCACATCCAAAAAGTGCTGGCACTCCGCTTTTCTGTATGCTGTATTTGGCCTCCATGTTTACTTTCAGTTTGCCTTTGGGAAACACTTTCTCGTCTGTGTAAGCCTTTAGCATCACTGAGGTCTTCTCCAATGGTATCTTAGAAAACAGTGTTGTAGTCAGCCTCTGGAATTATGGTCAAAGCTGTCCCTGTAACCAGCTCCATTTTCAGTTTTACACCAGACACGTCTATCATGATCCAGATGATTTTGTGATCTGCTTCAATAATATTATGCAGTCCTAGGCATGACAGTTCACCTTTGTCAGACTCTATGTTGTCTAATTCTGTTTTACATTCGATCACTTTATGCATTTGCTTGGTTTTGTGTGTGAGACTTTTCACTCAGTTGTGCTTTTTGTTGGCCTTGAACACTCTCTCTATGTGACCTTGTCTGTGACACTTTCTGCAGACTTTTATTTTGAACCAACAGTCATTCGATTCACGGGAGGATTTGCCACATTGATAACATCTTTGTCTTTTTGTACATAGGGTGCAGATAGGGACATTTTGTGCATTTTACATTCTAACCTCCTTTTCTGTAGTTCTACTGTTTCCTTTGCCGCAGTCTCTACAGTCTGTAACGATACTGCAATGGTCAATGCCTGTTTAAGGTCAGGTCTCTTTCGGACAGTAGCCTCTTTTGAGTGCTTTGACTATGCACGTCACATACAAGCCTGTCCCTTGATGCATCAGGAAGTCCATCTCTAAAGTCACAGACCTGGGAAAGTTTGTGCAGTTCTGTAATGTATTCAGAAATGCTTTCATCCTTTGACTGGTTCCTTTTGTCAAATCTAAATCTAAACCAGTGGGTTAGGCTCAAGTGATTTCGTAAAATTGTAACAATTTCGCCGAGCATCTTATTTGCTGGCTTTTCAGGGTTCTGTAAGAGACTGTACGTTTTTGGGCCCATTAAGCTAAGAAGCTTTTTGTTTTGCTCCTCCACGTTGTCTGCGTAACAATACAGTTCAACCCTCCTGACATACGATTCCCAGCCTTCATTAGTGCTATCAAATTTGTCAACTTTCCTGACTGAAGCCATCACCACATTATTTTCACTTTAAATTCAGCGTGGCTTTCACTGTTGCTATGCACTGTACTCACATCTTTGTTAGTATCCGTGACGACCCTCTCTGTACTGTTTAACTCTCACTATTTCGTCCTGTTATCGTGCCATAACTGTCGGTGCAGTTAGTGATATTTTCTGACATTCAGGTTTGTACTTGTCACCAATTTGTTGTGTCTGCGCACAACTAGGTATCAATGAAATAAAAGCACACATGGGAGATGGCTTTAACTGGTGTATTCACATTGCAGAGAGAGAGAGAAAACAATGTGCATGTGTAGACAACAGCTCAAAACCTAGTGCTAAAGGTGCGGGGGGGGGGGTCATTGCTCTAAAAGAAATAATCCATACATTACATACCCTATCTATGCTTCTCATAATTTATACATCCTTATAAGATCACCCTTCATTCTATGTTCCAGTGAAAGAAGTCCCATTGACCTCTCTCCATAACTCTAGCCTTAAGTCCAATCAACATCCTTATAAATCTCCTCTGCACTCTTTTCAGCCTAATGCCATCTTTCCTATAGCAAGGTGACCAAAAGTGAACACGATAGTCCAAATGCATCCTCACCATTGTCTTGTTCAACTGCAATATAATATCCCAAATTCTGGGAATCTAGGGTGAAATGTCCTAATCAAGGAAATGGACATTGAGACAGAGAAAGAAGATCCAATCTCACACTGGGCTTGGAATTCAAGAATTTATGAATTTATGGGAATTAAATTAAAAGTAATTAAAAAGTAATTACTAAAGTAAAAGTAATAAAGTATGAAGCCCAGGTCTCAGCTGAGCACTTATCATTGGGAATCATCAGAAGGGTTAGTGAAAAATCATGGGCTTGATATACCACTTCCTGATATTGATCCCACACATCACCTGTCTGTCACAGCAGCGCAAAGGCAACTGTAGCCTTTGAAATAATAAAAACAAAGGTGAAAGTTCAGCTGTGAATGAATTGTATTGGCGTAAACTGTGAAGTCTACCTTCAATATAGAATCGTTTTTGCTTTTTAGGGGTAACTGCCAGTTGCCAATATGGCCCGTGCCTAGGAAGGTGCCCATGTTGTCCTGGGGCAAACACCTTGGGTAGAAAAGCATTAGGAGCCGCTGCGAACCGCAGGACCCTGTGAGAATTGATGAACGCAGCTGTTCAGACTCCGAGGTAGGCGATAGGCCTGGTTGCTGTGGCGACGTGGCGGCAGTTACTCACCGTCAAGCCTCGCACCTCTGGTTTCTCCAACAGCGCCGACAGTTTGGTGAAGAACTGTGGCGTTGGAGCTCTGCACGGGCTGGAATCATATTTACTTTCGGTGGATGCCATGTTTCTGGTAGTATTACCGTTGATAACAGCGGCAACGACGCTCGAGCGGTCACCAGCGGGTTCGGCAGCGTGCCCAACGGCACCCGGGTAATGATGCTGTACCACACTGCGTGCAATTCCTGTTTCCAAAAGCTGTCCCTTTTAACCCAAATTATCCCTCATGTTTGTTCTCACTGTTACAGACAGGTTACTTTATCTTCTTTACATAATGAGACCGTCATTGCTCTATCATTCAAGGAATGTGAATACCGACAAGGCCAGTATTTATTACTCTCTCTCAAGAACCCTTGCAAAAGTGGTTATAGAATGCATACATGAACATAAACAGTTGGTATGGTCAATTTACTACCAATAGGGTTTAGACTAAGCAATGGTGTGATTTTCACCTGTGGCTCATGTCCTTTCTAATTGAGCTGGCAGAGCAGTGTTCCCAACCTTTTCATAGCACAACACCCCCCAAAGCCCCTTCATACTGGCCAACACCCCCAAAGCCCCTTCATACTTGCCAATGCCCCCTAAAACACATTCATATTTGCCAGCACCCCCAAAGTCCCTTCACACTTGCCAACACCCCCTAAAACACATTCATATTTGCCAGCACCCCCAAAGCATCTTCATACTTGCCAACATCCCCCAAAGCCCCTTCATACTTGCCAACACCCCCCAAAGCCCCTTCATACTTGCCAACACCCCCCAAAGCCCCTTCATACTTGCCTATGCCCCCAAAACACATTCATATTTGCCAACACCCCCAAAGCATCTTCATACTTGCCAACACCCCCCCAAAGCCCCTTCATGCATGCCAAAGCCCCCTAAAACACATTCATATTTGCCAGCATCCCCAAAGCATCTTCATACTTGCCAACACCCCCCAAAGCCCCTTCATACTTGCCAATGCCTCCTAAAACACATTCATATGTGCCAACACCCCCAAGCATCTTCATACTTGCCAACACCCCCCAAAGCCCCTTCATACTTGCCAATGCCCCAAAACACATTCATATTTGCCAGCACCCCCAAAGCATCTTCATACTTGCCAACACCCCCCAAAGCCCCTTCATACTTGCCAATGCCCCCTAAAACACATTCATATTTGCTAGCACCCCCAAAGCCTCAACATACTTGCCAACACCCCCCAAAGCCCCTTCATACTTGCCAAAGCCCCCTAAAACACATTCATATTTGCCAGCACCCCCAAAGCCCCTTCATACTTGCCAACATCCCTTCAAAGCCCCTTCATACTTGCCAACACCCCCTAAAACACATTCATATTTGCCAGCACCCCCAAAGCCCCTTCATACTTGCCAACATCCCTTCAAAGCCCCTTCATACTTGCCAACACCTCCTAAAACACATTCATATTTGCCAGCACCCCCAAAGCCCCTTCATACTTGCCAACATCCCTTCAAAGCCCCTTCATATTTGCCAACACCCCCCAAAGCATCTTCATACTTGCCAAAGCCCCCTAAAACACATTCATATTTGCCAGCACCCCCAAAGCATCTTCATACTTGCCAACACCCCCTAAAACACATTCATATTTGCCAGCACCCCCAAAGCATGTTCATATTTGCCAACACCCCACTAAAGCACGTTCATATTTGCCAACACCCCCAAAGTCCCTTCATACTTGCCAACACCCCCCTAAAACACATTCATATTTGCCAACACCCCCAAAGTACCTTCATACTTGCCAACACCCCCCCAAAGCCCCTTCATACTTGCCAACACCCCCTGAAACACGTTCATATTTGCCAGCACCCCCAAAGCCCCTTCATACTTGCCAACACCCCCCCAAAGCCCCTTCATACTTGCCAACACCCCCAAAGCACATTCATATTTGCCAACACCCCACTAAAGCACGTTCATATTTGCCAACACCCCCCCAAAGCCCCTTCATACTTGCCAACGCCCCCTAAAACACATTCATATTTGCCAGCACCCCCAAAGCACATTCATACTTGCCAACACCCCCCTAAAACACGTTCATATTTGCCAAAGCCCCCTAAAGCATCTTCATACTTGCCAACACCCCACTAAAGCACGTTCATATTTGCCAATGCCCCAAAGCACCTTCGTATTTGCCAACGCCCCCCTAAAGCACGTTCATATTTGCCAACACCCCTCTTAGGCACAATATACTTTGCGATGCCCCCTTAGTGTAAAAGCATGTCTACAATATGCCAACATAAGAAAAATGATCCTGCTGTCATTTCTTATTAGTCTTTAAACATAGCTTACACAGTGCCTGTGCGCAGGACAGCAGCTTTGATATCAATGTGATCCTTGAGCTTGATAGTTTTTAGCAGGACTTGTGACAGCAAAAGCCTTAAGTCTCCATGCGTAATAAAGTCCAAGTGTTTTCTGTTTTTTCTGAGTGTGGTTTACTGCACTGAAGCCTATTTCAACAAGGTAGGAGGATGGAAATGCAATGAAGAGCAGTTTGGTTTTTCTCCAAAGACTAGGAAACTACGTATGACAGTGTAGCCAAATACCACAAAAGCTGACAATTTTGAAAAGCTTCTTTATCATTCAGAATTTGATAATTTCCTCTTGTAAGCTCTCTTTCTGTTCTTCCATCTTGCAAAGAAATAGGTTAGTTACCCAATCCGGAATTTCCAGATTGTTCAAATCCTTGGATCAGTTCTGAAAATCTTTCTTCAGTGACTGCAGGTGTAAGCAGTACTCTTGAAAATCACCATCTGTGAAAAGGAAACTGTGAGAACATTCTTCTCCCAATGTTTTGCTTATATATTTCCAATTTTCTGATAAAAGTGGGCTTTGCACTTTTTGCCTGGATTAATTTGAAATTCACACCCTATAGTTTCATATTTAGAATGTTAATTTTGTCATACAGATTGGCTAGGTATGCCACATCTCCACGTAGAAGTTCAATCTTGTTTTCCAAGCTCTTGTCGACTTTGAACAAAAATTCAATCAGTGTCAAAAAGATCAAAGAAACATTTAAAGCAGCAGCCTTTTGACAACTACTGCACTTCAGTGTGAAGAAGCAAGTGTTCAAACTCTTCATCACTATCTTGGCATAACTGGTGAAATATTCTGCTATTTAATGAATGAGCTTTAATTTTGTTCATAGCAGATATTACAAGAGTCATGCTTGAAAAAAGTCGTTGGCTGAGGTTTTTGTTTGCGAGATGTTGAAGATGAATTGCACAATGGATTGCAAACAGACTTGGAGTTTCTTTTTTCATAAATGCCACCAAACCAGCATGGTGACCTGTCATATATGGTGCTCCATCTGTCGCTCAAGAAATAATTTTCTTAATTGGAATACTGTTATCCTCAATATACAATTTGAGCTAGTTCTAGATTGATTCTCTGTTGATATTAATTTTAAACTTTTTATGAAGAGATTCTCCTTTGTAAACTTTTCCATTTTTGATAAACCATAGATAAGCCATTAGCAATGCCTCATTGTTTTGCACAGTTGACTCTGTTATTTGTAGCTCTGTGCATAAATGATAGACAATGTCTTCACTCATTTCGTCAATATGGTGAGCTAAGGAGTTATTACTCAGAGGAATTGTTTTTAAAATACTGGTATCCATTTTGAGAACAGTGGTGAGCACTTCTGATACAACAGGCATTATTAATCTTTCACCAATTGTATGAGATTTTCCACACTTTGCTATAGCTTTGGAAATGTTATAAGCAATGAGACCACTATCAAGATCATTTTTAGCTTTCTTGGCAAATGACTCAAGTGTACAGTGCTTTTCAAATGCTTATTTCATCTTCTGGAACTGAGAAATACCATAAGTAGCCTTTCAGGGTGTCTTTTATGGACATGTTCCTGCAATCTTGATGGTTTCATTCCTTCATTGGAAAGTATAGTATTACAAATAAGACACATGGAGCATCGCTGATCTGATGGAAACGGAATAAAACCACACTCCAAATATGTAACATTTTATTGTCACACTTTCTATAGTTTCTGTTTCTTATGATTAGATTTCAAGGATTCACCATCTTCAGACTCATAGAGATCGCACCATACGTATTTATCTATCATTAACGGGGCTAATTTAAAAAAAATTAATACAAACTGGGAATGCCTGTTGGACATTGACGATGGCAGCGGGTTGACATGGTCGGTCAGGTCCCGTGCCTCAAGTTAGAGTTATGCTTACCGCGCCTCCCCCCCCCCCCCCCCATGACTTCTATTTCACCCACTTAGGACATGTAACTGCCCCCATTCGGAATCACTGTGGCAGAGGTTGCAGAAGAGTTGGAGGGTGGTGAGTTGCAGCTCGGGTGAGTTACTGCAGTGCAGTCTGCAGTTAGAACACACTGTTGACACAGTGTGGCTATTTGAACGTTTGACATGTGGACAGGAAGCAATTGAAGTGGATTGTTTTGTTCTGGATGGTGTCTGCCTTGCAGGTTTAGAAATACTTTGGGAGGTAAGTTACTTACTAGAGAATACTAAAGCTCCGTTTCCCCCTTTTTTGTGTGTGGCAGTCTTAGTTGCGTTTTGCTTTTGCCAGTGATGAGCTCCAGATAGTTGTTGGTTGGATTCCCAGTGGTTGTAGTACACTTGAACGTGAAGGGAAATTATTAACATTTAGAAATTGCCATTTACTATTACCTGTGTGGCAAAAATGTTACCTGTAGATCTTTGGCCAATCCCTGGCATACAACATAGCAGCAGATTTAGGCCATTCAGCCACTGGGTCTGCTCTGCCATTCTCTCAATCTCATTCTCCTGCCTTCTCCCCATAACCTTTGATGCCCTGACTAACCAAGAACCGATCAACTTCTGTTTTAAATATATTTGGCCTCCACAGCCATACATGATAATGAATTTCAAAGATTCTCCACCCTCTTAGCTAAAGAAATTCCTTCTTATCTCTGTTCTAAATGGATAAACCTCTATTCTGAGGCTGTGTCCTTTGGTCCTAGTTGCGTCTGCTATAGGAAACATCCACTCTGTCTAGGCCTTTCAGTATTCAATAGGTTTCAATGAGATCCTCTCTGATTCTTCTAAACTCCAGCAAGTACAGGCCCAGAGTCATCAAATGCTTCTCATACATTAACCCTTTCAATCCTGGAATCATTCTCATGAACCTCATCTGGACCCTCTCCAGTACCAGTGTATCTTTTCTTACATAAGGGGTCCAAAACTGCTCACAATACTTCAAGTGCAATTTGACCAATGCCTTATAAAGCCTCAGCATTGCATCCTTGCTCTTATATTCTAGCCCACTCAAAACGAATGCTAAAATTGCATTTGCCTTCCTTACCACCAACTCAACCTGCAAGTTTGATTTTTTAGAAATTTTCTTCCCTTTTAGTAGCCTACGCCTTTATTTCTTATACTAAAGTGCATGACCATACACTTCCCTACACTGTATTCCATCTGCTGCTTCTTTGCTTATTTTTGCAATCTGCAGACTTCCTGATTGTTTAACACTACCTGCCCCTCCACCTATCTATGTATTGTCTGCAAACTTGGCCACAAAGCCATCAATTCCATCATCCAAATAATTGAAATATAATGTGAAAAGAGGCAATTCCCAATACTGAACACTAGTCACTGGCAGAATAGACCCCTTTTATTCCTGCTCTTAGCCTCCTGCCAGTTGGCCAATCTTCTGTCTATACTAGTAATTTCCTGTAATACCATGGGTTCTTGTTAAGCAGTGTCATGTGTGACACCTTGTCAAAGACCTTCTGAAAATCCAAGTGAACAACATCCACTGACTCTCCTTTATCTATCCTGCCTGTTATTTCCTCAAAGAATTCTATCAGATTTGTCATTTGCCCTTAAAAAAAACCATGCTGACTTTGGCCTACTTTATTATGCACCTCCAAATACCCCAAAACCTCATCCTTAATGGACTCTAACATCTTCCAGGCTAACTGGCCTATAATTTCCTTTCTTCTGCCTCCCTCCCTTCTTAAAGAGTGGAGTAACATTTGTAATTTTCCAATCTTCCAAAACCATTCCAGAATCCAGTGATACAAAAAAGATAATTACTAATGCATCCACAATCTCTTCAGTTACCTCTTTCAGAACCCTGGGTGTAATCCATCTGGTGCAGATGACTTATCTACATTCAGACCTTTCAGCTTCCCAAGCACCTTCTCCTTAGTAATAGCAACTTCACTCACTTCTGCCACCTGGCACTCTTGAATTTCTGGCATACTGTTGGTGTCTTCCACAACAAAAACTGATGTAAAATACTTAAGTTTGTCTGCCATTTATTTGTCCCCAGTTACTGTATTACCTCTCCAGTGTTATCTTCCAATGGTCCAGTATCCACTCTTGGCTCTCTTTTACTCTTTATATATTTGAAAAAAAGAACACGTTTGTTATCTTCTTTTATATTATTGGCTTGCTAATCTTCATATTTTATCTTTTCTGTCCTTATGATTTTTTTGAGTTTCCTTCTGTTGGTTTTTAAAAGTTTCCCAATCCTCTTAATTTCCCACTATTTTTTTTTTGCTATGCTATATGCCCTCTGTTTAGCTTTTATGCTGCCTTTGACTTCCCTTGTCAGCCACGGGGTTGTGTCTTCCTCCCTTTAGAATCCTTCTTCATCTTCGGGATGTACCAATCCTGTGCCTTCCGAATTGCCCCCAGAAACTCCAGCCATTGCTGTTCACCATCATCCCTGCTAGTGTCCCCTACCAATCAGTTTTGGCCAGCTCCCCTGTCATGCCTTTGTCATTCCCTTTACTGCACTGTAATACTGATGCATTTGACTTTATCTTCTCCCTCTCAAATTGAATGCTTTCATATGATTGTTGCCCCCTAAGAGCTCATTTACTTTAAGTTCCCTAAACAAATCTGGTTCAATACGTAGCACCCAATCCGGAATTGCCTTTCCCCTAGTGGACTCAACCACAAGCTGCTCTGTAAAGCCTTTTCATGGGCATTCTACAAATTCGCTCTCTTGGGATCCAGCACCAACCTGATTTTCCCAATCTACCTGCATATTGAAGTCCCCCATGACTATCGTAACATCACCCTTTTTACATGCCTTTTTTTTAATCTCCTGTTGTATTTTATATCTCACATTTTGACTACTATAATTCCCATCAGGGTCTTTTTACCCGTGCTATTAACTCTATTAGCAAAAATTCAACATCTACCCATCTATGTCACCTCCTTCTAAGTATTTGATTTCATTTTTACCAACAGAGCCACCCTGACCCTCTCTGCCTACCTGCCTGTCCTTTTGATACAATGTGTATCTTTGGATGCTAAGCTTCCAACTATGATCTTTCAGCCACAACTCAGTGATGCCCACTCTACCTACCATACTTAGTAATCTCTAACTGTGCTGCACGATCATCTACCTTACGGCTGATTTATACTTGTGCATACGGGCTACTCTGCAGCCTGCGTGGTAACCCTGATTTTCACTTCTGCATCTCTCTACCCCGTAGCGAGCATGCATTGGTGTGCGCCAAAACGCTAGTTGGCAGTGGGGTTTCTATGCCACTGTGTTGAAATTTCTTCATGAGAGACATGGACGAGGAAATGCATTTCAAACATTTTCGCATGTCGGCAGGTAGATTTGACGATTTGGTTCATCTATTTCGTATCGGTGTATGCACAGCCTACAAACATGGCGGAGAAGAAGCAACCGGAAATGCGTAGAAGGAAATGCGATGCTGCCAAGTGGGCCAATCACAGTCGTTGCAGTCTGCATTGCCGTGACGCGTGAGTAACTTTTCTGGAGAGGTGCACATCACCCTACGGCGTAGGGTACGCGACACCTACGGCGTAGATGCAACGCACAAGTATAAATCAGCCTTTATTTTGAATACTGCATGCATTGAAATATAACACCTTCAATCCTGTATTCATCACCCTTTTTGATTTTGCCCCCATATTACACTTCACCTCATCCCACTGACTGCAGTTTTGCTTTATCATCTGCCTGTCCTTCCTCACAGTGTCATTGCACAAGGCATAGACTTGAATACCAACTGCCCCAACCTCAGCCCTATCACTCTGATTCCCATCAGTTTAGTTTAAACCCTTATTAACAGTTCTAGCAAACCTACCTGCAAAGATATTGGTCCCCCTCAGGTTCTGGTGTAACCTGTCTTTTTGTACAGGTCATACCTTCCGCAGAAGAGATCCCAATGATCCAGAAATCTGAATTCCTGCACCATTTCCTCGGCCACTCATTCATCTGTACTACCATCTTATTCCTACCCTGACTAGCATATGGTATTGGGAGTAATCTAGAGATTACTGTCTTGTAGAAACTGCTCTTTGTTGTCTTCTTCCTTAACTCCCTATTTTCGCTGAGCAGGATCTCTTCCCCCTTTCAATCTATGTCATTGGTACCAATGGGAGCCATGATTTCTGGCTGCTCACCCTCCTTCTTGAGAATCTTCTGCAGCTGTTCTGAGATGTTCTGGGCTTCTCATTCGCACCTACAGAATCTACTGTCCCCACCCTCTAACCATCAAGTCTCCTATCACTACTGCCCTGCCTGACTTTACCCTTCCCGGCTGAACCTCAGAGCTGGCCATAGTGCATCTGGCTTGGCTGCTGCTGCTGTGCCCTAGTGGAATCCAAAAGGGTATACTTGTTGCTGAGGGGGATGGCCACAGGGGAACCTGGCAATGACTACCCTCTCACCTTACTTCTCCTGGTGGCTACCTATCTAGTATTTGAAACCTACACTTTTTGAAGACTGCTGTTTTCTAGATTTTGTTCATGCAGATATGGAATACATTTGACAAGTAGCAAATAGAACCTACCATTATGCAGTCAGCAGCAAACTTCAGAGATAACGCCTGAATCACAGAATAGAAAAAGGCCATTCAGCCCATCGACACCATACTGTCTCAGTGCAAGAACACTCCTACATTCCTTCTCTAAAGCCTTTCAAGCACTTTTCTAGCTCTCTTTTCATTGGCATATTTGAATCTGCTTCTATGGCTACATCTGGCAGTGTATTACATACACTAAGCCTTTATGTGTTTTTTTTTTTAATTATGGTGTCCCAGTCACCCTCGTTCAGTGGTTTTTGAACCCACCCCTGATGGAACAGTTTAAATCATGAGATCTGCTTGCAAACTCCCCTTCTAAGGAGAACTCCAGTTTCTTCCATCTACCTATTTAGATCACCATTCATCTTTGGAAATATTCAAGTAAATCTCTTCTGCATCCTCTGTTTTTACTAAATTTGGAAGCATAGACTATTGGTGTGAGTCAAGTAGAGATTTCAAGAAGATATAGATAGGCTGGTGGAAAAATAGAAATGTGATGAATTCCATTTGATGCAGAAAACCAGAGTCTTACAATAAACAGTGAGGAAGCCCTTCACATGTGAATCCATTAGTGTTAAATACTGCATTCAGTGCTCCCTGTGTGGCCTCTACATCAATGAGACCCAATGCAGATTGGGGCACTGCTTCATTTAGCACCTTCGTTCCTTTTAGTTGTAGCAGCCAGTATCTCCCAGTGGCCAGCCATTTTAATTCCATTTCCCATTCCCACAACATGTCTTTCCACAGCCTCCTCTACCAAGTTGAGGATAGATGCAGATTAGAGGACAGGGTTTCATATTTTGTCTTGGTAATCTCAAACTTGATGACACGAAAGCCCAGGAACCACTCCCATCTGTCACATCCTTTTTAATCCTGATCCCAATGGCCTCCATCATGCCTCATCTTTCTCCCCCACCTTTTCCACATGCCCATCACCCACACATTCCTTCTATTGGTTCCCCTGTCCACCTCCTTCCCTTTATTCCAGGGTCCACTAGCCTCCCCCAGATTCCATCTTCCTCAGCCCTTTGTCACTTCCACTTCCAACAATCGCCACCCAGCTTCTTACATCATTCCCACTCTCCCTTTCCATCATCTATCATTCACGCCCTCCCCCTACCCAGAACCACCTGCCAGAACTTTCTTCAACCCTTCAAGCACCTTTTTATACTGCACATCACTTCCCTCTGGTGCCTCTCCACCATCCCTTTCTCCCAAGGTCCACTGTCCTGTCCTGTTAGATTCTTGCTTCTTCAGCCCTTTGCCTCTTCCACCTATCACCTCCCAAATTCTCATTTCATCTCCCTTCCTCGCCTGGTTTTGTTTATCACCTGCCAGTTTGTACTCCTTCCTTCCCCTCACCTCCTTATTCTGGCTTCTTTCCATTTCCTTTCCAGTCCTGATGAAAAGTTGATTGTTTATTCCTCTCCATAAATGCTCTGTTTCTCCAGCATTTAGGGTGTGTTGTTCCAGTATTCCTTCTGTTCTTAGTTTTCTTTCTTGATTCTTCATGGTGATGTGTAAAGAAAAGTCTATTGGAGGTCACATACCTGATTCTGAGGAAGGTTTCTGTGTCTGCAAATAGGGTAATTTTCCATTGGTCTCATAGTCCTGTCCACAAAAAGCAACCATCAATCAAGAGTTGTGAAATGGAGTGAAATTAGATTTTGCACAGGTATTTCTTTGGTATCTAAAATGGCATATGGATGAGTGCATTTGTGTACACTGTTCATCCAGAGAAGTTTGGAGAGTATACAGATGCTTATGTCAGTTAGCATGCAGTGCTGATTTGTCTCCAACACTGCCTGCTGATATGCTGTCTTAATAGACATTGCTGAACATGGGTTCAACTGTGGGGAAGATCCCTCATTTGGATGGATCATCAGCAATCTGTGAATTGGTTGCTAGTTGATGTCTTTGTCTTGCATTTGATACTTTTGAGAATTAACACGGTATGCAGAAGCACACAGGTACTGTAGTAGCAATTGCAGAAATTGTGTCAATTGAATGTGTGGACATGCACCATTTATTCCCAGACTTGGATTCATTAGTAAATCTTCTCACTGTAATACAGCATGATTGGGAGAACATTGAGTGAGGTGACAGGAGAAACTGCTGGGAAGAGGATGGAGTCTGAAGAGAGGCACACCACACAACAGGCCACGTCTATTCAATGTGTTCAGGGAATAATTTTCATGCTTGAATCTCAGTTCGAAAATAATGTGCAAGACAATGCATTGTCTATTTGCTGCCTAGGATTTGCCTTTGTGCTTTTTAATGCAACTTTAGAACATGGCTAAAGCCATGGTGTTAAGGTTGTAGTGGTAATAAACATTTATATCAGAATCAGGTTTGTTATCACTGACCCATGTCATGAAATTTGTTGTTTTGGTGGCTTTGCTTCCAAATGAGCTCAATGCTAGCTTTGACTGCCAAACATTGAGGAACCATCACAAACTCCCACATCCCCCAATGATCTTATAATTTCAGTCTCTGAGGCCGACATATGAGCCGCCTTCAGGAGGGTGCACCCAAGAAAAGCATCTGGTCCTGATGGGGTACCTGGCCAAGTACTAAAGACTTGTGCTAATCAACTAGCTGGAGTGTTCACTGAGATCTTTACCCTCTTGCTTCGACAGTGTGTGGTACCCACCTGCTTCAAGCTGGCTTCAGTTATACCGGTGCCCAAGAAGAGTGGTGTAACCTGCCTCAATGAATATTGCCCAGTAGCACTTACATCCACAGTGATGATGTATTTTGAGAGGTTAGTGATGAAACATATCGACCTGAGAAGCAACTTAGAACCATCCCAGGTTCATCTGGTCAGCAAAGATGCATACATCAGGACGTTCTTTATCAACTACAGCTCAGCATTCAATACCATCATCCCCTCAAAACTAATCAATAAGCTCCAAGCCCTTAGCCTTAACACCTCCTTGTGCAATTGGACCTTCAGTTTCCTCACTTGCAGACCCCAATCAGTTTGGATTGACAACAACATCCCCTTCATGATCTCCATCAGCACAGATGCACCACAAGGCCACGTACTTAGCCTCCTGCTCTATTCGCTTTACACTTATGACTGTGTGGCTAATCACAACACCAATACCATATTCAAGTTTGATGACACCACTGTTGTAGGCCAAATGAAAGCTGGTGATGAATCAGCATATAGGAGGGAATCACCATCAGGAAGTATGTACAGGAGCCTCAGGACTCACTCCACCAGGTTCAGGAACAATTACTACCCCAAAACCATTAGGCTCTTGAACCAAAGGGGATAAATTTACCTAACTTCATTTTCCCAATCATTGAAATGTACCCACAACCAATTGTTTCACTTTTAAGGACTCTCCATCTCATGTTCTCAATATTCATTGCTTATTTATTTATTTGTGTATTTGTGGTTTCTTCTGCACTCTGGTTAACATCCAAGTTGAGCAGTTTTTCATTGACTCTGTTATGGTTATTATTCTGTAGATTTTATTGAGTATGCCCACAAGAAAATGAATCTCAGGGTTATATATGGTGACGTATATGTACTTTGGTAATAAATTTACTTTGATTACAGTGCAAGATATAAAAATACTTCAAGTTACAATGAAAATAAATCTATGCAAAAGAGGAATAATGAGATAACATTTAGAAATCTGATAGTGGAAGGGAAGAAGCTGCCCCTTAAACATTGAGTGTGGGTCTCGGGTTCCTGTACCACCACCTTGATGTAGTAATGAGAAGAAGGCATTCCTGGATGGTGAGGGTCCCTAGTGATTGATGGGGCCTTTTTGAGGCAATGCCTTTTGAAGATGTCCTCAATAGTGGGGAGGCTTATGTTTATGATGGAACTGACTGAGTCTGCAATTGTCTGCCGCCTTTTCAATCTTGTGCATTGGAGCCGTCATACCATGTGGTAATGCAATCAGTCCAAATCTTCTTCACCATACATCTGTAGAACTTTGCTAGTCATTACCAAATCTCTTCAAGCCTCCTATAAAGTATAACTGCTAATGTGACTTCTTCATGATTGCATCAATTTGTTGGGGCACAGGATAGATCCTCTGAGATGTTCACATCCAGGAATTTGAAACTGGTCACCCTTTCCACCACTGACCCCTCAGTTAGAACTAGTGCATGCCTTACAACTTCCTGAAGTCCATAATTAATTCCGTGATCTTGCTGACATTGAGTGCAAGGCTTTTGTTGCAGCACCACTCACCAGCCCATCTATCTTGCTGCTGTTTCCCCCCCCCCCCATCGCCATCTGAGAATCCACCAACAACACTGGTGTCATCACCAAGTTTATAGATGGCATTTGAGCTGTGCCTGGCCACCCAGTCAGTGTAGAGAGAATACAGCATGCATTCTTGAAGTGTGCCAGTGTTGATTATTTACAAGGAGGGGATGGTATTATGGTTACCTCTGACTGTGATCTCAGAAGTGGAGATATTTTCCAGCACTGCAAAATTTGCAATTCATTGTTATATATTCAAAAGAGCTGATTATATTTCATTTGCTTTTGTCTTGAGACCAGCAGGCTAGAAGAGGATCTCAGGTTTCATAATAGTGCAAGGTAGCATCATCTGAAAGGTATCACATATCAACTCTATGGCGGAGATGTAAGTTCTCTCAGTGTCAAGTTGCAGTATGACCATGAGCTGTGGATCATGTAGATCAATGCCTGTTATCTTCATTTTATAACAGGGATTCCCAATCTTTTTCATGCGATGGGATAATACTATTACCAAAATATTGTAGCCTCAATTATTCAGGGGAAAAAATAATGAAATAACTTCTGTATTGTAACTGCTTTTGGAATTTATATCTGCATAATAATAGAGACTGCACTCTATAAAAGTTGTATGTAGCACTTTAAAATATGATAAAATACTAAGTGTATTTTTGCACTTTTTAATTTCATAGATAAGCAATAAGGAGTGCATACTATTTAAATGAATTTTTATAGAGAAGAATGTAAATTTCCAACCCCTGGCACTATAGGATGATAAAGTTTTCACTGGTTGTATCAAGTCTTTTGACTAATTATCATTGATAACGGACCTTTACTCTTCTGTCTATCATGTTCTCAATTAAGTTCTAACGTATAATTACATTTACAATGATAGTGAGTATCAAATAGTGATAGAAATTTAGATTGAAGTGCATTATTAAAATCTGCTATTTCTGGAAGATTAGTCAAGACTGTTTTGGAGACCAAGTGGTGCATGAAATTAATCCCAGCTCAAGTATCTCAATAAATAAGACAGCATATGCTTAAGTAACAAAGAAAAATCAGTGGTCCACATTGCTGATGAAGTTGAAAAAAATCAAGTTATTCCATATTTATTCAATGGTTCTCAAGATTATATTTTGATCTAAATCATTATAACTTTCTTCATATTTTAGGTCAGCCTTTAACTACTTTTTTTGATATTACTAGAAGTATATGCAAGGAAGCACATTCTGTTGATGGATTTCCAGCATTTGCACAATTTCTCATGTTTACATTCTGTTGATGCACTTTTGCAGTAGGTAGTTAACAGCAAATATTTCTGCATTTAGTATTTTTTATTCCTCATGATTGACATTTCTTACTGTGCGGGGAGATGTATGTCAGTATTATTCCATAATTTTGAACTATATCAATCCAGAATACTGCAAGAACCTGTCACTCATGACATTCAGGACCTTGTAGCATACTTGTGAAATTTAAAAAATTCTTGCAGGGATCCTGTTCTACTCTAAATCCCATCCATTGCCTTCTGTGAATAGATTAACCTTTGGTTTTCTGTCCCTGAGTCTGAGTCCATGTAAGTGTTGAGCTCTCACCATACTCACTATAGATATGGCTTCTCAGATATGTTTACCTTCAGTAATGTCACTTTGAACACTCCTGAGCAGTGGCAGGGTAGGCTGGACCTACTTGTAGGATGTCAACTTTGGGATGGTCAACTTTCCTGAGCAGGTATATTCATGATTCTGTGAATAGATTAAAACCACTAGGAAGCACTTTTAATTTGTATCATTCACATGAACATGCAATGAGTTAGTCAATGGGTTTTGTTGTGTATTTAATATTTAAGTAATACTTGAGTAATATTGTAGAAATATTGTTTGATTAAGCATTCTTTGTTTAAATAATTCAAAATGGGTTATATGTCAAAGTATGTGAATGGCATATGTCATTACACCACCATATTACAAGTGTGTGCCTCACTAAAGTAAAATTGAAACTAAAGACACGTTATTCCTGGCTCCACGTTTGTCTTTCAATTAGTTACAAATTATTGTTTTGGAGTTAAAAAACATAACAGTGGCGACAAGAAAGTTTTAAATGAACCCAAGACAAGTACCTACCTGTTGAAGTGCAGTGAGATGTTTTGGTAAAAAAACCACAGTTAAGATGTTCAAGTTTTTTAAAAATTGCACTTTTTTTTCTTTACAAGTGGAGAAAGGTACTCAAGTTAAAAAAAATGTCAGAACGTGGATGAATTCACAAGTTCATAAACAGTGAGTATTGGATAATAATAATCATAAATATCTTAAAAAGCAGAAATGGCAGGCTACATTGGAAAGATTAACATGTTCAATTGTACAAAAGGTAACTGGATTTTGTACACTGAGCAAATTGAGCCGTATTTTAAAGCAAATGAAATAGTCAATGAGAAATGAGTGCCAGTTTCGCAAAGTGTAATAGATGGGAAAGCATACAGTTTGCTTAGAAGTTTGACTGCTCCAACCAACCAGCGGAAATTAGCTTTGCTGATATCGTGAAAGTAATGCAGGAACATGTAGAACTGAAACCATTGTTGATTACAGAATGCTTTAGGTTTCATAGGTAGAATCAAAAGGAAGGGGAGTCCATTTCAGCTTATGTGGCTGGATTGAAGAGATTGTCCGAGCATTGTCAGTTCAGTGGTGGGCTTAATGATGCACTGAGAGATTTTTTAATTTGTGAAATCTTATATGAAATCATTCAAAAATGGCCCCTAACTGAAGCACAACTCACTTTTAAAAGAGCAGTTAAAATCACTGTACATACAATAAAAATAGCAGACAGAAACACAATTGAGTTGCAGTTAGGAATGAAAGTGAGCATGAACAAAATTGTAATGACTAAACAGAATCCAGCCTGGCCAAACAAATTGTGTTGTGAATTTAATATTTCATTAATATTGTTGATTGAGCTTTCTTTGTTTAAATAATTCATTATGCGATGTATGTAAAAGTATGTGAATGGCATTACACCGTGACATCATAAGTATGTGCCTTACTAAAGTGAAAATGAAACGAAAGACACATTATTCCCAGCTTTATGTATCTTTCAATTAGTCTTATGTTTATGTCTTACTCTTTGTCTATAATTTATCAACTTAATTTCAATGTAGATAAAAATGTAGTGGTATAGTATATTTTGGTAGGAAGAATAAGGCTAAGTAGTCCAAACAAAATAATTAATTAATTAGGTTTGAGGGGAAGATGGTAAGCTGATCAGTTAAAGAAGAAAATAATGTCCATAAAAATAGCAAACTGAGCTCTGCAGTTTATTTCTAGAGGGATAAGGCCATAAGATATAGGAACAGAAGTAGGCCATTCAGCCCATCGAGTCTGCTCTGCTATTCAATCATGGGCTGATCCAATTCTTCCAGTCATCCCCACTCCCCTGCCTTCTCCCCATACCCTTCGATGCCCTCGCTAATCAAGAACCTATCCATTTCTGCCTTAAATGCACCCAATGACTTGGCCTCCACAGACGCTCAAGGCAACAAATTCCACAGATTTACCACCCTCTGACTAAAGTAATTTCTCCGCATCTCAGTTCTAAATGGATGTCCTTCAATCCTGAAGTCGTGCCCTCTTGTCCTAGAACAGATAACATTGGAAAAATTAATGTTAAGTCAAATTTATTCTGCAACTTAATTCGATCATATTGTTTGAGTACTATGATTAGTTCTGATTACACCATCTTTAATCAGGATAAAGAGGCATTACAGAAGAATTACTGGAATAATATCAAAACTGAAAAGTTATATCAACTAAGAATAACGAATCAAGAAGCTGAGTTTGTTTTCACTTAACCATATAACCATCTTCAAAGGATAATACAGAGGAGAGATCCAATAAAAAAAATTATAACTTTGATCGGGTTTGTTAGGGTAGATAAAAAGATGTTTCAGCAGGTATGGGAAAACAACATAAAAATAAGGTGGTCACTAATCAATCCGATAGGGAATCCAGGGAAATCTATAGATCTCACTATAACACTGAGATGATTATGGAAAAAAGGAGTTGTGGAAAAATGTATGATGAAGAAAAAATAGAAGGCTATCATAATGGGATTAGATGAAGAAGGGAAGTGGGGGCATGTGGACCAGAGCCAGCAGCTATATATCTAATAAGCAAAATATTATGTTTCTGTAATGTGAACACTTTGTAAACTCTATTGTAAACTTAAACTAATGGCAAAACAATTAAAATGTATTGAATGGTAGTGCACATGCAAAATTTTGGGCATGAATATATAAGCAACATAGTTGGAGAGATGATACTTCTGTTGTTGGTTTTGTTTATGTTTATTGGTAGTATATAAGCTTTTTTCATCCAGTGAATGGTGAGTATGGGGAATGCACTGCTGAGAAAGTGGCGAAAGCAAAGCCACTTACAGCAGTTAAGAGGTGTCAACGTGAGCACTTGAACTGCCTAGACACTGAAATGCTGAAGGTAGAGTCATACAGCATGGAAATAAACCATGTGGCCCACCACATCCACACAAACATATTAATCCCAAGTCAATTATCAATTGTAATTAAGTAGGAAAAGCTTAAATGTCTTTGAATGCTTTCTTCTGGTTTGAAGTATGTAAATTGTTAATTAAATGCTGAAACTTCGTATAACATTCATGCTTGCATGGATGAAATATTCAGTGAGTGTCAGAATACCATACACAAAGTGCAGGAGTCCTGATGAAGGGTATCTGTCCAAAACATCGACAGTTTATTCCTCTTCCTAGATGCTGCGTGACCTGCTGAGTAACTCCAGCACTTTGTGTGCGTTACTCTGGATTTCCAGCATCTGCGGAATCTCATGTTTAATCAGAATACTTTTTTTAAAATCGAGGTTAAGTTAGCACTTCTTTGATAGAGTGCTTAATTGCTTCTTAGAAGGTCAAGTTGGACCTTCTAAGCTTGTTCGTAACATTTTGCCTTAAGTTATTATCTCAGATATGATAGATCTTGCTGTGAGAAATGAAACCTTTGGAGGGCAGCAAATGCTTGTTAAGGGAATGTATACTGTTCTTTTTCCAAATCACTTCCCTTTCTTATAGAGTCTCAGGCTATGTCCACACTACATCCGTACTAAATCCGTAACCGAAGCTTTTTCTCTTCGTTTTTACCCTCCATCCACACTAAAATGGCATTTTCATCCCCCGAAACCGGAGCTTTTCAGAAACGCTTTCCAGGGTAGGTATTTTTGAAAATGCTGCTCGGGCAGATCAGTGTGGACAGGGTAACCAGAGAAATCTGAAAACACTGTCAGATGGCAGCGCGCCACTTCATTGTTTTCTTGAACGCAACCTAACAATTTCAGAACAGAGGGCAATGAGACTGAAGCCAGAAGAGTTAGAAATGTACTCACCATATACTTTGACCCATAACTTACTGAATAAATAAGTATACTCACTTTGCCCTGTTGTCTGTCCTTGCTCATATGAAGGTGGTTTACCTATTTATGCAAGTACTTCTCTGACAATAGATGTGTAACAACCTAATGTAACATTTATTGGAAATACAAGATAACACTGATACAGACATGTTTTATACATTTAACAAGGTGCTTTATTAATGCAACAGAGTTAGTCAGTTTTTCAATGTTCGTCGTCAGCTGGGTCAATCTGTCTGTAAATTCCCTGTCGGTTGCCTCCGTACGCTCCAGTATTTGTTTTTTAGTTTTAAGTTCTCCTGCCTGAAAGCCAACAGCTGTCCGTCATTTTAAGTTTTTCTAGTCTGTAACTACACAAACACGCACTTTTACGATGAGATTCGACACCAAATGTGTCACTTGTTTTCAGTAGATGTGTCCTGCACATGCACAGGAGGAGGAGATTCACCGAATTCTCTGTTTCAGTGTGGATAGAGATATTTTCAAAAACGCATAGTGTGGACGCCTATCGTTTTTACACGAAACCGGCGTTTTCAAAATTATCTGGTCCAGTGTGGATGTAGCCTCAGTGTTCCAGATTTCTCTTTCTATGGAAAAGGGTTTGACCTTAGATTTACTGGCTATGCCAATTTTCTTGATTGTAACATGTGTTCGATTTTAGTGCAGTTGTGAATGACCTTCAATGCCCAGTAACAATGAAGGCATCAGGTAGACTATTCGTGTTATCATGTTGAAGAATTCGCACAAAACAGGAAAGGAAGTTCTAAAAAGGAGTTGTAATTCAATTGAGAATCATTGTACTGAAAACAAAGATCGGGTATTCACTAGGCATCCATTCAGCAATATAAAAGTCATGGAGGTTTAAAATATTTTGAAGGAACAAAATCGTATGTTTGTAAAATTAGCTCTTCAAGCCAGAGATGTTGTAATTGAGGCATAGTAATCCATTTAACACTTCTGATTCTGCAAGATTTAACACATTTTATGGGTATTTGCATAAAAACTGAAGCTCATGACAATACATTGACCCTGTCTTGTTTGCACCTGTGAAGGCCATAACAACACATCCTGCGGAGGAGCAGAATTTCACTGACAAAAATCTCCGGATTTCCTATACATGCATGGGCAGGGAGCGGTAGCTTCCTACTTAGTTAGAATTACTAAATTGACAGTTTTGCATCATAAAAGCCTCAAATTCTGGATCATTGTGTAGAATTTACTTTCAATCTTTGGTCATACTACAATGAGAAAAACAGGCAAAAGACAGTAAAGTGAAGTAGTGGGCCTTTAACCTTGGTCCCATTTATTCTGTGAAGTCCCTATTTTTCCTGTTATCTTCTGTACACATGAACATCTTTAACCTTCTATTCAACATACTGTTGCTTGACTCACATGGTCTCATTTGTTGATCCTTGTCTAGTATTTCATTGTTCCTTAGATAGGCACATGGACAATAAAAAAAATGGAGGGGTAAGTAGGAGGGAAGTGTTAGATCGATCTTCGGGTAGGCACTATATTGTGTGCTGAAGGCTATGTACTGTGCTGTACTTTTCTCTGTTCTAAAACCAGTGACTGCTGGAGGCATTTCAACTGGTCAGGTAGCATCTTCAGACAGAGAAACAGAGGTAAAATTTCAAATTAGTTGTCTTTTGTAAAAATGTTTTTCTTTATGCAGTTGTAGTCTGAGTTATTACTTTGAACTATGTTTTATAGTTCTGTTTAGTGGTCATCAACCTGTAGCATCCACCCTGTGTCTCCTTGTGCAGATGCTGACTGACCTACTAGGTATTAACTGTATTTTCTGTTTTTATTGTAACCACACTTCCTTTCATTATTACCCCTCTCAATGTTGTAGGGAAAAGGTTGTAATAATGTCATTCCTACTCTTCTAAAGCATGTTTCATTAATAGTATAGTAGTAGGATCACACTTCTACATGAATAGCCTCAATTGATCTACACAAGGATGCTCTCCTTACATTGAAGTGTAAACTGTTAATCTTCCTTCTGGTGCATTTTATCAGTTTTGTGTTGGTCTGCCTTTCAAATTTGTCTTCTATTTCTCAGCCACTCACTTCTACTGTGCCTCAGTCCTTTCTAAATTTATACTCAGGTTCCCATCCCTCTGCCCTTCCTATTATCATGGCAAAAGCTTTCTGCAACAGTGTTGGTACTGAGCTCGTAGGGGGCAACTAATTCACGTACAAATTCCACTTCCCCAAGCATCAGCCACAATATCCAAGGAACTGCAGGCCCCCAGCAGTGAATCATTAGTGTCTTACAGTACTGAACAAAGAATTAGGCACAAATACATAGCTAGATGCCTAAGACTTTTGTACAGTACTGTATTTGTCAATGTGGATTGGAAAGTGTGTAAATTTGACAGAAGCAAAGGATGTTGAGAATGGTGAGGAAGGAGCGACGCGGGAGAGGTGTGGGACAGGTGGCAAAGAAGGAGTGCCAGGAGTGAGGGGTGGTGGTGCAGACCCATCCCATCCTGAGACACCAGGCAAGGCAATTTGATTCCAAGCAATTGGTTTATTGATAATTTCAGAATGTCCGGTTCTTCCCGCTTCCTCTCTCTCTCTCCCCTCTCCCTGCCCCCTTTCCACTCTGAGTCCACAATAGAGACTCATATCAGAATCAGATTTATCATCACTCACATGTTATGAAATTTGTTTTTTTTCAGTGGCAGTAGTACAGTGCAATACATAAAATTACTGCAGTACTGTGCAAACGTTTGAGGCACCCAAGATATATATATATATTCCTAAGACTTTTGCAAAGTACTGTATGCAAAATACCATCTAGAAATTTGCTGACAGCCATTGTTGGTATAATCTCGGGTGGTGACAAGAGGGCGTACAGGAGTGAGATATGCCAACTAGTGGAGAGGTGCTGCAGCACTCAACGTCAGTACGACGAAAGAGCTGATTGTGGACTTCAGGAAGGGTAAGACGAAGGAATGCACACCAGTCCTCATAGAGGAATCAGAAGTGGAGAGAGTGAGCAGTTTCAAGTTCTTGGGTGTCAAGATCTCTGAGGATTTAACCTGGTCCCAACATACCGATGTAGTTATAAAGAAGGCAAGACAGCGGCTATACTTCATTAGGAGTTTGAATAAATTTGGCACGTCAACAAATACACTCAAAAGCTTCTATAGATGTACCATGGAGAGCATTCTGATAGGCTGTATCACTGTCCGGTATGAGGGGCGGGAATACTGCACAGGACCGAAAGAAGCTGCAGAGGGTTGTAAATCTAATCAGCTCCATCTTGGGTACTAACCTACAAAGTCCCAAGGACATTTTCAGGGAGCGGTGTCTCAGAAAGGCAGTGTCCATTATTAAGGACCCTCAGCACCCAGGGCATGCCCTTTTCTCATTGTTACTGTCAGGAAGGAGGTACAGAAGCCTGAAGGCACACACTCAGTGATTCAGGAACAGCTTCTTCCCTTCTGCCATTTGATTCCTAAATGGACATTGAACCCTTGGACACTACCTTACTTTAAAAAAAAATATATAGTATTTCTGTTTTTTGCACATTTTAAAAATCTGTTCAATATATGTATACTGTCATCTATTTATTATTATTATATTTCATGTTTTTTTTTCAATATTATGTATTGCATTGAACTGCTGCTGCTAAGTTAACAAATTTCATGTCACATGCTGGTAATAATTAATCTGATTCTGATTACCTACATTATCCTTTGTTTTATCTTCACTTGCATGATGGAGCTGGATACTACTACCCATGAGATCCTGCTTTTAAGTCTTGATCTTGGTTCCCTAAAATATGTCTGCAGGAACTTTTGGCTATGTCACACAGTGACTAGAATCAAATGAATTGGATATACACAGCAGAATCTTGGTTGAGCTCAAATTTGCTAACTTCCTTGTTTGGGAAGACTGGTTTTGAAAGCTGTATGTCAGGTTTTCAATATCTTTGCTTTGTGTTTGGCAGTATTTTTTTTCTGTTGGGTTTCCATTACAGTATCAACATGGGGCAAATTAAATTTGTCACTGTAGCTGCACAGCTATTACGACCTTGAAGTGTACATCTGTGCTCCCTTCGGAGAAGAGCAGCTGGTCCCAGGAGTTAATGACACTTCATCAAATGTGCACTGTTCAAACAAAGAGCTGCAAAAGAAGCTGGAGCCTGGAAATCCTTTGGTGTGGTCAGAGAAAAAATAAACAAATGCACATATCTGGAGCAGATATAAGCCAAACCCTAACTGTAGTTAAGACAATTCACCTTTTAACAATTCTTTTTCTCTTGTGTACCCTATTATTTCAGATGATGGGAGTTTAGCTCTTACTAGTGAAGATAAATGTGCTTAGTCATTTTAACATTTAAAAATTTCACTTGTGTATCAAAAAATGAGATTCAGTGTTTCATTACAATATCTGTTTTGTCATCTTATCATTTAAATAATCATTACAATTTCCAAACTTTTAGTAATTCTGATTATTCCACGAGTAAATGCATTGATTGATGCAGCAGCAAGAATTGCAGGCTGTGGAGGTCACTGGTTCAGTCCCTACACTGCGCTGAGTTAACTGGTCACAGCTGTGATCAGGGTCTCTCTATAACTGATATCAAATATCTAGGGTAAGGTCTGAAGAAGACTGGACCTTGTACTAACTACACCTTCAGTTTTGATGGTGGGGCCAAGTAAAGTACCAGAGTTGTAAGCATTCTTGCATTTGGACTCTCCTGTTCATCGCTACCTTCAGCAAAGAATGAAGAAGGTAAATATTGTGACTCTGTGCATTTCCTTTTCAATTGCTTTCTCTTCAATAATAAAATGATTCATTGATGTCTTTGTGAGGATTAAAATCTCTAACACTGCTGCAACATTTTTTTTATTGTTCTTGCCAAAATAATCCAATTTAAGTGCAATTCACATTAGGATAATAATAATAATCAAAATGCACATAAAACAACTTTGCTGCTGTTCCTCCTGAATCTATGTTTGGGTTCCTATTCCTCTGTCCTCAATATCTTTGGCAAATGTTCCCACCTAGCCCACGAAGTTGGGGTCCAATTGATACATGTAGGGATCCCACCTAGCCCAGAATCAACACTGATATCGTCTCTTCAGTGACCCACTCGTCTACATTATCCATGTATGCTCACCTGCATGAGTAATCTGGATGCTACTACCAATGAGATCCTGCTTTTTAAACTTGTTCCAACTTCTTTACAATGTTGACGGCTGACATCAGTGTAAACAGAGAGACATTTGCCTCGTGTAGTTCTTTTCTTCATAGGAAATCCCACCAAGTGGCAAATTATTGTATCCACTGCAGTTTGGTGCAGGATCAGAGGTGACTGAAACTCCAGAGATGTTATGTCCAAAATAGCATATGTAACAATGTTGTTGGCACACAGCATGGAGTGCTGCCCTTAGATTCTTTAAACCCCACCCAAAATAAAAATATACATAATGATTTTCTTTACTGCCAAATGTGGCAGCAAGTGATTTTGTTTACAAGAGCAGTGAAATGTTTTCACATGAAACTTCTGAAGGCTTGGCGCCAGCTAGACGGTTGTGAGAACACATGACATTTGCTGATACGTTTTGAAATACTTACAGACCTGGTATATACGTCAGTATTTGCATAGTAAATGGTTGGGCCAGTTGGCATTGGCTTTGCTCTGCTTATATTTTTTCTTTCGTCATTTGTGAGCAAACACTGGATATTCAGTGATAATAACAGTAAATACTGTATGGAGTTTAGTGCCCCCATGAGCTAAAGCAAGTACATTTTTTGTACTAAACTATTTATTTATATTAATAAAATATTATTTAAGTTTAAAAGTGAGATACTTTTAAATTGTTTTTAACCCTCTTCATTGCAACTCTGAGAAGAATTAGGCCACTAAGAAGAGAAAGTGAGGCAAGTCTTTGCAATGCTTTTCCCTGTGGCAGACAGCAGATAAATTCCTCCATATTTAGACTTCAGTCCTTGCTTGTAGGTGGTTATGATTTAGACATCTCAAAGAAACTTCGGATGCTCTCCTCTGTCAACTTGAAGGAGACACCATAAACTTTAGTTAGTTGCTGGAGAATCTGTGTTCTGTCCACCTGCTTAATTTGCAAAGCTTCTTGTTGGAATGTCAATTCCTATAACTATGTTTCTTGCCTTGAAATATGATTGTACTTCCAACCTAAGAACCCTTTGTGAATACAGCTAACTAGTTCCTAAAAATACTATAAATATTCAGGAGGTTAGACAGCATCTGTGTATGTGTGTGTGTGCGTGTGTGGGGGGGTGGGGGGGTTGGTTGTTAAGGGAAGGGAGAGAGAGACAAAGTGAATATTTTGGGTGAATGAACTGAAAGACTTTTAGAAAATTTGGTCCTCCTCAACAAACTAATTCTAATGTTTCATGGCAGAAAAGCCAGAAGTCTGATCAAAGATTTTAATTATAAGATAGTCAAGTCAAGTCAAGTCAAGTCACTTTTATTGTCATTTCAACCATAACTGCTGGTACAGTACATGGTAAAAATGAGACAATGTTTTTCAGGACCATGGTGTTACATGACACAGTACAAAAACTAGACTGAACTATGTAAAAAAAAAACAACACAGAGAAAGCTACCCTAGACTATGGACCTACCCAGGACTGCATAAAGTGCACAAAACAGTGCAGGCATTACAATAAATAATAACCAAGACAATAGGCACAGTAGAGGGCAGTAAGTTGGTGTCAGTCCAGGCTCTGGGTATTGAGGAGTCTGATAGCTTGGGGGAAGAAACTGTTACATAGTCTGGTCGTGAGAGCCCAAATGCTTTGGAGCCTTTTTCCAGACGGTAGGAGGGAGAAGAGATTGTATGAGGGGTGCATGGGGTCCTTCATAATGCTGTTTCCTTTGCGGATGCAGTGTGTAGTGTAAATGTCCGTGATGGCGGGAAGAGAGACCCCGATGATCTTCTCAGCTAACCTCACTATCCGCTGCAGTGTCTTGCGATCCGAGATGGTGCAATTTCCAAACCAGGCAGTGATGCAGCCGTTCAGTCCCTAAGTTATGTAAAGATTCTGTTCCCGAGGACTGCCTGTGAGCCGATTTCTCTGTGAGTCAGAAATTGCATTTTTCTATAATAATCTATATCTTACTCTTGCTATAATTCTTTCATTTCATTGATACTAACACTACCCAAAGTTAAACTAATGGAATATGTAAACACAAGAGATTCTACAGATGCTGGAAATCCAGAGCAACACATATAAAATACTGGAGGAAATTAACAGTCAGGCAGCATCTATGGAACTGAATAAACAGTTGATGTTTTGGGCCGAGACCCTTCCCCAGGAATATGTACTGTGTTCAGTCAGTAATGAATACCATGAAACATTCTTTTATTATTTTTATTAGCTTTAAAATGTCTGGGAGTTGAATTTCCATAAGTCAGGTCAACTTAATGTGGGGAGCCTCTGTAATCGCACACTACAAATTATAGTCTTTCCATCTCTTCTATTGGCTAGGAGTAGTTAGGTTGTCTGTGAGGTGCTGAATGAGCAAAGCTGTCCTTCAAACAGTTTTAATTAAAAAATTATTTATCTTGAAGGATTTAGAATGGGGAACATTTCAAATGGGAAGTAAAGATTGTATTGTTGCTATTTTTATCTCAGTGAAAAAATATTAAGGGGAATGTGATGTACGATAGACACATACCTTGGAAAAGTCCTAAATTAACCAATACTACCAGATTGGTACTGCATGGGAAAGTCTTTCACTGCTTAAGGGTGTTGTGATGACTGTAGAACAAGGCAGCTTTTACTGCAATGCACTTAGTGGATTGCAACCTAAAATGAGTAGGTTTGAGTAGTAAATGAGTAAATGAGTAGTAAATAGGAACTAGTAATCCTGATGAGAATTTTGTGCATCAATGTTAACATCAGTTGAATGATTTGTTTTTGATTCTTTAGTGATATGTTTTTCAGAATGCCTTGTAAGATCTATTTGTTTTAGTCAGCTTGCCATTGTGCAGCAAGAATTCAAGTGTGTTTCAAGTGAAACAGATGATGGATGTCAGGAAGTGGTGATTTACAGAAAATAAACAATCAATTGTCAAAAGGCTACAGAGCTCATTAGCTCTTTAGATTACAAGTGGGGTACACTGGGTTTACTGATACTTGGGCATAGCAAAGAGTAAGGGCCTTTAGCACTGGAACAATGATTCTTGCAAACTCCATTTATTTGGCAAGGGATCCTGGCAAGGGATCCTGGCAATTTGTTTTCAGGCACTTTGCTGGTCTTGCTGGGGTCATTATAAACAAGTACCTGTAGAATTCCATGGTCAATATCCTTTGAAAAAATGAACGTTCAATACCGAGAATTTGTTTTTGAAACATAGCCTTTTATTTGTACAAAGAATATGATGTTTAAAAATACATTTCTGATTGAGACCTAGCATCTTCATTGATTGGTTGACCTTTCCTTGTCATCTAATCATTGCCTTGTGATAGGTTAGGCTGCCTCGGAGTAGGATATTTACAGAATAAACAAGGTTGCAAGGAATGTTTCTGTAAAAGAGAGCTATGTTTTTTTATTAAAGTTTCTGTCTCTTCTCCCTCCCATTTCATGAATTCACTATGCATACCTTTCTCTTGGAGTACAATTTGTACATGTAATGATAAGTTCTGCATGCTTTCCTTATGCTAAATTAGATAGAAGAGTTCATCACCATCTGAAAGAACCTGCTGAGTGAAATACACTGCCTGGTCAGGACAGATTGTGGTGCACCTGTAAATAACCCTAAATCTTAACACATTTTGCTTAACATATTTGATATGCTTTCATAACTCCAAAACATAAAACTAATGGAAAGAAAACACAGGATAATGTGTGTACTCTTACAGGGGTGCACTTATGCCATAGTGGCGTAATGTTGTCTGCCATTCACATACTTTGTACATATAACCCATAGCAAATTATATAAACAAACAAAGGATGCTTAATCAGACAATATATTTACATTAATACTTAAATATTACTGAAATATTGAATACACAACATTCCTTCCTGCTAAACTATAAACTCCAACTCCATATAAAATGCATCTCAACTCAACTTGCATATTGCTAAAGATATGTATACATTTATTATCAAAGTATGTATACAGAATACAACTCTGAGATTCATCATCCTGCAGGCAGCCACAAAACAAGAAACACCATGGAACCCATTCAAGAAAACAACAAACACACAACGTGCAAAAAAAAGAACAAATTGCACAGATGGCAAAAAGTGAGCGAACACTCATAGACTATCAAAACATCAAACTAGGAGTGCAGTGGTTTTCAGTTCACTGCTGTGCTACTAGCCCACTGCAGGCTGCAGAGTCATTCTTTACCGAAGCACTCTAGACCGCATCGATCGCCCCAAACAAACCACTCAAAAACTGCAAAAATAGAATAACCAGAATCCAGAAGCACATGCACATGAACCTCAAAGTCCCCCAAGATGAGTCTACAGCCTCACCAATCAATCCTTGCAATGTGGATCCCAAGACTCCTGCACTTTCCCCTGGCAGCAGCTAGCGAGAGGGAAAGGAAGACAGATCAAACGCAGGCAGCTGTCGCCAAACACCGGCCCATTCTCTCCACTCTCGTCCTCGTTGACTTCAACCTTGCTCGACACCTCAATCAGATAGAAGAACTGGAGTCAATCATGGGCTGTCCAGGCTTTCAGGTGCCAGACTGGTCAATCAGCCCAAAAACACACTGTCAATCACAGGTTCCAATCACTGCTATATACTAATGTACTACAAAAGATTGTACACCATGTCAAAATAAAAAATCTAAAACCTGTCAATGATTTACTAAAAATTAATACCAAAATTGTGAGGCTGAAAAGTATTCATCCTGTTTGTAATTACTATATACAGTACTAATTTTCCTCAGGTGCAATATACTGTATTATCTTGCCAACTCACCCAATTCGTTGATGTAGAAAATTGGGGGATTACCTGCTTCCAATGAATTTATGAGAATAAATACCACTTCTCTTTGTAGGTCCAACAGAATGGTAGATTTTCAACACACCAAACCAGAATGTGGACAAAAGAGCATTCAAGACAAGTCAGAAGAATTATAAATCTGGGGAAGGGGACAAGACCATCTCAAAGGCACTGAACATCCCTTGGAGCTCAGTGCAGTTCATCATGAAAAAGTGGGAAAAAAATATGAAATCACAGCCACACTACCTACGTCAGACCGCCCCTCTAAATATAGTCAGCAGAGAAGAACGACATTTGTAAGAGAGGCTACTGTGATGCCTACAGTCACTCTGAATGAGCTGCAAAAGTCAGTGGCTGCATCTGGAAAATGGAGATGAGGTTCATGGCTCCACGATCTCTTACGGCCTTGCACAAAATGGGTGATTATGGAAGAGTGGCGAGGAAGAAGCCTTGGCTATATTTTTTAAAAGAAGCACATCCTTGCCTGCAAAGCCTTTCCAGAACATCACTTAGAAGATATTGTAAAAATTTGGAAGAAGTCAGTTGCAACGAAAGTGAAACTTTCTGGCCTCAACCCTAAGTGGTACATTTGGTGTAAATCTAATACTGAGCATCAGTCAGGTAACATCATCCTTCCTGTAAAGTATGTGTAGTCAGTCATGCTATGGGGATGCTTTTCAGCAGCAGTATATTATATAATACAACTACTATATAGACATCCACAGCATAGTAAATTCTAAATTGTCCCATTCAGGCCTAAAGATTTAAACACTGTGGAGGATGACATCAGGCACAATCTCCACTGTGGTCCAGTTCTCTCCTTACTCTTTTCAAGTACCCACTTTTGATTACCTCTGTAGTCCCTTGCCAGGACTGTTTGTGTAGGAATGAAACATTAAACTTCCTTGTTTGAGGAGCCCTCAGTTTGTCTCGGATGTTTGTCCTGCAAACATTCTGAGATTGGATTTGAGGTGATCCAAGGGTGAGCACAAGAGATGACCTGGGAACAACTGGTGAGCTGTTGGTTGTGGAGTGATGTGATGTGCAAGGAGGAAATTGGCAAACTTCTGATTTGGTGTTGGTGTAGTGTGTTCGGCTGACACTGCTCACAGTGCATTCTTTAGACTTTGGACAAACCTTTTCACCAAGCCACTTATAGCTGGGTGGTACGGTGCAGGTGTAATCTGTCTTATTCCATTCATTTTCAGGAATGAGTTAAACTATTGTTCCGCTGCAAACTGTGGTCCGTTGTCACTGACTAAATGTTCTGGAACACCATTCCCTGAGAAGAGGCTTCTCAGTGCATCAACTGTGTGCAGGGCTGTAGTGAAGGAACATTTCTGACTACTTTGAAGCTGCATCCACCACTACCAAGAAATTGATGCCCATAAATGGTCCAGCAAAAGCAATATAAATCCTCTGCCAGGGCAGTGCAGGCCATTCCCAGAGACGAGGATACACTGCTTTTGGCATCTTCTGGATGTGTTGGCATCCTGAACATTGCAGGGCAAGCTGCTTGACCAAACCCAGGCCACTAGATAAAGCTTTAAGCCATCGCTTACATTTGACTGTGCCTGGATGAGCAGTATGTAGCTCCTCCAACACTTCAGCTCTTAGCTTGGATGGTACAACAACTCTCAATACCAGCATAAGGCAACCCCTGGCAACAGCAGAGGTTCATCCTGACATCGGTAAAAATGGAGGAACTGGAACTTCTTCTGCACATTCCACTCACTTTGGGCAACCATGTAGACCTGAGAAAGGGTGGGGTCTTTTCTGGTTTCTCATTAGATCATCTCTGCCATAATAGGAAGACTTTCAATTTGCATTAGGGAGAATACATCAAGAGAAATGTCCTCTTTTGTAAATTTTCCAAGGGTAAACGGGACAATCCACCAGCATTTCCATGATTAGTTGTCCTCTTGAATTTGGTCTTGTAATTGTGTCCTCTAAGAAACAGAGCCCATCTCTGCATTTGTGCTGCTGCTGTTAGTGAATCACCCTTCTGTGGATTGAAAATGGACCCCAGTGGTGGCTGATCAGTATTGAGGGTGAACTCTTTCCCAAACAAGTACTGGTTGAAACGTTTTACACCCCAAATCACAAACAAGGCCACTCTATTAACCTGTGCATAATTTTTCTCTGCAGCAGTAAGGGAGTGAGATGCTAAGCAATGGGTGTCCACTTCCATCATTTGCGAGTGCTCATGGTGAGAAACACTTTAGAGTCTTCTTCCATCTCCATCTGCAAGCAGGCCTCAGCTAAGTCCACTTTGCTGAAGTGTTTTACTTCAGAAAGTGTTTGCAAAGATATTCTCTATCATGGGCAGAAAATATTAATCTACTTTCAGTACTGGGTTGATGGTGACCTTAAGATCACCACAGATCCTGACGGATCCATTTTTTTTGACTACTGGAACCATTACCATTGCCATTGAAAGAATTCCTTCAGCCTCCATGTGATCTAGCTCATGGACTACCTTATCAATCTGGCTTGCTGGATGTAGTACTTCACTTCTACGAATGTTATTTCCACAGGTGTTATCTTTTCTCTACTAGAGGTACTTAGTTGGATAATTGCTGGCTTCAGTTCAGTAGCTTTGAAATGCCCTTCAAACTAATTTTGTGGAATGATTGAAACAACCGAGCCAGTGCCTATTTCCATTTTAATTAATTTGCCATTCAGTTCTATCTAAGCCATATTGCTTGTCTCCTGTTAGTTTTCACATTGGAAATCTCAAGGCTACACAGTCTTATGTCACTCAACATTAGATTGTTCATCAACAGCATGCAAATAAATGTTCTTTTTGAAACTGCAACTTGACTTTTTAATCTTTATCTCTTCTCTGTGCAGTCCATTTATTTTTGTCTGCCCAACATGCTCTTTACATTTTCTGCAAGTTTCATCTTTTAACCTGCATTAGTCAAGTGACTGTAAGCTTCTGGCAAAATGGTAACACAATTTGTTTGACCAGGCAGGTTTCTATTTAGATGTTACAATTTTGTTCATGCTCTCTTTCATTCCTGACTGTAACTCAATTGCGGTTCTGGCTGTGGTTTCCATTGATACAGCAATTTCAACTGCTCTTGTAAATGTGACTTGTGTTTCAGGTAGGAGCCATTTTTTAATGCTTTTTTGTTAGTTTCCATGAATTAAACAATCTCTCAGTGCATCATTAAGCCCATTATTGAACTGACAATGCTCAGACAATCTCTTCAATTCAGCCACAAAAGTTGAAATGGACTCCCCTTCTTTTTCATTCCGCTTGTGAAACCAAAAGTGCTCTGCAATCAACGGTGGTTTCAGTTCTAAATGTTCCTGTATTACTTTCATGTTATCCGTAAAGCTCATTTTGCTTGGTTTGGTTGGAGCAGTTAAACTTCTAAGCAAACTGTATTCCTTTCCACTATTGCAGTCAGTAACATTGGCATTCACTTTTCATTGGCTGTTTCATTTGCTTTAAAATGCTGCTCAATTTGTTCAGTAAACAATATCCAGTTATATGTTGTGCAATTGAACGTGTCTGTCTTTCTGATGTAACCAGCCATTTCTGTTACTTATTTTTTTAATTATTATTATCACCCAGTGCTCTTTTGTTAGTTTTCTGTCTTTTTTCTCAACTTGACCACTTCTTCCCCTTGCAAAGAAACAAAACATGCTGCATTAAAAAAAAACTCAAACACCTCTCTCTTGCAAAGAAAATAGTGGTGCACCTCAACGGGCAGGTAGTTGTCCCGGATTCGTTTTAAAGCTACTCATCACTACTGCTCCATTTTTCTAACTCCAAACATAGATCTAAACAAAAGAAAATCACGGAAGCCTGGGATAATGTCTGTACTCTTAGTTTACTCTAGTGAGGTGTTGTAGTGGCATAATGACATATGTCATTCATATACTTCATATATAAAACCCATACTGAATTACACAAACAAAGAATGCTTAATCAAACAATATATTTACAATATTACTCAAATATTACTGAAATATTGGATACATAACAATAAGGAGCAAGGATAATGGAAAATAACTGGAAGAGATATTTGCCAATGTAAAGAGACCACGGAGCAGTCAGCAAGGAATAAAATTTATTCCTCGTTTGGTTGTCATGTTACAGTTGTACATTGGTTAGGCTGCTCTTGGAGTATTATGAGAAGCTCTGATAACCACACTATAGGAAAAATGTGATCATGCTGGAGAGAGTGCAGGAAAGATTCCTTACACTAGAAGGCTTCAGTTATCAGGAGGGATTGGATAGGCTATTTCAGATTTCCCTGAAAGCTGAGGTGATGTGATGAATGTATATAAAATTATGCGAGATGTAAGGTGGCGACTAATTTTCAAAGATACTAAAAGCTTTTTTAAGTATATAAAAGGCAAAAGTTATTTCCCATGGTAGGGGAGTCTAGGACAAGAGGGCACGTCTTCAGGATTGAAGGGTGTCCATTTAGAACATAGATGTGGAAAAATTATTTTAGTCGGAGGGTGGTAAGTCTGTGGAATTTGTGGGTGCGTTTCAGACAGCGATAGATAGGTTCTTGATTAGCCAGGGATCAAAGGGTGGGAGAAGGCAGGGGAGTGGGGATGACTGGAAGAATTGGATCAGTCCATGATTGAATGGCGGAGCAGACTCGATGGGCTGAATGGCCTACCTCTGCTCCTGTATCTTATGCAGATGGCTAATGTCTGTTTTCCATGGTTGGGGAGAGAAGTATAATTTCTAAAACTAGACGACATAGATTTAGGTGAGAGGGAGGAGATCTAAAGGGATCCAAGAAGTATCTTTTTTTCCATGCAGAGTAATTGTTATTTGGGCTAAGTTGCTAGATGAGGTGATGTAGGCCAGATCAGTAACAGTACTTAAGGCATAGAGAGAGATGGAATTAACACAGACACATTGGATTGTCATAGATAGATATGATGGTCACTGTAGAAACAGTGGACCGAAGAATCTGTTTCTATGCTGCACAACTCTGACTCTGTGACTCGAAAAAGGTGATGCCCTATATTTTTGCACAGATGAGCCAACTGGTAATATACAGTAACAGGAGGCCATTTGACCCATAATATTCTGCCAAAAGTGGTTTCTAAGCTGAACCACTTCCCAGCTTTTGATCTATAGCCTTGTAGCATGAAGGATGGCTCTTCAAATTCTCAAACAGAAACCTTTTTAAAAAAATTCTCCTTTAATCCACATACCATTTAACTGAAATCTGCATTGCTGCCTGTCTTGCTGAGTTCCTCCAGCATTTTGTGTGTGTTGTTCTGGATTTGCAGCATCTGCGGGATCTCATGTTTGCAGTACTCTATCCTGGTCTGTCTAATGCTTTATACAATTCTAATGTGACCTCTCTGCTCATCATCTTTGTATCGACCAAGAAAGTTAAATATCTGTATGCTGTCTTAATCACCTAATCAACCTGTCCAGTTCCCTTCAGATCATTATTGCAATAAATACTACCTTGTTCTACCAACATGTCAATTTATCTTATACTGATGTAGCAATGCACATTCAAAGAGGACGTAATAATCAGAATAAAATGTTATTGATCACACCAGGCAGATTTTGTGGTTTGAGCCTCCATGTTCTCCCTCTCCATGACAGCGGGGATTCTCTCCTTTAGACTAGTGAGGTTCTGAACTAAATGGAGCTTCCTTCCCCCATCTCACGCAGGTGGTTTATATTGTACTCTACATTGTACATCATCCATGTGCTTACAGACAAAGCATTAAATGAACAGAACTGTTTAGGTGTGGCAGTTCATCTTAACAGGTCTGTAAGCAAGGTATGGAAAGTGTTACAGTAAGTCTTGGCAATAGAAACCTTGAAATGATCTCGGTAGCAGAAATCATAAATACCCATCTGTTTCGCTAGAGCCTCTCAGAATGAAATTTGCTTTCCTCAATCAGTCTGGCTTATATTTGACTCCAGAAACACCCTAAGAAGTTGACTCTATCTACCGATTGACGTTGTTATAGATAGTCTTTGCTTCTTGGACATAGAGTGACCTGCACAACCACTGCACTTGTTGTACTCCATCTGTATCATGCCTTCACATTTGTGTCTCTGTACTCCAGTGTGTACTGAGGCCACAAACCAGGCACGCCCAGGATCCTCTTCAGTTTGCGTATAAGGAGAAGGTGGGAGTGGAGGATGCTATCACGTATTTGCTGCACAAATCACTCTCTCACCTAGAGGGGGTCAGTTGTGCTGTGAGGATTACATTCCTTGACTTCTCTAGTGCCTTTAACACCATCCAGCCCAAGATCTTAAGGCACAAACTAACGGAGATGGGAGTAGACTCTCACATGGTGGATTGGATAGTGGACTACTTGACAGATAGACCTCAGTATGTGCGGTTGGGAGACTGTAGGTCTGACACGGTGGTCAGCAGCACAGGGGTGCCGCAGGGAACCGTACTCTCTCCGGTCCTGTTCACCCTGTACACATCAGACTTCCAATATAACTCGGAGTCCTGCCATGTGCAGAAGTTCGCTGATAACACGGCCATAGTGGGGTGTGTCAGGAATGGACAGGAGGAGGAGTATAGGAAACTGATACAGGACTTTGTGATATGGTGCAACTCAAACTACCTGCGTCTCAATATCACCAAGACCAAGGAGATGGTGGTGGACTTTAGGAGATCTAGGCCTCATATGGAGCCAGTGATCATTAATGGAGAATGTGTGGAGCAGGTTAAGACCTACAAGTATCTGGGAGTACAGTTAGACTAGAAGCTAGACTGGACTGCCAACACAGATGCCTTGTGCAGGAAGGCACAGAGTCGACTGTACTTCCTAAGAAGGTTGGCGTCATTCAATGTCTGTAGTGAGATGCTGAAGATGTTCTATAGGTCAGTTGTGGAGAGCGCCCTCTTCTTTGTGGTGGCGTGTTGGGGAGGAAGCATTAAGAAGAGGGATGCCTCACATCTTAATAAGCTGGTAAGGAAGGCGGGCTCTGTCGTGGGCAAAGTACTGGAGAGTTTAACATCGGTAGCTGAGCGAAGGGCACTGAGTAGGCTACGGTCAATTATGGAAAACTCTGAACATCCTCTACATAGCACCATCCAGAGACAGAGAAGCAGTTTCAGCGACACATTACTATCGATGCAATGCTCCTCAGACAGGATGAAGAGGTCAATACTCCCCAATGCCATTAGGCTTTACAATTCTACCGCCAGGACTTAAGAACTTTTTAAAAGCTATTATTAATGCTTTTTGAGATAGTGATTTAGATGCATATCATATTTTTTACTGAGTTAAGTATTGTATGTAATTAGTTTTGCTACAACAAGTGTATGGGACATTGGAAAAAAAGTTGAATTTCCCCATGGGGATGAATAAAGTATCTATCTATCTATCTATCACATACATCTCAGACACTGCTCCTTATGGACTGCTCTTTCCACTGCTTTCCCTTTGAAGCTTCAACTTTTAGACCAGAATGGAGACTTTTACTTCAAGAGCAGTATCTGGTTCTGGAGCTGCAGATAGCTGCTGTTGTTTTAGATGATTTCCACCATTTTGTATTTGAAACAACTGTTCAGAAGGATTTGTGTGCAAACGTTTTAGTGTCTTTTGTAAGCTACCTATTTTAAGATCTTGATTCTTTGGCACATTGATATATATATGCATTGCTCACTAATTATTTATAATTTAATTTGTGCAAATGGACCATGACTGGGAGTCAAACCAGATGAGCCAACAGCATGCCCAGGAATAAAGGGTTGTAGGGAAAGGACAGGGAAGTGGATGAGGACTGTTGGATCAATCATGATCCTACTGAATGGAGGAGCATGCTTAAGGGGCTGAATAGTCTACTCCTGTTCCTACTGCTTTTGGAAGCATGCAATATAGTTCCTGAGGTATATGTTTTTAATACCTGGTAGCTCAGTGTTAACCAAGAACAAAGGGAATTTATTTCTCGTTTATTTCTGCAGAGACGTATCACCGTTTCCTGAATTATCTCTAGCAGATAGGAAAGAGTAGGTCCTGCACCTACAGAGTTTCACAACAGTGGGGGCATATTAAATGCTGCCTTTTACTTCAGCAAGAAATGCAGATGAAAGAAACTTGCAGCAGCTCAGGGAGCATCTGTGAAAACAGAAATGTTAACTCATACTTATGTGACGTTTCATTTACTACCCATCCTAGGGACGTTCTTCCCAAGGATGTGGCATCTTCTGACATTTCTCCCCTACCTACCATTTCATGCAGAAGCAGTTGAGAAGTTGATAATAAGCTTGACTCCCTGAGCTAATGTGTCAGTTATCAGAATAACCTGCACAGAGATCTATTTTGCATAGTCAAGTTAAAGAGATAGTATAGAAGAAGACACCTTGCATATAGCAGTCTTACCTTCATGCAGGGGGTTTTTCCATGATGTTATCTACTTTTCATGGTTTTTAGGGTTTCGTACTCTGTTCAAAAGTTACTTCTTAGAAGCAGAGTGATACAATGTGAAACAGTCCCTTTGGTCCATTCAGTCTATTCTGACCAACAAGTACCCATTTCTTTTTATTCTCTTAATGTTCCTATGAACAATGTTGTGTATTTGATATTTCAGTAATCTTGTATGCAATATATTAGATTCAACATTCTTGTTCCTTTAAGTAATTATATGTATAAATAGGTGAAATGCATACATCATCACACTACCATGTGATATACATGTGCCGTGCTTAAAGTAAACTTGAAGTTAGATCCACACTCCCAGATTCCCATGTCTTCCTTTGAATTAGTCTAGTGTTTTGAAGTTACTAAATTTAGCAAGCACCTTCTGCATTCTTCTACCCACCCCACCCATACTGAGCACTTAACAATGGCCAATTAACCCATAAATTTACATGCCATTGGATGTGGAAAGAAATTTGCACACTCACAGGAGAAATTTCAAATGCCATGCAAGTAGGTCTGGAGGTCAGGATTGAATCCAGGTTGCAGGAGTCATGTGGCAGCAACGCTCCTAGATCTGCTGCCCTGTTTTGTTTAATCAGCAAAGATATTGTGAAATGCCAACAAACTCAATCATGCTTTCATTAGAGAACACAGTGGTGAAATGAAGGGGGGGGGGGGAATGTGAAGAAGAGAAATAGAGAAGCTACACTGGTTATTCCTATCACTTTTTATGATACAGAATATGAATCTACATTTTTCACTTCTTTGTACCATCTTCAGTCATCAGGGTGTGAATTACTGTTCCATCTATGAATTATGTTACTGTTATTTTACCTCTGGCTGACTGGAGATGCTCTTTGCCTTGACAAAATTTGCTTTAATGACCTATTCCATATATGGACTGCCTTATTTAAAATCAGTATTCCCTATGGCTGAACACTAGTGGTGAAGTAAACTGAGTAAGTTAATTGATATTTGGATCCATTACTGGTCAGAAGACTAGTATCATTTTATTGATCCTCTAATAGCGTTATGTCTGTAATGCAATATACACAAAATGCTGGAGGAACTCAGCGGATCAGGCATATTCCATGGAAATAAACAGTCAACGTTTTGGGTCAAGACTCCTCTTATGTTTTTGTCTTTATTTTCTGAGTTGTTGGTAAATGTCATCTGCTGGAATTATAAAAACAAGTCACTGTTTAACTCAGCACAGGCTGAGGATGAAATCTGGGTATGAAATCAGTTATTAGCCTTCAACCATCATAACTTCACTTGCCTCAGCACTGAACCACAACCTATGGACTTACTTTCAAGGACTTCACAACTTGAGTTCTCAATATTATATATTTGTTTATTTATTTTTATTATTATTTGGTTGTTTTTGTAATTTCAGTTTGTCTAATTCACATTGGTTGTCCATGTTTGTATGTATTTTTAAAATTACCGTTTCTTTGTACCTACTGCGAATGCCTGGAAGAAAATGAATCTCACGATAGTATATGGTGACTTAAATGAACTTTGATAATAAATTTACTTTGAACTTTGATCTATTATCTGTGTGGGCTTGGTATGACACTAGCTATATCATCACAGAGCCAACAGGGGATCACTATACAGTACTGTTACCCATCATGAAGAAGGATGTCCGACAGAAACCAATGAGTGGAATCTGATGTCTACAGTTCCATTTTGTTTAAAAGCATTTTAGAGTAAGTCACATATTTATTGCGCAGGGCAATATATTGATAATTTGCCCAGAATGATTGGGACAGGTAAAATATTTAACTACCCTGTATCTCTGAAATATAAACGAGGAAAGAATTCACAATCAATTCAAGTGTTGAAACATATATCAACCACAATGGTTAGTATATTTTTACTGATTTTAATTGCATTTAGAAAATGAGGCTATATAAAATTAATAACAGAAGAAAAATGATGGAGTTGAATAAATTGCTGGTAAAGCCATTAAATTCTCTAATAAAATGCATTGTTTAATAGTAGAATTTTATAGGAAATTTTCACTGCGATGGCTTTTTCCTCGCTGCAGTGAAGGAGTTGAAAGTATCACCTTAGCTGAGGCATTTCAAACAACTTTGGACAAATTCTGTGTATAGGCTTCCTAAGGTTAAGAACACCCAACTTGTGGAATGAGCTCCCATAAAACGATTAAATTCAGAAGTCAATATATATATATGTAGATTTGTTCCAATTAATGACAGAACTAGTCTTCTCTTTCTCCACTTCTAATAATTGTCCTTTCTTATCAGTCTTTGATGCCATTGATTACAAAACTGTGGAGGTACGGCTACCAAATCAAGTATATTTTCTGACAGCATGGACAATATTGATTTACGGATATCTGTAAACGTGAAACTCATACTTAACCCTGGGATGACTTGTATTAGAAAGGAAAGTGTCATATTTCCAGCTCCTGTAGAACTAGTGACCAAAATGAAAAATGAAAATCATATTACATATCAGATTATTATCAGTGAAGAGCATCTGACCAGGAAATACTGTAGAAATGAAATTTTAAATTTATCACCAGTATTCATTGCTTAAGCTGGCAAAAGATTTACTGATTTGCATGTGGGTTTTAGCTATATCTCAAAGAGAACTGTTTGTGTTGAGGATGTTTGAGAAACTTTGATCCTGAGTCTGGAGATAGTAACAGAGTATACTAGTTAGTCAAACACATCTGCGCTATAGCAAAGTAACCGTCTGTTTATCATCCAGGTCACTGGAAATTCTTTCTTGCCTGATCCAATGTTCCACCAACAGCAGCTTCAGTAAAGGCTATGAATAAATGAAGAGAGGTAAAGAAATTGGGAAAAGGAGAAAAGCCTTCTGTAATCTTGTACCTTCAATGGTGTCAATAACCCAGGGAATCCTCACCTCAATGCCTTTGAATGAAAAATACTTACAAAACGTAGTGGATTCAGCCCTATATGCCATGGGTAAAGCCCTCCCAACTATTGAATACATCTGCGTTAAACACTGTTGTAAGAAAGTAGTATCCATCATCAGAGATCCCCACCACCCAGGCCATGCTCTTTTCTCACTGCTGCCATCAGGTAGAAAGTACAAGAGACTCAGGACTTATGCCACCAGGTTCACGAACAATTACTACCCCACAACCATCAGGCTCTTGAACAAAAGGGGATAATTACAGTCATTTGCTCATTCAATAAGATGTTCCCACAACCAATGATCTCACTTTAAGGACCCTTTATCTTGTTATCTCAAGTTCTCATTGTTTATTGCTATTTATTTATATTTTCATTTGCAAAGTTAATTGTCTTCTGCACTCTAGTTATTTATTGATACTGTTATTGTTACATTTCTATAGATTTGCTGAGTATGCCCGCAGGAAAATAAATCTCAGGGTTTTATATGGTGACATATATGTACTTTGATAATGAAAATTACTTGGAACTTTGATTTGTAATTATTTGGATGTAGACCAAGAGGGAGGAAAACACCAGTTTGCATAAAAAGTAGATCTAGAAGCCAATAGATAATAGAAGAAAGTCAATAATACCAAAATAGAATATTTGTTAATTCTTTAGAAGATTGGAGGAAGCTACAAAGAGACATTGGCATGATAGGGAATGTGGGTTGTTTTATTCAGTGTTGGCATTTTAATATTATCAAAAATGTAAGCTGTAATAGTTTGAATGAAAGTTGACATGCTGTGGATGCCTAAAGGGAGGAATCTGGGATGTTTATAAGATAAACTAGTTTAACTCTAGGCTTTATTTCAAAAAGTAAAGAATATGAAAACAAAGAGATAATATTAAGCTTGTATAAAACTTTGTTAGAAAACTGTTCCGATTTGAGATCCATACTGTCGAAATGTCATTAAGGTTTTAAGAAGTTATCTTGCAGACCTATTTGATTGTTGTCTTAATCAAGAAATATAAACTGAAGAATGTTTTGTATTAGAACAAGACTTTTCTGCAAAGATAGTGACAAAAGCTTGCTAAGGCTTCAAACATCATCATTATTCCACCCAGAGCTTTGTAGCAGGGGCATGGGAACAGCACCAATTTCAGTCTCGTAAGAGGTGGCTTGAGCTGAAGACAGGCACTAGATTCTGCCACCTGAGAGCAGGCTGTGAGCTCTGTCTCAACTGTAGGATTACAAGGACCTGAAATATAATAATCCTGTGAAGGATATCATGGCTTAGAAATTCATTTGAATGAAGCACGATTTTTAATGGCCCTGGTACTGAATTCTTGCTGAAAGTCAATCACAACATGGATCACAATAACTCAATTCTACTCATACAATGCAATATTTTACATTAGCCTGGGACATAATTCATCTTGGCACCAGAATAGCAACAAACAGTAGGAGACTCTTGATCCTTCCGATAGCAAATTTATCTGACCCAGTAATTATAGGATATTCCCCTCCTGCCCTGAAACCACACATTGATTTTTCCTTCTCCTTCCTGCCGTGCTCAACAATACCATATTCGTCACGCCTTCTACCCTCGGACAGTCTTTATGATTTACCTTGTACCTGTCGACTAGAGAACGTGCCGATCCTTCTGGGCCCCACTTGCCTTCACTTTACTCTTCAGGCTCTTGGTCACAGCAGTTCAAGTCAGCCTATACACCATCTGATTCAGAGGTATGACTATCTCCAGCCGACTCAAAGCTATACAGCACACTCTGGGATTTTAAAAAGTTAGCTTTTCGACTGCAAGCCTATCATTAGGTACAAGAATATTAACATGTTACCTGTTTTAGATCTGGAATGTTCCCAGTTATGAGCTTTGTTGACAACAACAGATTTGGATAACCTAAAATATCTTGGGTTCTACAAACGTTTGTACCTTTGCCTGATCAATGTTAGATCCCAGACTGTTGTAGCCCAAGGCCACAGACCCAGCCCACATCACGGGAGTCAAAATTGACCAATGGATGAATGATGAGAGGTAGTTTCTATTAGGGCTGTCTTCCTCTCGAGTAAGGTAGAGCAGCACAGTGTCTCTGTGCCTAAGTTGTCTACCCAAGTCTAAACTCAGAAATGTGAACTTTCTCTCTGTACTTTAGACAAGATCAATACTGCAGACTTTTCTGACAACATTTTACTTAATGCTAAATGCAACAGTTTTAAGGTGAGAATAGCCAGAAAGCTGAAATTATCAAGGTCCCAGGACGAGGAGCAATAAATAGTTTAGAGAAGTGATGGTATTGGGGATAAGTACATGCAGAACAGTGTAGCACAGGAACAAGCCCTTTGGCCTTTGATGTTGTCTCAAACTAATTAAGCTAATAGCACCTAATTAGGCTAATCCAGGGACAGTGATCCTATGGCACGCATGCCTAAATTGACATGAACAAAAATTTTGATGACACGTGGCATGCGCTGCTGCCCGCGATATTCTTTTAAACCCCACTTATAATAAAACATACTGTACATAATGATTCTTTACTGCCAAATGAAGCAGCGAATAATTATAACCCGAGAGCAGTGAGATGTTTTCACAAGAAACGTCTTATGCCAGCTAGATGGTGGTGAGAACACATGACAGCAAGTTAACCTTTATAAACCAGTTTCCATGACAACTGATGGTGCACCCAGCATGATTGGTAAAGGGGTGGGTTTTGTCAGTCTGTTTGCAAAATATGTTGGACATCTACTGACAGGCTTTCAGTGTACATTACACAAAGAGGCTTTGAGTGCAAAAGCGTGTCTTAAGGAACTTGAAGAAATGATAAAAATTGTAGCCAAGGTAATTAATTTTATTTTTTAAAGAGATGAAGATGAGCTTTTCTTGTCACGTGAAAAAGAAAACATACAGTTATATGTGTCGTCTGTATCAAATCAAATCAGTGAGTATTGAGCTGGTCAGTCTGCAAGTGTTGCCAGGTTTCCGATGCCAACATAGCATGCCTGTAACTAACTTACCCAAACCCTTATGTCTTTGTAATGTGGGAGGAAACCTGAGTTGTCACAGGGAGAACATGCAAGCTCCTTACAGGCAGTGGTGGGAATTGAACCTGTATCAGTGAATGCTGGCACTGTAAAGCAATGTGCTAACCACTATGCTACCTTGCCACTTTTTCTGGGCGTGCTTTGGAAAAATAAAGGCAATTCCAGAATTTACTGAGTGAGGTGAATTAAGTGTAAGCAGGACTACTTGTGTACTACATTTGTTGGCTCAGTAGAGGTTTTGTCCTTAAACAACTTATTTGTGTTTGGATGAAATCCACCTGTTTTTGGCAAATGTAAAAATGTTCAAGAATTATATCACATTGTGTGGCTTTGTAAATTTATTGTTTTTTTGCAGATTTAAATCTCCTCACATTTAAATGACTTGAACACCAAATTACAGGGACGTGGTAAAACACTTGATGTTATGTTTGATAACATGCAAACACGAGGAAATCTGCAGATGCTGGAAATTCAAACAACACACACAAAATACTGGTGGAACACAGCAGGCCAGGCAGCATCTATAAGGAGAAGTACTGTCGATGTTTCAGGCCGAGACCCTTCGTCAGGAAGAAGGGTCTCGGCCTGAAACGTTGACAATGCTTCTCCTTATAGATGCTGCCTGGCCTGCTGTGTTCCACCAGCATTTTGTGTGTGTTGTTTGATGACATGAATGCCTTTGAAATCAAACTGCAAGTATGTAAGTGTGATGCTGTAAGCAATCGCTAACCGCTATGCTACCTTGCCACTTTTTCCTTTAAGTATTTTCCAAACCTTCAAAAGCACATGATAGGTATTGACATTCCTAAACCAATAGATATTGAGAGAAGATTCACTAAGTTCAAGTTAGTTCAAGAAATTGCAAAAATCATAAAGTATGCAGACAGTGTAACATCACACAAATTGAATTTGGAAATGTTGCAGTAGATTGGCTTGGATAATTTTGAAATGCAATTGATTGATTTACAAAGTAGCTCAATTTGGAGGCAAAAATTATTTAACAAGAGCTGAACTAGAAAACATTGAAAAAGCAGCTTCTTCTTCCACTTGGCGTCGTGGCTATCCCTCGAGGTTGAGGATGATGGTCTTCATTCCGTTTCTACAGAGCAAAGACACCTGTGCATGTATTTGTTTAAAGAGTACTTGATGTTGCACTCCAAGAAGCACACGATACTTCACAAATCAACCAACTGATTCCATTGGCATGGAAACCATGATAATTGGAGCTGATGGATTTGTTGTAGCCTTCATCCGCCTTCACATCCGTTGAGTTCAAAGTAACTTCGTCCATCTGTTCCACCGTTGAGGTCTTGGTTGGATTGTTCTTTGTCAGGGACCTCACCCTCAATCTTACCGCCATGGTGACCCTACCAGGAACATAGCTCCAGACGGCATCGCTCTTGGGATCTCAGGACAACACAAGTTTCTCCACCACAACAAGGTGACAATCCACAGAAAAGTTCTTCCACTATCTGTAGAATCATAATAATAAAAGAGATCAGTTAGTGACTGGATCAAAACATAAAAATCCAGACACCAAAGTTCTGAAACTCTGGAATTCCACTCCTGAAACTTTTAACTGTTTAAAAAATCTAGCAGTGGCAATATTAACAGTATTTTCATCAACATATTCATGTGAGTCATTGTTTTCATGATGAACTTGGCTGGCAACCCAGGCCTGTACAAGGCATTGAAGGGAATGGAGAGATTATGGGAATTTAATATTGAAAGAGAAGAATTGAGGATAAGCTCAAAAGGCCAAATCACCTACTCCTGCTGATTATTTATTTGTGTTGTCATCTCAGGAAGAATGGAGGCTGAAGGAAGACCCAATAAAAGGTTTATGAGATTGAGTGGCATAAGATCATAAAACATAGGAGCAGAATTCAGGCATTCAACCTTGATTGTGGCTGATTTATTGTCCCTCTCTAACCCATTCCCCTAACCTTTGACAAGAGCCTATCAAACTCTGCTTTAGATATACCCAATGACTTGGCCTCCACAGCTATCTGTGGCGATGGATTCCACAGATATTCACCACCCTCTGGCTAAAGAGACATTGACAACCCAATGTCTTCTTCCTCAAAGGTCAAGCATTTATGGCGAGGAGGGGGTAAGTTCAAAGGAGATGTCCAGGGCAGGTGTTTTACACAGAGAGTGGAGGGTACCTGGAATGTGGTGCTAGTCTGAACATTGAAGTAAATACAATAGCGGCATTCAAAAGGGTCTTAGATAGTCAGATGACTATTGCAAAGAATGGATGGATATGGACACTGTGTAGGCAGTAGGAATTGGTTTAGATAGACATTTAATTAGTTTGACACAACATTGTGGGTCAAAGGGACTGTTCCTGTTTCTGGGCCTGTCCTGCTTGATGTTTTATTTAAGATGTTGCCCAACCAGCAAACTACAATACAACCACAAACAAGAGCAAATCTGCAGATGCTGGAAATCCAAGCAACACACACAAAGTGTTGGAGGAATTCAGCAGGTCAGGCAGCATGTGTGGAAAAGAGTATAGTCAACGTTTTGGGTCAAGATCCTTCAGCAGGTAGACCTGAAACATTGACTATACTCTTTTCCATAGATGCTGCCAGGCCTGCTGAGTTCCTCCAGCATTTTGTGTGTGTTAACTAAAATACAGCCTCCATCTTGTCGTACTCCAACCTCTTGAAATGAAGGCTGACATTTTATAAGCATTTTACAGTATGTTGGGGTTTTTCTGCTGCTTAGACATACATTTATTTTTGTTACACATCATTATTTTGCTACTAAGACACAAAATAGTTGTTTAATTCCTTTGCCATTTCTCTGCTCTCATGTTTGTCTATAAAGGACGTACATTTGCTCTCACTAATCTTTTCCTATTGCTTATCTATGGAAGCTCTTACAGCCTACTGCTCTTTCTGACAACTGTATAAGCCTCTTCATTGGATTTAACAGTATCTTCAATTATTGCTGTCAGTCATGGAGGGAGCACTTTTCTGTGTCTCAAGGGCATACATTTTAAATTAATCTGTTTTCCTAAGCAACCAGAGCGAGCTCTCCCCTTGTACCTTCATAGTTTCCTTAGTTTAGATCTAAGACCAAGATTCAGATTGAACTACATCATATTTGAACACTGTGTAAAATTCTATCACATTATAGTAATTTTTCCTAAAAACCCTGTTTACAACAGAATGATCAAATAACCATTTCTTATTACTCCAATCAAGATCTTTCCCCAGCTGAGCCCCTAATATTTGATCTTAAAAACCATTTTACATACATTTCATGAATTCATCCTTCACCTTTATAACTGTTGATTTGATTTCTTCAGTTGAAATGTATGTAGTATTATGACATTGTCCTATTTAAATAGCACGAGCCTGTTAAATATTGGTGCCCAGAGAGATCTGCATATCCTCATACAAAAAAAAACATGAAGTTGTCATGCAGAAAAAATATTGGTCTTCACTGCAAGGAAGTGGAGTACAGGAGTAAGTAAGCCTTGCAACATTAGTACAGGAGCCTGGTAAGATCACAACTGGAGTAAAGTGTGTATGTAAAAACACAAAATGCTGGCAGAACTCAGCAGGCCAGACAGCATCTATGGGAGGAGGTAGTGACAACGTTTCGGGCCGAAACCCTTCATCAGGAGTGATGTATAAAGTGTGTATGTTTTAGCTTATTTAATAGGGAATATAATTGTCATAGATAAAATGCAGTTGATGTTTACTCAAGTGATTCTTGGGGTGAGGGAGTTGTCTCCTGAGGAAGATTGAGTAGAATGGGACTTTCCTTTGGAGTTCAGAAGATCACTCTCTCAAACAGATGTACAGTACTATGCCAAAGTCTTAGATCTCCCCCGTCCCCCTCTCTCTTCCTCTCTCCCTCTCTCCCCCGTGCCCCTCTCTCTCCCCACAGTACAGTATATCATGTCTTTCCAGTTACCAAAAACACAGCACATAATACTACTGAGCAAATACAAAGCTAACTACTCTTATTAAACACAAAATACTCTGCGGATGCTGGTGTCAAAGCAACATGCACAGCAGATGCTGAGGTCAAAACACACACACGAAGGGTCTTGGCCCGAAATGTTGACTGTTCGTTTCCACGGATGCCCGACCTTCTGCCCGACCTTCTGAGTTCCTCCAGCGTGTTGTGCATGTAATTACTCTTATTTCTGCTTTCCCATCACCTTAGTATTTTAATCAATATGAAGTACTGTGCAAAAGTCTTAGGCACCCCAGCTATATACGTATGTGTGCCTAAAATTTTTGCGTGGTACTGTAATTCTGAGGGACCTCTCTGGGGAGATCCTGAGAGAACATCTTCCCCTGTGGGGAGATTCAGAAAGGCGGCCACTATCAAGATAAGGAGTCATCCAATTAAAATTAAAGGAAAGTGGAGGTATTTCTCATAGAAACCTGCAAATCTGAAACTTTCAAAGAGTGGTGGAGACAGTTGTTGAATAAATATTTAGGCTGAGTTGCGTAGGTATTTGGACAGCAGGTGAAGCAAAGGTATGCATCAAAGCATAATATCAGGTCAGCTATGACGTGAATTATGGAGCAGGTCTTGGAGGCTGTAAGTCCTTCTCCTGTTCCTATTTCAAATGTTGTGCAATCTGCACTATGACTTCATTCCATGCTTGGAGTCAGTGATCGACCCCATTTAGATGGTATGGGTTCCTTTCATCTGGTCTGCAGGACTCTTGGCTTTATAGGGTGGTAAAGGTGGCACTTGGGTTCAGTGCTTACCTAGATGTATCTCTGTGCAGTTTGTATGTTTTCCCTGTGACAATATGGATTGCCTTTGGGTGCTTTGATGTCCTCCCACACCCCAAAGATATGCAGGTTGGTGGGTTAATGTGTTACTGTAAATTGCTCCTTTTGTATAGGTGATTCTAGATTCTGGTGGGAGTCGATGGCGAGTGAGGCAGGAATAAAATTGACGGGGTACAATTAGTGCAAAAATGGATGCATGACAGTCAGTATGGACTTGGTGGCTAGAGGGCCTGTTTCCGTGGTGTATTTCTTTATGATTCCATGAAATTAGAACATAGAACAGTACAGGCCCGTTAGTTTATCTTGCTGTGCCCACCCTTTAATCTACTCTAAGATCAATCAACCCGTTCCCTCACACATAGTCCTCCATGCACCTATCTAAGAGTCTCTTAAATGTCCCTAATGTATCTGCCTTTACAACTAGCCCTGGCAACACATTTCATGTACCCACCATTCTGTGTATAAAAAAAAACTTGCCTCTGATATGCTCCCCCTATACTTTCCTCCTTAAAGTTATGTCCCTTGTATTAGCCCAGGCTCACTCAACCTCTCTTCATAAAATACACTGTCTAATCCAAGCAGCATCCTGGTAAATCTCCTCTGCATACTCCCTTAAACTTCCACATACACTCAGTGGCCAATTTATTAGATACACCTGTACACCTCGTTAATGCAATTATCTTATCAGCTAATCATGTGGCAATTACTCAATGCATACTAGCATGTAGATGTAGTCAAAAGGTTCAATTACTGTTCAAACCAAACATCAAAATGGAGAAAAAATGTGATCTAAGTGATTTTGGCCTTGGAATGATTGCTGGTGCCAGACAGGGTGGTTTCAGTATCTCAGAAACTGCTGATCTCCTGGGATTTTCATGCACAACAGTCTCTAGAGTTTACAGAGAATGGTGCAGAAAGCAAAAAAATAATCCAGTGAGTAACAGTTCTGAGGGTGAAAACGCCTTGTTAATTAGAAAGTTCAGAGACTGATTCAACCTAACAGGAAGGCGACAGTAACTCAAATCACCACACATTACAACAGTAGTGTGTAGAGGAGTATCTCTCACACGCAACATGTCAAAGCTTGAAGAGGATGGGCGACGGCAGTAGAGGACCACGGACATACACCTAGCAGCCACTTTATTAGGTACAGGAGAAACTGTACAATACTCCGTGCGATAAACTTGCACAAATAGGATTGTAGTACCAGTTCCTTTTGAGGAACTGGATCTTTGCATGAGAAGCATGGACACAATCCTACAGCAACTTCTATAACCATATAACCATATAACAATCACAGCACGGAAACAGGCCATTCCGGCCCTCCTAGTCCGTGCCGAACTCTTAATCTCACCTAGTCCCACTTGTGTTTCAACTTGTGTTTCACGGAACTTTTGTTATAGTGGACAGTCTGTACAAGCCATTAAAACTGAATAACATTGCTATGTTGCTAAAGGCTCTTTCTGCTCTGTCCTAAATGATGCTTATTTAAAGTGAGCTTTCCTCTGTGGCAACATTCTATCTCGTCTTTTAGAACAGAGATGAGAAATTTCTTTAGCCAGAGGGTGGTGAATCTGTGGAATTCATTGCCCTTGACGGTTGTGGAGACCAAGTCACTGGGAATATTTAAAGCAGAGACCATAGAACCGTAAGATATAGGAGCAGAAGTGGGCCATTCAGCCCATTAAGTCTGCTCTGCCATTCAATCATGGGCTGATCCAATTCTAGTCATAGGACATAGAATAGTACAGCACATTACAGGCCCTTCACTGTTGTGCCGACCCTCAAACCCTGCCTCCCATATAACCCCCCACCTTAAATTCCTCCATATACCTGTCTAGTAGTCTCTTAAAATTCACTAGTGTATCTGCCTCCATCACTGACTCAGGCAGTGCATTCCACTCACCAACCACTCTCTGAGTGAAAAACCTTCCTCTAATATCCCCCTTGAACTTCCCTCCCCTTACCTTAAAGCCATGTCCTCTTGTACTGAGCAGTGGTGCCCTGGGGAAGAGGCTCTGGCTGTCCACTCTGTCTATTCCTCTTAATATCTTGTATACCTCTATCATGTCTCCTCTCATCCTCTTTCTCTCCAAAGAGTAAAGCCCTTACTCCCTTACTCCAAAGAGTAAAGCCCTAGTCAAGCCCACTCCCCTGCCTTCTCCCCATACCCTTTGATACCCTAGCTAATCAACAACCTATCTATCTCTACCTTAAATGCACCCAATGACTTGGCCTCCGCAGCTGTTCATGGCAACAAATTCCACAGATTTACCACCCTCTGACTAAAGTAATTTCTCCACATCTCTGTTCTAAATCCATCTTTCAATCCTGAAGCCATGCCCTCTTGTCCTAGACTCCTGTACCATGGGAAATAACTTTGCCATATCTAATCTGTTCAGGTCTTTTAATATTCGGAATGTTTCTATGAGATCCCCCCATTATTCTCCTGAACTCCAGGGAATACAACCCAAGAACTGCCCGACGTTCCTCATGCAGTAACTCTTTCATTCCTGGAATCATTCTTGTGAATCTTCTCTGAACCCTCTCCAGTGTCAGTATATCCCTTCCTAAAGTAGGGAGCCCAAAACTGCATACAATACTTCAAGTGTGGTCCCACGAGTGCCTTATAGAGCCTCAACATTACATCCCTGCTCTTATATTCTATACCTCTAGAAATGAATGCCAACATTGCATTTGCCTTCTTCACCACCGACTCAACCTGGAGGTTAACTTTTGGGGTGTCCTGCACAAGGACTCCCAAGTTGATAGGTTCTTGATAGTAAGGGTGTCAAAGGTTGTGAGGAGTAGGCAGGAGAATGGGGTTGGGAGGGGTAATAAATCAGTCATGACAGAATGGTGGAGCAAACTCCTTGGGCCAAATAACCTAACTCTGCTCCTATGTCTCATGGTCTTAGCACTGTTGGAGCAGACCAATGCAAGTTCTTCAAAGTCTCTCATGTTTTAACTTGCTAACTGGTTATGTTCAACATAATATTTAAAACTTGTTTTTGCTTTAAGCTGTAAACTGCTATTGAAATGAAATACAGTATCTTGTAGTTGATTGTGTTACTGCATTGGAGGATTGCTTTTGCATCTTATATACTTAGCAGCAGTTAAACATCCTCCAGGCCATTATATTTAATCTCTTTTACAGTTTATAGAAAGACTGCTTTTCTCATCAGCTTCTCAGCAGTAAATGCCTTAAATAATACCTTTCTGCAATTGTGTGTTTCAGTACTACAGTTAAAAGATTTTGATAAATGTGTTCCCATTTCTACCAAAATGAAAGTTACTTGAATAGGGATTTAGAAAAATGTTCTCTGACAACTCACTTTTGGGATAGTTGCTTATTTACTAAACATCAGCTTAATTCCTCATCTTAACTTCTCTTACTAAATTAATCTCTAGTAGAAGCATTGGGAGATTGGGATGGTGGTGGGTTGGGGGCAGGGTGGGGGTGGGTTGAGGGGGTGGTGGTGTGTAGGTGGGGTGCTGGGTTGTGAGTGGAAAACATGTGGTCATGACCATGGCAACTTTAGTCCCAACAACTAAAGTCCAACATCTACCCCCCTGAAAATGGGTATCTGGCTGCAGATCCTCCAACACCACCAAGTATTTGGGTAAGAAGACTGTCAACACCTTTCATCTTCACACAGGTCTGTATAATGAAGTCTTGCTCTTTCCCCGGTTCTCCTCTTCCACCTTGTGTGCTGATGAAACAACTTCAGACTCTTTTTGGCCTAATGTGACTGTACTTTTTCATGCCCATTCCTTGCTTTCTAATTATTCTATTAATTTCACTGTTACACTTTATCTATTCCCAGAGACATTCTGCCAAATAAATTAAATTTTCAAAATCTATCAAACTTCATGAACATTTCGTTCCTGTAATAAATTGTCACTGAATAATAATAGAGTGGATCTTGGTTAACTGGTCCATTTTGTTAATCAGGGCAACTGCTTATTTGAGATAACTCAAGAAGAACAAAAACTAATCGAGAAAATAGCTGGGATTCCCTTTGTTTATTTGGGACACCATGCTACTTAGTTGGGACAGGAGCCTGTTGCCGAACAGTTTCTAACTAGTGTCAGTCACGTGAACGTGTGGCTTAGAGCAAACAGTTTTAAATAGTGTCAGTTGCATGTGTTTGTATTCAAAAGCAGTGATTTTTGTCACGGATAGTTGGCGCAAAATAAGCGGTAAGACAATTTAGAATTGCTTTGCTCACTGTGGTTTCAAGCATTCAGGTTTGGAAACGCCAGAAACAGATTGCAGTGAAAATGAAACATTTTCACTATTTTAACAAGTAACGAACTACGAAGAAATTGAAGGTATCGATAATCATCTTGAATGTTACAATGAAAATGAGGATTTGGAGGATACAATCGTCAAAAGCATTGTATGAAGGCAGTCCATTATCTGCAGTAATTTTGTTCATTTACAGTCAATCAAAAGAACACGGCAGTATGTTGATTGTCTGTCTTATTCAACAATAACTGAAACAGGTGCAGGAGAGTTTTTAAAGTGGAAAAGCTTTTGCACTGGGTAGTTCCATTCTCTCAATCTTGAAAGTCTACCTCCAGTGGTTCGAGTAGGTGAAGCAGACTGGGATCTTCTGTAGTTGCAGATGATTTTTTCTATGCCTTACCTTGCCCTTCAGTCTCCACAAAGCTTTGCAGAACCGCCTTCTTGGCCATTCGATCTTACTGTTGACCTCTGTCGGAGGTTACTTCACATGCTACAACAGGCATGTCCCTATCTCACAGGGGTATGAGGCCTGCCGGCTATTCTCACCTGGTTTAGCCCGCTCGTCATAGTGGCGTACTGGGGTGTGGCCACTATCACATGCAAACAACATGTATCATCAAATTTAGAGATGGTATTTGAGCTATGAATAGCTACACAGACATGGGTATAGAGGGGGTAGAGCAGTGGACTAAGCACACTCCCGAGGTGCGCCAGTGTTGATCGTCTGCGTGGAGGAGAGATTATTACCAATCTGCACAGATTGTGGTCTTCCAGTTAGGAAGTCGAGGATACAATTGCAGAAGGAGGTACAGAACACCCCCTTTTTTTAAATATACCTTTTTCATTATTTCCATGAAACTTCAGCTGATTGGTGCAGCTGCTTAGTTGGGCCAAAATGTACAGTTCCCAATTAACCAGAATCCACTATCTGTACTTTTCTGCCTGTGTTTTAACTATTTTTGGGATGTTTTCCTGAGTCAAAAACTAGAAATTATATCATGTAACCACACACATTTGATCCATTACATATTTTATTTATAATGACACAGAGGAAGGTCGTTCATTATAGTTCCCAGTGAGCGGTCCCATTTCCCATTTTCCCTTAAGTTCCTTGCCCTTACTTTTTCATGTACATGATCATCAAATTCCCCTTGGACTTTTGTTTGTCATTAACAAGGGGGGATTTCACAGAAGGCAATCAACCCACTAGGACACAGGTGTAACATGGCAGAAAACCAGAACATCCAGAGGTGGCCCACACCAGCACAGTAAGCTAATGCAAGCTGAACCCGCAACTGAGAGACAGCAGCACTAACTAGAGAAGATAACGAGCACGAGCTGCCTAAAGGAGAAGACCAGAGGCAGGGTCATGATCAACTATTTCTCACTGATCAAAGTGTTGAGGAAGGTTGAAACATCAAGGCGATTGCGGAGGATGCCGCTGGTCGTCATCGCTCTACACAGAAGGGCTGAGGTTGAGCGGTTACTCTCTTCAATTCTGACAGAGGATGTTTTGGAAATTGTCAGATTTATGTGATTATTGCTGTGGACTGCAGTTTATATTGGTCTCCTTCAGTTTTCTGTGTTTTCTTGGTGCCATTTGGCGGTTTGGGGGGTTTGATGTCTTCATGGGCGGTATGGTAGTTTTTGTGTAAGGGAGGGGTTGGGGATTTGGGGTCTGATATTCTTGGTGTTTATTTTGTGTGTGAGATGGGTTGGGAGTTTGTTGTTATTGTCACTGTTTTTCCCCTTGTAGATGATATGTTAGTTTTTTGTGGGGGAGGGGTCAGAGGTATGATGTTCTAGCTGCTGTTTTGCAGGTAGGCCATCTGTTAGTTTTTGTGTGAGAGAGGGTTTGAGGTTTTGAGTTTTTATTTCTTTTCCATATGGGGGGAGGACTGTTGTCTTTTCTTTCAATGACTACTATGGGTTTTCTGTATTTCGTGGTTATCTGGAGAAGACGAATCTCAGAGTTGTATTCTGCATACATAGTTTGATATTAACATGAATCTGTGTACCACTGTGCCCTCATTTTGACTGCTTCATTCATAAATGAGTACAGTATATTGTAAAGTGTACTTTATAATGCATAGCCAACAGAGAGCCCTATTTGTGGGAAAAAAATTGATTCAGCTCTAGCTGTCCCCCACCTTCAGTAATTACTGGTCAAAACAGAAAATTTCAAGTGTGATCTATAATTTAATTCCGTTTTCTGATAGCTGATTTAGCTACTGGCCTGTATAAGTTCAGTCTTGAAATGGGCTTCACAGAGACATGAGGCATTGCAGCTGCTGGAAATCTAGATCAACACACATATAAACCACTGGAGCAACCCAGTAGCTCAGACATTACCTATGGAGTGAAATAAACAGTCAACGTTTCAGGCTGAAACCCTTCAGGATAAAAGGGGTAGGGGAAGGAAGAAGGGCACAGTACAGCAGGTAATAGGTGGGTCCGGATGAGAGGCGAGAGGGTGTACAAGCTTGAGAAGCTGGGAGGAGATAGGGCGGAGAGATAAAGGGCTAAAGAAGGAATATTAACAGGAGAGGGGAATGGTAGGCCATGGAATAAAGAGAGGGAGATGGGGACCCAGAGGGAGGATGGTGAATCTGATGGGTAGGTCTTGAAGGCAGGAAAGAGAAGGGATAATGGGGCTACATAAATATAGGGTGGGGGTGGAAAACAGGAGAGTGATTACTGGAAGTTAGAGAAATCAATGTGGATGTCCAGGCTAAATTAGTCTATGCAGCAGTCACCCATATTAGATATTACTAAGGACATGAATGTAAGGAATATTGATAACCAGTTTATAGTACCTCAAGGTGAAAGGTCAATTAAAATTTAGCTTGGATTGGCTTTGTCAAATCTGAATTTTAATATAGTCATTCATCACCTATAGGCTAAAGTCTAATTTATTATAAAATATATCCATCTCTGTATGAGAAAAAAGCATAAAGGAAATATAAATACACTTAATAATTCTAAAGAAAATCAGATAAATCATTTTAAAGAGGTAGCATAGTTTTTAGTACACTCACTAAAGAATTTCAGATAGTTCTGCAAAGTGCAATGTTTATTACTTTGTCTGTGTTAATTCAGTTTTTCATTAGTCCGAATGGGCAATTGTCAGATAAATCATTCCCAAGTTGCTTCCTTAATAGTTCCATCTCAGTATTGATGGCATTGCCAGTATCATAGATCACAAATGGGAGAAAGGTTACCTATTCTCATAGGAGCTATTTTCATTCCATAAATTATAAAGGAGAGGGAGTACTGTTCACAATTTTTTTAGACATTCCAGAATGCTTTGAATGAATTATCAGTGAATCTCTTGAGTTCCTGTTTTACTTTACCACTGAGATTTACCCATGTGGTATTGAAGATACACACATTTTATATAAACAAGAATAAATAATATTAGAACTTTTTCAGTAAAGAGTTGTGATTTTATCTAATTATCTATATATACTTATTTATTTGGCAATACAATGCTTAGTAGGCCCTTCCAGTCCGCCAAGACACACTGCTCCAGGAACACTACAACCCTGATTAACCCTAAACTAATCACAGGACACTTCACAATGACCAGTTAACCTACCCAGTACGTCTTTGGAGCACCCAGGGAAACCCCATGCAGTCCAGAGAGAGGATGTGCAGACACTCCCTACGGAAGAGCACTGGAATTGAATTCTGGAACACCCCGAGCTGTAATAGTGTTGCACTAACCACTACACTTCTATGGTGCCCAGCTATAAACCAAGAGGTTTGTTTTCACACATTATGTTCAGTTAATGATTTGTTTATCCATTTTCAAATATATCATTAAGATTATACTTCACTGATGAAGATAATACATTACAACATTTTTTAAGCGTGGCAACCCTCATTCTGAAATGCCTCCATTACTAATGCACCATGACTGCAGTTTGTACCAAACACAGATTGACTTGTCGTTCCTGACAGCTCCTCACAAACTGGAATTGCTGTCACAAAGGAGAATGTCATCAGCAGGGGCGTGGGAAACCATCTCTAAGTTCCACACCTTTCTAACTTGGAAATAGAACATAGCACAATAGAGGCCCTTTGCCCACAACGTTGTGCCAACCTATACAAATCTACTCCACAATTAATCTTATTCCTTCTTCCTACTCAGCCTGTAGCCCGCCATTTTTCTTACATCCATGAGCCCATCTTAGATGTCCCAACTGTGTCAGTCTCTACCACAATCCCCGGCAGTGTATTCCAGGCATCACCACCGTGTGTAAAACAAAAAACAACCTACCTCTGACATCTCCCCTAGACTTCCCTTCACTCTGCTACTGGACATTGCCACTCTGGGTGAAAAAGATGATAGCTGTCCACTCTAACCATGTCTCTTGTAATTTTGTACTCTATCAAATTGTCCCCATCGCTCCAAGGAGAAAAGCCCTACTATACATAACCTTTTCCCATAAACTATGTTCTTTGATCCAGGCAGCTTTAGAGAGAGGAAACTTTAGAGTAAACTTCTCTGCACCCTCTCTAAAATTTCCACATCCTATAATGAGGTGACGAGAATGGAACACAATATTCTCCGTGTGTTCTAACTGGAGTTTAATAAAGCAACATTACTATAAGACCATAAGATATAGGAGCAGAATTAGGCCATTTGGCCCATCAAGTCTGCTCTGCCATTTCATCATGGCTGATCCAAGTTTCTTCTCAGCCCCAATCTCCTGCCTTCTCCCCGTATCCCTTCATTCCCTGACTAATCAAGAATCTATCAACCTCTGCTTTAAATATACAGAGAGACGGCCTCCACAGCTGCCTGTGGCAAAGAATTCCACAGATTCACCACTCTCTGGCTAAAGAAATTCCTCATCATTTTCATTCTAAAAAAGATGCCCCCTCCATTCTGTTGCTGTGCCCTCTGGCCTTAGACTCCCTCACCACAGAAAGGAGAGTCTATCTATCTTCAGACCTTTCAGTTTCCCAAGAACCTTCTCTCTAATTATGGTAACTTCACATATTTCATGGCCCCTGAAACCTGGAAATTCCACCATACTGCTAGTGCCTTTCACAATGAAGACTGATGCAAAATACTTGTTTAGTTCATTTATTATTTTGTTGTCTCCATTGCTTCCTCTCCACGATTGTTTTCTACTTATGATCTCTTGTGCAAGGATTCTTTTACCTTAATCTCTCTGATCAATTCTGGCTCATTGCACAACACCCAGTCCAGAATAGCTGATCGTCTATTGGGCTCAACCATGATCTTCTCTAAAAAATCATATCAGGCACTCTAGAAATTACCCCTTCTGTAATCCTGCACCAATCTGATTTTCCCAACCTACCTGAAAATTCAGAGCCCTCATGTCTGTTGTAACATTGCCCTTTAGACATGCATTTTCTATCTCCCATTGTAATTTGTAGGCCACGTCCTTACTACTGTTTGGGGGTTTGTATACAACTCCTGTCAGGGTCTTTTCACCCTTGCAAATCCTGAGCTCTATCCAATGTTTCAACACCTTCTTACTCTATATCACCTCTTTCTAATGATTTGACTCCATACCTTATGATGTTCTGGATGAGCTTAATGTGGGGTACCTTATCAAATGCCTTACTAACATCAATATACACCACATCCACTGCTCTACCTTCACCAATTTGTTTTGTCACTGAGCATAGAAATTTACAGCACATTACAGGCCCTTCGGTCCACAATGTTGTGCTGACCATGTAACCTACTCTAGGGACTGTCTAGAATTTCCCTAGCGCATAGCCCTCTATTTTTCTAAGCTCCATGTACCTATCTAAGAGGCTCTTAAAAGACCCTATTGAATCCGCTTCCACCACCACCGCCGGCAGGGCACTCCATGCATCCACCACTCTCTGTGTGAAAAACTTACCCCTGTCATCCCTTCAGTACCTATTTCCAAGAACCTTAAAACTATGCCCCTTGTGTTAGCTATTTCAGCTCTGGGAAAAGCCTCTGGCTATCCACACAATGCCCCTCATCATCTTATACACTTATATCAGGTTACCTCTCATCCTCTGTCGCTCCAAGGAGAAAAGGCCAAGTTCACTCAACCTATACTCATAAGGTATGCTCTCCAATCCAGGCAACATCCTTGTAAATCTCCTCTGCACTCTCTCTATAGTATCCACATCCTTCCTGTAGTGAGGTGACCAGAACTGAACACAGTACTCCAAGTGGGGTCTGACCAAGGTCTATATAGCTGTTACATTACCTCACGGCTCTTGAACTCAGTCCCACGGTTGATGAATGCCAACACACCATACGACTTCTTAACACCGTCAACCTGTGCAGCTGCTTTGAGCATCAACATGGAACTCAAGATCTCTCAGATCCTCCACACTGTCAAGTGTCTTACCATTTATATTATATTCTGTTTTCAAATTGGATCTACCAAAATGAACCACTTCACACTTATCTAGGTTGAAGTCCATCTGCCACTTCTCAGACCACTTCTGCATCCTATTGATGTCCCACTGTAACCTTTGACAACCCTTCAGACTATCCACAACACCCCCAACCTTTGTGTCATCAGCAAACTTACTAACCCACCCTTCTAGTTCTTCATCCAGGTCATTTATAAAAATCACAAAGAGGAGGGGTCCCAGAATAGATCACAGTGCAGACCACCACTGGTTACCATCCTCCATGCAGAATACGAACCATCTACAGCCACCCTTTGCCTTCTGGATCCACAAAGCTAGGTCTTCTTGGATCCCATGCCTTCTTACTTTATGAAAGAGTTTTACATGGGGAACCTTATCAAATGCTTTACTGAAATCCATATACACTACATCCATTGCTCTACCTTCATCAATGTGTTTTATTACATCCTCAAAGAATTCAATCAGGCTCATAAGGCATGACCTGCCCTTGACAAAGCCATGCTGACTATCTCTATTCAGATTATGTCTCTCCAAATGCTCATAAATTCTGTCTGTCAGGATCTTCTCCAACATCTTTCCCACCACTGAAGCCAGACTCACTGGTCTGTAATTTCCTGGGTTATCTCTACTCCCTTTCTTGAACAAGGGAACAACATTTATGCAATCATAATATGATAAGTTTTTATCTGCAATTTGAGAAGGATAAGGGCAGATCGGAGGTGTCAGTGTTGCAGTTGAACAGGGGAAACTATGGAGCCATGAGGGAGGAGCTGGCCAAAGTTAACTGGATGGATATCCTAGCAGAAAAGACAGTGGAACAGCAATGTCAGGTATTCTTGGGAATAATGCACAAGGTGCAAAATCAGTTCATCCCCCGGAGAAGGAAGGATTCAAAGGGGGGAAAGGGGCCACAGTGGTTGACAAAGGAAGTCAGAGATTGCATAGCATTTAAAAAAAGGAAATATGACAGAGCTAAGGTGAGTGGGAGGACAGATGATTGGGAAATTTTTAAGGAACAACAGAACTTAACTAAAAAGGCAATACGGGGAGAAAAAATGAGGTACGAATGCAAGCTAGCCAGGAATATAAAGGAGGATAGCAAAAGCTTTTTTAGGTATATGAAGAGAAAGAAGATTGTTAAGAACAATGTTGGGCCTTTGAAGAATGAATTGGGTGAAATTGTTATGGGAAACAGAGAAATGGCAGAAGAATTTAACAAGTACTTTAGATCTGTCTTCACTAGGGAAGACACAAGCAATCTCCCAGATGTATGGATGGGCCAAGGACATAGGGTAACAGAGGAATTGAAACAGATTGACATTAGGAAGGATACGGTGATGAGTAGACTGATGGGACTGAAGGCTGACAAATCCCCAGGTCCAGATGGTCTGCATCTAAAGGAGATGGCCCCGGAAATTGCGAATGCATTGGTAATCATTTTCCAATGTTCCTTAGATTCAGGATCAGTTCCTGAGGATTGGAGAATGGCTAATGTTATCCCACTTTTTAAGAAAGGAGGGAGGGAGAAAACAGAGAACTATCGTCCTGTCAGCCTAACATCAGTAGTGGGGAAGATGCTAGAGTCCATTATTAAAGATGAAATAGTGGCATATCTACATAGCAGTGATAGGATTGGGCCGAGCCCGCATGGATTTACCAAGGGCAAATCATGCTTGACTAATCTATTGGAGTTTTTCGAGGATGTAACCAGGAAGTTAGACAAGGGAGATCCAGTGGATGTAGTGTTCCTCGATTTTCAGAAGGCATTTGATAAGGTCCCACATAGGAGCTTGGTGGGTAAAATCAGAGCTCATGGCATTGGGGGGAAGATATTGACATGGATAGAAAACTGGTTGGCAGATAGAAAGCAAAGGGTAACGGTAAATGGGTGTTTCTTGGAATGGCAGGTGGTGACTAGTGGGGTGCCACAGGGCTCGGTATTGGGACCACAGCTGTTTACGATTTACATCAATGATTTAGATGAAGGCATTGAGAATAACATCAAGTTTGCTGATGATACTAAGCTGGGTGGCAGTGTGACATGTGATGAGGATGTTAGGAGAATTCAGGGTGACTTGGATAGGCTGGGTGAGTGGGCAGATACTTGGCAGATGACGTTTAATGTGAATAAGTGTGAGGTTATCCACTTTGGGAGTAAGAACAGGAAGGCAGATTATTATCTGAACGGTGTAGAGTTAGGTAAGGGAGAAATACAAAGAGATCTAGGAGTCCTTGTTCATCAGTCACTGAAGGTGAATGAGCAAGTGCAGCAGGCAGTGAAGAAGGCTAATGGAATGTTGACCTTTATTACAAAGGGAATTGAGTACAAGAGCAAGGAAATCCTTTTGCATTTGTACAGGGCACTGGTGAGACCACACCTGGAGTATTGTGTACAGTTTTGGTCTCCAGGGTTAAGGAAGGACATCCTGGCTGTAGAGGAAGTGCAGCATAGATTGATGAGGTTAAGTCCTGGGATGTCCGGACTGTCTTACGCAGAGAGGTTAGAGAGACTGGGCTTGTACACGCTGGAATTAAGGAGATTGAGAGGGGATCTGATTGCAACTTATAAGATTATTAAGGGATTGGACAAGATAGAGGCAGGAAATATGTTCCAGATGCTGGGAGAGTCCAGTATCAGAGGGCATAGTTTGAGAATAAGGGGTAGGTCATTTAGGACAGAGTTAAGGAAACACTTCTTCTCTTAGAGAGTTGTGGGGGTCTGGAATGCACTGCCTCGGAAGGCAGTGGAGGCCAATTCTCTGGATGCTTTCAAGAAGGAGCTAGATAGGTATCTTATGGATAGGGGAATCAAGGGATATGGGGACAAGGCAGGAACCGGGTATTGATAGTAGATGATCAGCCATGATCTCAGAATGGCGGTGCAGGCTTGAAGGGCCGAATGGTCTACTTCTGCACCTATTGTCTATTGTCTATTTGCAACCCTCCAATCCTCCAGTATTTCTCCCGTCCCTATTGATGACTCAAAGATCATCACAAGAGGCTCAGCGATCTCCTCCCTCACTTCCCACAGTAGCCTGGGGTATATCTCATCCAGTCCCAGTGACTTATCTAACTTAATGCTTTTCAAAAGCTCCGACACATCCTCTTTCTTAATGTCTATATGCTCAAGCATTTCAGTCTGCTGTAAGTCATCCCCACAATTGCCAAGGTCTTTTTCCCTGTTGAATACTGGACAAAGAATTCATTAAGTACCTCCACTACCTCTTCCAACTCCATGCATACATTTCCACTATCGAACCTGATTGGTCCTGTTCCCACATGGCTCATCCTCTTGCTCTTCACATACTTGTAGAATGCTTTGTCATCTTCTTGAAAAACTCAAATAGGCTCGTGAGGCATGACCTGCCCCTCACAAAGCCATGCTGACTATCCCTAATAAAACTGCGTTTTTCCAAATGCTCTTAAATCCTGTCCCTAAGAATAGTTTTCCATTGGTTTCTCCACAATGACATAAAACTCATTGGTCTGTAATTCTCAGGATTATTAATATTATTTTTTTAACAATGGAGCAAAGTTGGCCAGCCTCCAATCGTTTGGTACTATTCCTGTGTCCAGGGAGGGTGCAGATATCATCAACAACCTCGCAATTTCTTCCCTCACTTCCTGTAGTAACCTGGGGTATATCCCAAGGAATTATTCATCCTAATGTTTTTCAGATGTATCCCTGTTGCTCTGCATCACTGTTGTGTATGGGAGTCCCTCACCAACAGTAATGTAGAAGCTCCATTCTCCAGTTCCTGAAGGTATGTCAATACGTCCTTTTCAAAGCTGATTAGGGATTGGCAACAAATGCTTAGAGGCATAAAAAGGCATCTGAGGATCTTCCTTAGGCATATAACTAGGTCATAACTGAGTCATAAAGTGGGGCCAGTTTATGTCCTGGAGGTGGAGGACATAGTCCTAAATGAGTAAATTGATGCTGAGGGAGTCACTGTAAAGGAAGATGGTTCTAAATTAATTTTTTAAATGGTGCAGTAAAGACTAGCTGATTTTAAGGCAGATATCCAAATGGCACAGGTATTAGAGGCAGGGAGAAGCTGTGCAAGTATTGGCCATAATCTTGCAATATGAAACCTGGAGGAATGCACAAGTTACATCCTTGTTTGGGGGAGAAAAGGTCCAAGAATAAACCTACAAACCACAGGCCAGTCTGCTTATTCATGATGGTGGATAAATATTTGGAAAGGATAATCAGGAACCAAATTAGCTGTCACTTGGACAAGTGTTTATGGTTCAGAGAAAGCTTTGTTCAAGGCCAGTCACGCTTAAGTAAATGGATAGTTGTTTTTTGACGGAGATGACAGAGAGGGTCAATGAGGTCCATGCAGTTGATATGAAGCAAATAAATTCTCAGAAGCAATACACACCAGTTGCTGGCAGAACTCAGCAGGTCAGGCAGCATCAACAGAAATGAACGACCAGTCAATGTTTCAGGCCAAGACCCTTCTTCAGGACTTTTGTGTTCTCAGAAGTATTTGATAATACGTTATCAGTTTGTCAGAAGTTTGAAGCCCATGGAATGAAAGGAACAGTTGTAGAATAAATCAAATACAGGGCAAGTGACTGGAAAAGGAGAGGACAGCACTGTACACTGGAGTCAGTACAGGGACCGCTGCTTGCTGACTGCTTATTAATAATGTGGACGGGTGTACAGGGCCTGGCTTTCTAATATCAGAATCAGGTTTATTATCACCAGCATCTGTCGTGAAATTTGTTAACTTAGCAGCAGCAGTTCAATGCAATACATAATATAGAAGAGAAAAAATAATAAATAAATCAATTACAGTATACATACATGCAAAAAACAGAAATAGTATATATTTAAAAAGTGAGGTAGTGCTCATGGGTTTAACGTCCGTTTAGAAATCGGATGGCAGAGGGGAAGAAGCTGTTCCTGAATCACTGAGTGTGTGCCTTCAGGCTTCTGTACCTCCTACCTGATGGTAACAGTGAGAAAAGGGCATGCACTGGGTGCTGGAGGTCCTTAATAATGGACACTGCCTTTCTGAGACACCGCTCCTTGAAGATGTCCTGGGTACTTTGTAGGTTAGTACCCAAGATGGAGCTGACTAGATTTACAACCTTCTGCAGCTTCTTTCGCTCCTGTGCAGTAGCCCCCCCTCCCGTCATAGCAGTCAGTGATGCAGCCTGTCAGATGCTCTCCATGGTACATCTATAGAAGTTTTTGGGTGCATAACTCAGAACTTGAAGGCTTGGTAAATGGTGTGGAAGACAGATACAGACTTAAAGAGAGGTGATGGAGTAGGTGGATGAGATATAAATTATACAGAGTTAAAGGTTGGAAGGAACACCAAGCAGGGGTGATGGAACCGATGGGAAGTAGAAACAGTGATCTGCAACTAGATGTTCATAAATTGTTGAAAATGGCAGGTAGGTTGAGAAAATAGTTCTTTAAACAAAAAACCTACAAGTAGTATTTATAAATACAGGCATAGACTACAGGAGCAAGGAAATGATGATGAACCCGTTTTACAGAGGAAAAGCTCCAGGCCAACTATAACTGGAGTCAAGTTCTAGGCATATTTTAGGAATGGTGTGAAGGTTCAACAGAGGGTGCAGAAATAACTTACTAAAATTATTACACAGGCATATGAATAGACTGATCCTCTCCTTGAGCAGAGGAAGGTGCAAGGAGATCCACATGGAGACATTTAAAGTCATGAAAAGTCTAGAGTAGACAAAGTAGAGCAAGAGAAACTTATTGGCAAAAGTATCAAGAAACAGAGGACACAAAACTAGGGTGATTGGCAAAGTAAAAAAAAAGGTGACTTGGGGAGATGCTGTTCAACACAGAGAACAGTTGGAATTTGGGATGCACTGCCAGAGGGAGTAAGGAGGCATCCTGGCGATACGAAAAGTAGCAGAAAATGAGCTTCTGTGGAGAGAGGAACTGTTCATAAACAACCTGCTGGAGAAAGTCGGTAGGTTGAGCTACATCTGCAGGAGGAAAGAACTTGTCAATATTTTAGGTCAAAACCCTGTATAACTTCAAAGCCTGATCTGCTCTTTCCAGCATTTTCATGATTTTACTTCAGATTTCAAGCAACTGCTATTCTAACTTTCACATTGAGCTCAAAGGGTAAAAAAATTTACAAAGCTTTGGGGAAAGGACAATTAAGTGGATTTAGCTGTATACCGTGCTGAACCATCCAGTGGACTGATTGGCTAAGATCATTTTGTGACTTTGAGTCCATTATTAACAATATTACATAAAAGGTTAATAAGGTAGGTGGAAGAAAAAGTTTGTGAAAATTTTGTTCAAGTTGTCAATCACCATTTTCCTTTATGAACTAAAATGGAATCACAGCAGGCTTCTCTCATGCCATCTATTGGTTGATCACAAGGTTGGATTAGCAAAGGCTTGTTAAGCATTGGTTATCAAAACCTCTTTAGCAGTTATTCATTTAATATCTTGATTGGGAACTAGGAAATGAGCCATTTGAGTGGAAAAATTATAACTAGGTGCTAGATTTTATTGATTATATGAGCTATAATTTTGCAATGTATTTATCTCAGGTTTAGGCTTATTGTCACTGACACGTGTCATGAAATTTGTTATTTTGCAGCAGCAGTACAGTGCATACATTAAATATTCAATAGATGACAAGATGTATATATTTTTTTGTAATTTTTTAAAATTGAAATTCATCAAACATTCCCATAAGATGTATTTCATACATTGTACATATATATCATATATTCAAATGTATCACAAAATCTCCACAATGTATTTATCTGGGGTATACACTTATAGAAAAGAGTGGAAAGAAAAAACAAGCAAAAGGAAAGAACTATGTACAAGTAGGGAGTGATCTTTTTTTTACAACAGATTCATTGATTTGTGAGAATATATAATAAAAATTAAATAAATAGTGCAAAAAGAGCACTACAAAAAAGATCATTTCTCTGTTGGAGTAATTTGGGATTTGTGTTCTGTCCCAGAAGGCATCTTAGCCAAGATGGTTAACACTAAGATAGAACTTTTTGAGCCACCTTCCAGTACTTGCTGAACATCCTGCTGTGACATGCTGTGTGAATTACAAATCTGTTTGCATATATATTTGTAAACAACAGCTCCTTTTGTTACAGCAGCATTACGCTCTCTGCACCTCCTGACCTTAAATCAATATTGCAGCATAGTTGGCCCTAATTACACCCAGTCAGCTACATTGAACAGGCCACATTGTTTGTGTGCCCAACACCAGATGTTTGAATCAGACACCATCCTGAACTATGTCATTAAAAAATGATTAGCTTACAGATAGAGTAAAAGATTCAGGGATGCATTCACCCCACCAACTCTTGGGGATCCCTGATTCCTGACTGTTCGAACTGGAAGAGTAGCAATCAGGTGGCATTCTCCCTCTTCCCTTCCAGCTCTGAAGAAAGGTTTCGGCCCGAAACGTCGACTGTCTGCTCATCTTCCTGGATGCTAATTCCTCCAGCATTTTGTGTACGCTGCAATGAGATCCCAGTGTCCACGCACACAGAAGCAAACGTGTCACAAACTACCAACTCCACCTACTTCATCGGTAGAAGATTCGATACTGATCTCATTTGTCATCCTGGAACTCACAAAACTGGAGTGGAGGGAAAGCTCAATGTGAAAGTTTGATCCCAGGGAACAACGTACAAAGCAGGAGGACAGCTGCAGTTCTCATTAGGGTAACACCGCAGAGTGCAGCACTAAAGCAATACAGCTTGCTATAAAGCTGATAGATGCATTATCATGAGCAGATGATGAATACCTTGTGATCAGGAGGCAATGTGTTTATTTCGATAATTTATCCAATTAACATCCCTGCAATGATATATTTACTAGATTAAATACATTCTCTTACTGTTTATCACGTTTCATTTGAATCAATGTATTTTAAAACACACTGAGTTTTTAACTCGGAGTTAATGTATTTTAGGTATAAAACCACCAAATGTTGGCACACTTCCAAAATACTTTTAATGAAAATAAACAGCAATATCTCATCACATGAAAGTTATCCTTTTTAATAACTTTGGCTTGCAATCGTGTCGATACCAGTGGGGGTATTAATTTTTTTTTACCTTTGGTATGGTTACATCAGCTTAAAACATGATTATCTGCAACAGGATCACCTTTTTCAGATTCTTCCATTTAATTTAAAATTCAATTAAAATAGATTTGTTAAACTCAAGCCACCGTTGGTTTTTAATCTCTTAATTGCTTTGAAGTCAAGATTTTCAGAACAACTTCATGCGGCTGTGTACCGAAAAGGAATAAAATTTCCTGGACATTAGTATTTGTATATTTTAACCCACAGTTCAGGCATCAGAACATTTTTGTCTGAGATCCTCATTTACAAAGACTGGATTAATCCTAGAGAAAATGGTTAGCTAAGCACACTAAGATTTTCATAATGGTGAGTGGGGGTGGGGTGGGGGTGGTTTGCAAGAATCATAGGGAGAAACCATTTACAGGAAACATCAGCTGTTCATAAAAATGCATCTATTAGGAATGTAAATGATCATTCTGCCTGTCCAGGGAATAGATACCATCTGATCATTTAATTAAACCAAGAAAAGGGATTGTAAAAATTCATGGCTTCTGCTTATTAAGGTCAGCACATAAAGAATTGCCACTGGAAAGTTATTGCGGGCTGTGGAATGGCATATCAGCAGGAGCTCAGCCACCTGGAGAGGAGGTCAGAAGTAATTAAGTAATTGGCCTAAAAAAACAGGTAAAGATCAGGGATGCAGCTTGGAGAAGCTTAACGTACATGTTAGATGCATGTTTTGTCAAACAATCCTTAGATAGTGAGTTTGTTTATTCTGATAGATTCCTTACAGGAAGGAATTAAAGGGACCAGGTACTTCCCCAGAGGAACAGTGTCCTCTTGCATTTGATAGGACTGATAGAAATTAATTAGCAAAGATTCGGAATGCAGCACAGCTCTTAAAGAAATTGAAAATCAAAACTACTGCAGGTGCTGAAAATCCGAAGTATGAACACTGCAAACACTCAGAAGTTCAGGCAACATCTGTGGAAAGAGAAACCCTTTGCTCAAACTGGGAAAGGGAAGAAAAGATTATGATGTTAGGAATAAGATACTTTAAGTGGGAAAGAAATGTAAAATATTTTCCAAATTCCAGAGGTGAGGTGAGAGTGACTGCCTGCAATGTCGAGGCAGCATTTGACTGACTATGATACAAAAGTCAGTCAAACTGAAACTGAAGTTAGCCAGCTTCAAAGGAAAAGTCTCCAGTGGCTGGAATTGCACCTTGCACAATGGAGTTGTCGAAGCTCAATCATCCCTATGCAAGGAGCAAGGTTTCTCAGGACTCTATGATCAACACAGATCCAACAGGATTAATACGAAGGGCAGACTGTGGGGAATGGGAACAAGTAATGCAGCAAGAATAGCCAACACGGGCAAGGGAGCGAGGAATTTCATTAGGAGCCATTCTGACCACAGTTAATTATTAGAGTGGCCAGAAGAATTTACTTTTTACTGGTTTCCTGCTGTTTATCTTCAATCTTATCTTTCTGTAACAGTGGCTAAGTTTTAATTAAAGTCATATAACACTACAGCACAGAAGCATGCCCTTTGGCCCATCTAGTCTGTGCTGAACCATTAATCTGCTTGGTCCCATTGACCTGCTCCTTGAATTGGTACAAGACAGTGCTTGTTGCAGGTTAAAAAAGCAGAAATCTGCTCTATTTCAAATAGATTTTTGAAATTCTTTACATCCACTGAAGATGCATAGGAATTTATCAGAAAGGTGGCTTCTCCAACTCTGCAGACCCATTGCCCGCCGCCCCCCTCCCTTTTAGAACTGAAATGAAGAACCAGGTCAGAATACAAATCCTGGATTCACACTTGAACACTTTTAATGAGTAACTGTGGTTGTAATTAGCTGTTTAGTAAATACAGAGAAATGAAATGTGTTATTTGTCCTGTGACCACATTAGAGCAGCAGGCACATTATCATTATCGTATAAAATCCAGCTCCATCCCTTTGTGACACGGGCGGGTAGTGATAATAAAATGCGGCAGCTGTCATTAAAAAGACAAATCCCCTGGCAAAATTCAAATGGAAAACCTGGAAAATGGAAGATTTCCATTCTGTCTTTTCTCATTGTCTGTAAGATTTGCAGTGGTATGCAGTCATTTATCAGTATTAAGTTACAACCTCAGAGTTCATGCTGTCAAGTGGAAATGCTGCAGATTTGTAACATGGTTTATTTGTAATGGCATTTGTTCGTGACCATTTTACAACAGGCATAAAAGTGTCCAGTTTCCAATTTTTAGAAAAACTGTTTAAACTAATCTGAAGATAACCATGCAAGAACAGATACAAGTTCTCCCTTACCTAGTCCCATTTGTTTATATTTACTTCTTATCACCTACCTGTCTCTGTCTCACCCTTTCCTCTCAGTTGAAATGTGTCTACTTTAATGTATAAAGTATTAATAACAAGAGTGGTGAACTGACATCATGGGTCAGTACATGGAATTACGATGTTGCGGCTATCATAGAGAGTCAGATGGACAGGATTGGTTGCTTGATACTCCAGCTTTTATATGTTTCTGAAAGGATACAGAGGGCTCTGTACCGATAAAGCTTAAAGTAAAATGATTCAAGTATTTCCCTCCACACACTCGGTTCTAATGGTGAGTAACTGAAGGATTGGACCAGAAGGTAGATGTCAGGGCAAGTACTGAACGGCAAAATTGAAGTAACATGTATGATGGGTAGGATAGTTTGAAGTGTGTGTATTTTAATGTTAGGAGTATTATGGGTAAAGATGATGAACTTAGAGCATAGTACATGGGACTATGATGTGGCCATTACCAAAACTTGTTTGAGAGGGTCAGGAATGGGTGATTAGCGTACTAGGTTTTTGAAATTTTAGGAAGGATAGAGAAGGAGGCAAAAGAGAGGGTGGGGTTGCACTACTAATCAGGGACAATATCACAGCTGCACTTGGGACATAATGGAGGATTCAGACGCTGAGTCCATTTGGGTAGAACTCAAGGAAGTGAGGGCGCAATCACACCGATGAGATTGTACTACAGAACCCCCGTCCCCCAATAGCCACCAGAAATAGTTATGTAAACAGATTTAGGAAATGTGTAAAAATAATAGAATTGTTGTCATGGGGAACTTCAACTTCTCTAACGTAAACTGGACCTTCTCAGTGCAAAGGGTTTAGATGAGGCAGAATTTGCTAAATGTGTTCAGGAGGGTTTCTTAAATCAACGTGGATGGTTCAATGAGAGAGAGGAGAGGCTGTACTGGACCTGGTGTTGGGTAATGAGCCTGGCCAGGTGACTGACCTTTCAGTGGGTGGACAGTGACCACAACTCCTTAACTTTCAGGATAGGTATGGTCCTTGGGGGGGGGGGGGTGGAGTTTTAAATTGGAGTAGGGCAAATTATGAGGGCATTTGGCTGGAACTAAGAAGATTTAATTGGGAATACCTTTTCTGGCAAATTCACATCAGGCATGTAGATGGTGTTTAAAGACCAATTGCAGAAAGGTATGTTCCTGTTAGAAGGAAGGACGGGGATGGAAAGGCAAGAGAACCTTGGATATCCAGAGAGCTGATGAACTCAGTCAAGAAGGAAAATGAGAAGTATGTAAAGCTTTGGAAGTTAGGATCAAATGAAGCACATGAGGATTATAAAGAAGCCAGAAAAGAACTAAGGTAAGGAATTAGGAAAGCCAGAAGTGGCATGAAAAGTCCTTGGTGAGTAGGATTAAGTTGAATCCCGAGGCATTCTATACATACATCGAGCAAGAGGATAGCTAGGGAGAGATAGGTCCATTCAAAGATAAAGAGTGGAGCATTTACTTGGATGTGGAGAATGTGAGTGAGGTACATGAGTACTTTGCTTCAGTATTTACCAAGGAGAAGGACATGAAGGATCAGGAGATTAATGCTGAGTGTATAAATCTGTTAGGTCATTTAGAGGTCAAGGACGAGTAAGTGTTGGGTCTCCAAATGAATATTAAGGTGGATAAATCCCTAGGGCCTGTTGGGATTTACCTCAGGTAATTGAGGGAGACAAGAGATGAAATTGCTGGTGCCTTGACCAGCATCTTCATGTTCTCTCTAGGCACAGGTGGGGTCCTGGAGGACCGGTGGAGGCTAATGTTGTACCCACAGTAGATCATTTACAGATATGGGCAGAAAAATGGCAGATGGAGTTTAACGCAGATAAATGAGAGGTGTTACACCTTGGCAGGGCCAAAGCAAGGAAGGAGACCCTTAACAGTGCTGCTGAGCCGGGAGACCTTGGGGTCCGAGTTTATAGCTCCATGGAAGTGGCAACACAGATTGATAGGGAGGTTAAGAAGGCTGATGGAATGCTTGCTTTCGTTAGTCGAGGCACTGAGTTCAAAAGCCAAGAGGTTATGTTGCAACTTTATAATTAGGCCACATCTGGATTATTGCATACAGTTCTGGTCTCCCAGAACTAGGAAGAATGGTGAGGCTTTGGAGAGAGTGCCGAAGAGGTTTGCCAGAATGCTGCCCAGTTTAGGGGGCATGTGCTCTCATGAGAGACTGGACAAAGTTGGGTTGTTTTCTGAGGGGAAATCTGATTAGAGGTTTTCAAGATTATGAGAGGTATAGATAGAGTTGACAGGGAGCATGTTTCTCCCAGGGTCGAAATGTCTAATACCAGAGGGCATGTATTTAAGTTGAGATGGGCTAGGTTCAAAGTGGATGTGAAGGGCAAGTTTTTCACTCAGAATGGTGGATCCTGGAATGCTCTGCCTGGTATGGTGGTAGAGGCAAATAAAGAGGCTTTTAAGAGGTGTTTTAGATAGGCTCATGAATATGAATTGTGTAGGTAGGAGGGATTAGTTTTCAGGTATTTTTAAATTTACTTTTTAGCCGGTTGGCATAACATTGTGGGCTGAAGGGCATGTTCCTGTACTGTACTTTTCTATGCTCTAATGCTGAGTTAGTCATCACCTAAAACATTGACCGTACTGCTTCACCCACTGAGTTCTCCCAGTAGTTTAAGCCATTTTGTCCTTAAAAAATTTCTGCCGATGAACAAGGTACTGGTTCGTTGTACATTTCAACAGCTTTGTGTTATTCCTACCTCCCTTGATGCCTAAAAATATACCCTTCTTTACCTCCTGAATTAACAAATTGGATCATTTTTCTTCCCAGCCTTCGGACCTATGATGTAAGTCTCATGAATATACACAATGATGGAAATGTCTCAGCCTTGTAGGGTGGAGAACTCCAGACCACGAAAACGCTTGTGGGTGTAGAAAGGATTGAGGATAGCAAATTTCTCTTTCTGATGTGTTCTTGGTCACGGTTACTGGTACAGTTTAAAAAATACATATTTTAATTAAGAGACTGAGAGATGATCTTACACAGGGTATAAAATCATGAGGGGTATAGATAGGATGAATGTAATCCATCTTTTTCCCAATAGATCTGAGGTGATAAGGGAAAGATTTAGTAGGGACTTGAGGGGCAGCCTTTTAAAAAAAACCCACAAAAGTTAGTATGTATGTGGAAGAAGCTCCCTGAGGAAGTGGATGAGACAGGTACAATAACAACCCTTAAAAGACAGTTGGGCAGCTATGTGGATTGGAAAGGTCTAGAAGGCTATGGTAAATGAGATTAGCTTGGATGGGTCATCTCAGTCAGCATGGACCGGTCAGTCTGAAGAACCTGCCTCTGCCCTGTGTAACTGTGAACTGAATTCACTTGCACTGTCGTGCCCAGGTGATTAGTTCAAGACCGTGACTGGTGAGCCAGGGATGACTGTGCGCTAATCATCTCAGCTGCAAGATACTGCTACGCAGTGGCTATATTGTAACCAAATCACATCATCAACAGTACAGCGAGCAGAATTAATCAGAACAGCAACTCCACCTGTCATACAAATACAGGGCAGGTTGGAAACGATACCGGGCAACTTGCCTTCTGACTCCAATGCCAAAACACAAACTTCCAGGAACGTTTGCCATGTGTCAGCACCTCTTTGACATTGCATGATTCATTGTTTTCTGCCATTTGGATTTATTTTGTTCTGGATCATCACTGTGTTTCCACAATTTATTTATTCTTTATTGTTACTTTATAATCATTCATTCACTTGTTACTTTTAAGGTAAAACCAAGGGCAGAAGTTGGTGCTTGAAACTCTGCGATGATTCATAAAGTATTAATTGAAACAGCCAGTTATCTTTTTACCCTGACACCAAGGTTGTTTTGTCCAGTTGAGAGATTAACTGTGCCTAGCCACCCAACCCATTATGTGCACCAGTTGCTGACCATGTTGGCCTTCAAACTACCTCTTAAAACAAGTTTTTAAAACAAAAAGCACCATGAAATAGTAATTCAAGTACTCAGCTACACTTACTTGTCTGGGACAACTCCATGCGAGTGGATAAGTTACCAGCAGCTCTGGTGTGCGTCTGACTCCTCTTGGCCACACTAGAGATTCTGCAGATGCTGGAAATATTGAACAACACACACACACAAAATGCCGGAGAAACTCAGCAGGTCAGGCGGCATCTACGGAGGGAAATAAACAGTCGATATTTCAGGCTGAGACCCTAATGTAGGGTCAGCTCAGTCCAGCCCAACATGCATCACTTATTTCTTTTTGCTGTTAAACAAGATAGTTAAATTTATTTAGGCTTTATCTTTTCGATTGTGTACAGTCATAGAATTATGTAGAACATAAACAGGCCCTTCGACCCACTGAATCACTGCTGCCCCATTTCATGCCTCTTTTAATGCCCTTTAATAAATGTAATCAACTTCTTAGGAAAAGCTGTACTGATAATACCATAAATGTCACTTCGAAGTTCCTGAAGGTGACACATTGGATGGATTTTCTAGCAACATCACATGCTCTATAGATTAGTCAAAAGTTTCTGCATTTTATGTAATCCACTAACAGAGAAAGAGAATGAGGTTAATTGTTGACCACCCAAAATTATTAATTGTGGAAAGTAAAAATAACATTGTGAGCATTAATCTTGTGTACGTTTAGATTTCCACATGCTCTAGATAATTTAAAATTATTTTGTTTGTCCATTAAGTGATTGCTTATTCATTGTCAGTTACGTTCAGTAGTATGGATCGATGAATCTGGTCATTAGATATGTGAAACAAATCGGACAAGTGTACAAGCCTCCATACCCCCCAACTTCATAACACACAAGATGTAAAGGTGGGGCCCACTTTACAATGCTTTTACAGATTCTTTGTGCATTGTGCTGAGGACAAACTGTTTGCTATCGGGTCGCGATGATACAGTGTTTCCAGTATTGCTAAATGACTCGCTGTTCTGGAGAGGAAACAATACTATCTTTGGTACACTATTTTATAAAAAAAACAGAACAGCACAAAACCCTCTTTGTCCTTTTGTTGTATCCTTCCTTGAAGAAAAAGTCTTTGTAAAATGACACCATTTTTTTTCATTTCTTAAACCTTGTAGAAGAAAGTGCCTCAGTATTTTAATATTTAACTAACCAAAACTGATTCTCACCTCTTCCCCCACAAAATTGTAGTTTTAGTTAGTAAACAAAGTATTATCCTTAATCTCTTCTTAACAGAATCCTTGAAACCACATTTAGATCCTTTCTGCCATCTGGCTGCATCCATCTTTTGAAGAAAAAAAAACACAACCCTAGGGTTTGGAGAAGTTAATAAATATTCAAGTGTTGATGTTTCATTCCACAATTTTTAATTATTTGTATTAAAATGAAATAATGTATCTGCACTTTCTAGTAATATTTGAAACAAAATTTGAGATCGTTCTTCAAAAAATTAGAGCCACTTTGGCAAAACCCCCAATTCAGCACTACAAACACGAGGAAATCTGCAGATGCTGGAAATTCAAGCAACACACACACAAAATGCTGGTGGAACACAGCAGGCCAGGCAGCATCTATAGGGAGAAGCACTGTCGACGTCTCGGCCTGAAATGTCGACAGTGCTTCTCCCTATAGATGCTGCCTGGCCTGCTGTGTTCCACCAGCATTTTGTGTGTGTTGCTTGATTCAGCAGTACAAGTTCTATTAACCACAGTATTACAAATTTGAAAAATCTGGATGCTTTTTAATGGCAGGTTTTCAGGAAATGCAGCTAATGGGAAACTCAGAAGGTAAATGTGTGATGGGGTTTACATTTGACAGGATTGTTTCTCAAATGTTCATCTATTTTCCCATTACTCAAGTACACATCAGCCTCGAGTGAAAGATCTTGCTATACAACTGCTAAAATATTGTGATGATCACTGATGCTGAGTTGAGCAAATTTCCAGCCCAACTCTGTTGTTTTCACTGATTATTAGCAGAAAGTTGCAATTTTCAGGTCAACTGAAATACCCAATTATAGTTATCTGTGTGAAAATGTGTGCAGTTTGTAACGATTAATAACAGCATGTACACTTTAAACACGCATCATTTATTGTGCGTCCACCTAACTTTTCGCTGGTCACAAAGATCAGTGATCTCACCGAGTTGCAGTTATCAGTTTTCATTCAGGAAAAGCTTTGAGCATTAACACTTCAAATAAGACAGACAAGTGTGGGAGAGGCAATCGAAAACTTCAGAAGATTCAGGACTGTTGTGTTCCTGTAGGAAGTTTCAAAAGTGGGGACTTTCACAATATGTACATTTTAAATTAGATTGTTTTGAAAAAATGAAAACATACTGCATCTCAAATCTGTAATTATGCTCTTTCTGCTTTTCCTGAATTTCCTCTGGCACTTTGTGCAGACTTTAGCAAATGGTTGTTCCTGGATAGCCCAATCCGAGGTCAGGAGCTATATACACTGGTGGTGTGTGAACCCACTCACTGCACAATAGCCACCTTGTGATGTATTCTCATAGTCACACAGTTTCCATTAATGGCCACAATGTAGGCACTTGAGTGGCAAATTTAATATGTATCTTTTCATTGATGATACTCCAAATACCATTGATCAGCCTGTTTTCTTCTTTAGCAGTACTTCCAATTAGAAAAATGACCAAAGTGTTGACAGTTATAAATTAGACCAAGTGCCCAAAGCAGAAGATCCAATGAGCAAAGTGATGGTTTTGGATGAAGGCAGAGTTCACCCAATGTCCAAGGTTAAGAGCTGGAGCTGGTGGGGAACATGGCTTTGGATTTTCAGAACAGGTGAACAAAGATGGGAAGATAGCTTTGGAGTGTAGTCTGAAACTGAATGTTCCCACAAGCATAATATAAAGTGGAAGCACAAACATGAAACCAAGGAGGACATTATGCTTAGATTTATTTTAGTTTAAAAGTGCTTATGCCATAAATAAATGTACCATGGAGAGAAAGTTTTAAACTTGGTTAATTATGACAATTACTTCCTAAACTTTGCTTAAAAGGAGATTTGGAATTGATCTTTCACAAAATGTTTTTCGCCAGAAGGGTGCTGATATGCTAAGTCTTTCCAACAATTATTGAGCAACAGAGATGGGGAGATGGCAGCTTATAGTGAACCTACAGTGAAGGACAGTATGGAAGTATAGAAAACTATTCTATGGTGCTGATGTTAGGTAAGCAGGGAGAGATGATTTTTATGTGAGACAAACACTATGGAGTTGTCTTGGTGATGCAAGATTGAGGGAAGATTGCCAGTGAGCCACACGTAGATGCATGCAGCAGAGTATAGAATGCTGTAAAGTTGGAAAGAAACCAGAGAGGAGGGATATGTGGTCTACCTTAAACTTGAAAGAACTGCCAATTTTACCTTTTAAATTTAAAAAAATGCAACTTCCATCACTGAGTTTCCATCAACAGGAAACTGGGTCAGAAGGGAAACTGTACTTAAACAAGTTCTAGTCTGTTTCTCAAATAAGATCACTCCCCTCCCCTCATGTACAAAGTCAGTAAAATTTTCCTATGCAAAAGAACCACAGCAGTTAACATTCAGGTTTTTGGCTGCAGTTTTAACTCTTTGGGGTTTTGTTTCCCCAAACAAGAACACTTTTGTCAGCAACCTACATAGAGAAACAAGTTGCCAACCTGCTGCTACAAATCAATTTAAGATTGGTGACAACTTTCTTCACTCTCATTGGAGAGTGACAACTTTCTTCACTCTCATTGGAGAGTGACAACTTTCTTCACTCTCATTGGAGAGTGACAACTTTCTTCACTCTCATTGGAGAGTGACAACTTTCTTCATTCTCATTGGAGTGACATTAAGTGTCTTCCCACAACCCATGATACTTGTGCCAATCTAGCCAAATTACGTTGCCCTTGTCCAGTTATACGATTTGAACACTTAAACAGATCCTGTCATTAAATCCCTCACCCTCAACTTAGACAAGTCTTTACTGTTTGTAACTTGCCCCACATTTTTTAAAATCCTTTTTAATTCATGTTTTCCTATGACATTGGACTAATTGGCCTAGGAGTGCATGCTAGCCAATCATTTCCTTGGTAACCTTTTCTCTCAGATGTCTATTAACAACAAACCTCACTGGTCTTGCCCCCATTTCCCTGCCAATCACTATTTATTTTTAAATATATAAAACAGCAGCTAATTAACTAGCACATCTTTGGGATGTGGGAGGAAATCCCAAATATCTAGGGGAACTGACACTGTCGCAGTAAGAGCATACATACAGACTCCACACTGAGCAGTGCTCAGAGTCAGAGCTGCTCTAACTGCTGCCTCACTATGCCACAATCCTTGCTGGGTTGTTGTATCCCAGTACTTAATCTTTCCGATTTAAACCCTTCATATTAAAATCACTGGCTTCAACTTTTAGTTCAAAAGTTTCAAAATCTGATGTCTGATGATGCACACTCTTTATTATAGTTAACGATACAGGTTCATGCATCTGGGTTACTCTTTGGAATTTCCTCCCAAAATTCCTTTGATTCCTCTCCACCCCCAAGCCTCCATTCCTCAAAACTGACTTTCCATACTGAGCTTGTTTCTGGCTCAGTACAGTTCCACATGTTGAACTATGCACAGGATTTTAAATTATAGTTAGTACAAGCTGTTTTGGAATACTGATTCAAGTTGAAAGGAAACTTGTTTTGGTCCGTGTTAAAACTTTTATTTGAATGATCAGCATACAACTATGGAACATTCGCAATGGTCTGCAGTCTTAACCTTCAAGACTGCTCAACTGTTAAATAAGATAAATACAAGGTAGTACAGTTTAGGGAAGGCAGATGGAGACAAAGGATTGAGTGGGGTCAAATACAAAAAGTAAGAAAAATACTGCCCTCATTTCATTAAAAAAATTACAAAATATCCCCAATTAGATAAAATTACCCTAATCTCTTTACCGAACAGATTTTAATGCATAACAAATCAAACAAATACATACAATGTCATTAAAAAAAATACAGCAAAGTCATACCCCACCATTGAACCCTGCTGGCTCAGAACTACCAGAGAAAAGCTCGCAAATGTGGTGTGCAGGAGAAACCGGAGCAATAAATGCAGCTAAATCATGGTCAAAACTTATTGCATTGTGCCTACAACTGTTTTTGGGTGATAGCAGCCAGCCAGATCAAGTGTCAGCATTCTACAATACCCAAACGCATTTGCCAGGTGATTGGAACCACCAAACAGATGAAATATTTTCAGATTTTGCAAGTACCAGTGCTATTTTGAAAGAAACCAAAAGCCATTCATTCTACAGAAAGAATATGAAAACTGCAAAGTCATTGTGCTTCATACTTTTAGTAGTGTGGAGAGAGGTAAATGTTGATTATTGTTAGTCCAGCAGCCAACAGTGAACAGACTGGAAATTTAAAGTAATAGATTAGGCCATGAAACTAACATGCTAAACTAATTTTTAAAAAATGATCACTGGGCCTTGACTATGTGCTTTTGGAGTAATCCACATTTTTATTATTTAGAACTCCTAGGTTACTAAGATGGCCTGCAAGCAATTCATTCTTATCGATCCTACCATTTTTAAATGATTAGTAAAGCTGTAAAATTTATATTGCCATAGAATGGAGCCAGTTCTGCTGCAAATGCTTGAAATGAATGTAATAATGGTATTAACATGTTGTTTGGAGATTTTAGGCTTCCTAAAACCTCATTTTTTCTAGCTAATTTTTTTAAATTAAGTGGCAAATTTTTGAAAAATTGTCCAAGTTCATTTCCAAGTGTTTCCACAATTTAAAATGAAATAAAAACCAATTACATTCAATGCAAAAGTTCTTCAGATGACTATTGCTTAACGTGTGCCCCATGTTTGCCAGTGAGTTTCATTTAATAACAGGTTAAGAATCATGAACTTTTGATCAACTATTAACCTATTAACTTAGAGTAGGTCTGAAAACAATTAACATTCAAGATAATTCAGCTATTTTTAAAAGGATCCTAAGTTAAAGTGCTTTTTGTCACTAAGTGTACACTGGGGTTTGAGAACTCTTAAAAGCAGCTTGTCTCAGTGTTGAACACTGCTCTGATAAAGGAGTACCAAGTCTGTGCAATACAAAAAGCAAATGTCAAACAGCATGGTAAAAGGATATTGAAGCCAGCAGGGTTCCTTAAAATTTAAGATACTGGTCACTTTAAAAAAAAACAGTACAGGACACCCTCATACCACCAAAAAAAAAAGCATCTGCTTTACAGCAGGAAATCCACATTAAAATTGCAAAGCTCTCAAATATTCTTTTAGGGAGCAGAGCAGCTACTTCATGAAAGGATTTTGCTCCACAGGAATTTCTGTCCACATTTAATCTATCTCATAATTGTTTTCCATAGGAAAAAGGGGACTCCTGCTCTCAAATCAGATAAATGCAAGTAATGCTGATTAAGTAGTTTGTAAATAAGTTTGTATTTGTAACAATGAGGTCACTGATGTGATGTGCAGGTTTTGTGACCTGCGTTTTTAAAAATACTTGTATTGCAATTTCACAAGATACATTGGTCTTCAATTGTAGGTAACTTCTGTATAAATGCAGCTTTGTAAAGTGACGTACTCCAGTTTTATTAGACAGGAACCAGTTCAGGAGGTTGGCTTTATAAATAGAACCTTGGGCTAGTTAATTGCCATTGAAACTGAATCAGTGAATAAGTAGAGTTCTCTGAAATATCCTTCATTAGAGTGATAGTGATTTTTCTCTTGCTTTCATGAATATTTTCTCCACCAAATTCACAATTTGCTAATATTATTGTATGGAAGTCAGTCAAATTCCATCCTCCCTAACAAGGCTCAAGTCAAAGTCAACCACTTGGAAATTTTATTCTGAATGCTTTATTTTATATATATATAAAAAAGTGATTAAAAGGAAAGTCCTCTATAGTGTTATTATTGTTCCATCTTCTCGCATATTCCCATGGCTTGAATTTATTTTGTTGGAACCATCACTGTGCATATTCAGAGAGTTTAAGGACCCTTTATATTTGCTTTCTTTGCTGTCTAACAGCGGGCTGTTTAGTGACACGTTATGCTGCAGCTTTTTCGTTAGATCTCCATTGATGCAATTTGGGAACACAGTTTTTGGGATGTATGATGGCATGTCATTTTCAATTATTATATCTCCTTCATCTTCACTCTCCCCTTCTGCTGTACTGTAGTGGTTAGCATATTGTGCAGTAGCTATCGTGTTGTTATGTTGGCTTGGACTACTGTCCGTCGAGACGGCAGAGCTCCCAGAGGCCCTGCTGCTGCGAATGACATTATTGCGTTGATTTGCTGGCTTCACGGTAATGATGAGGTTGTGACTGTTTGCCACCATCATGTCAGTCACTTGGTCCAGCGACTTCCCAGCAACGTCAATTCCGTTCACCTCTAGTATTTCATCATTTACTGCGAGCAAGCCCGTGCTCTCCGCTAGACCACCTCGTACAAGCCGCGAGATGAAGATTCCTGGGACCTTCTCCACTCCTTGAGGGGCTACCCGTACACTCACCCCATCGCGAATATAGAATCCAAGTGGCTTGTCAGAGCCATGTTTGTGGAGACGGACTCTGCGGTGGGTTTCTGGAAGGATGTCAACGTCGATAATGGAAGAGATCTGTCGGAAATCCTGAGGCATTCCAATCAAGATGTGAGGCTTTGACTTGTGATGGACAGGGCGTAGGACGTGAAGACCTTTCTTCTTGCGCAGCAGTGAATTCGTTCCAAATGCTCCAGAGTCACCTTCAGCTGCAGGAAGAAGAAAATATTTGGTTACTTTTCTGAAGTAACATTTGAGCTTTTATACAAAAAAGAAAAAAATCAAAATCTTACAGCAGTTCTCATATCCAGATCCTAGCCAAAAAAAATTATTTTCTTCGCATGCTTAGCCAGTGTCAGAAACTCCTCAAAGCCCACCTGTTACCTTGTTAGAATGTTGCATTGCATTTGCAGCAAAGAGAATCTGAGTGAAGTTCAAGTTTGTTATTGCTTTGTACTGTACATGAAATGGAACAATGTAAAGGATAAATTCATGGAGAACAGAAGACCAAAGACGGAGGGAGGGAGAGAGGGAGGGATACAGACACACACACACAATGCTGGAAGAACTCAGCAAGCCAGGCACCAATAGAAACGTCAACTGTACTCTTTTCCCGGCCTGCTGAGTTCCTCCAGCATTTTGTCTGTGTTGCTTGGATTTCCAGCATCTGCAGATTTTCTCATTTGTAAGAAGAAAGTCATTTTCCAAATCTGTTTTCAATCGGCATTTCAGGATAGTCAGAAATATTTGTCCTTTTTAAAATGGAAGGATAATCCAAGAGGGACCACAATCCTAAATACACAGGAAAATAACTTGGGATGGTCAGATATTGTCTGCATAAAATGGCACAGAGGCCGATTAATGTTTTCTTTCTACCCCACCGACCCTTCAAAACACACACAAATTCCCAATTCTAGAACAACTCAAAGTATGGGAAATAGTCTTAAGGTACAAGCACCATTTAGATTGCACAGATATATAGGAGTATTTAAATTTTACCACTGAGACCACTTTCCAGCTGCTGCAGAAACTAATTTAATGGGAATAATCAAATAGTAAATGACAGCTCATCCATCACCTGATGCAAGACCACCCATTACAGTCCAGAGGTCCTTTAGCCATTAAAAACAACATTTCAACTCATTCGAGTTATTGTTAACTTCTTGTTACCACAACTGATGGTAGAATTACTACCGTTAGACCACCGTCGAGAAACTAGTGCATTTTTGTGGCTAACTGAATTACTTTATGATCAGATTTGTTAATGCATTAGCTGATGGTTTGGATGGCAAACTGAAAATGTAGATAAGATCCGATTTCTTTTCAACTAATTAAACTGTCCACTGCTGCTGTAGATTCCAGAATTTGAACTGATTAGGCAACTGGACATACATTTACATTTAACATTCCTCTCTCAGGCGATTAGGAGCATTTCATAAAGTATCTTTTCAACATCACGGAAAACAATTAGAATTCATGTTACATCAGATTGAGTACTTGAAATGCACAAAGTGACCTCTTCCAGTGTTACAGCTCATTGATGACATAATAGGATTGTATTTATTGACAACACTGCTAAGAGATTTAAATTTCAGTGAATCTTTTCAGAGCAAATTTTATTTACAGTCTTCACATCACTGTTCTTCAGATTCACTACACCACAGGACAAAAAACCCAATATGCTTCATGTATTTTATATTAAAACAACAGCAGTTCCCACCCTGGGCTCCATAGACCTCTCCGGTTAATGGTAGGGGTCCATGAAATAAGGTTGGGGATCTCTGAAGACAATAAAAAAAACCTCATGGCTTTCTCTCTCCTCAAATGGAACTGAAACCAATTTTACTGGATTACAAAGTTATCGTGGGAGGATAAACATTTAACACTCATACTCAAAGGGCTTTGGGTTTCTCCTTGATCCTAAATATACACGGTACAAAAATCATTGTTCAAAATTTAAATGCTGAAGAAAAATTTCTATCACATTTATCATTCGGCACACCTTTGGCAGTAGTGATTCAATTTATTCAGGTCAAAAAATTCAAACCCCACACAAAGTTTTCTTAGAACTTCATTTATACGGACTACAATGAAAAGAAAACATCGATACAACTGAGGAGTCTTTGTTTTACTTTGGCACAAATCCTACAAGATCCTTCCTAGTTTGGTCCCCACTGACGAGGTTTCTCCAGGGACATTATTAAGTAGTTTGTACCTCTGCAAGACGTAGTTGTACATCCTACATCCCCGTATCTGCTGCAGTCAAACAATCCCCTTGTGATATTTGAGACTGCTCAGTCCCCCTGATATAGGATACCCTCTTCCTCCATGACATTGTGTGGCTCAAGGAGATTGGTTAAGAGTTACCACTGTTTCTGCTACATTAGTGTGTTTCATCATATCTCCACCTCTGTGTTTGTCTATGTAATAGACATAAACAAGTAACTAGTGCTAACTGCACATAAACTTCTCCAATCTGTACAGGCAGTATCAAAGGATCACAGCAACAGCTTCTCAGGGGTTTAATTGTATTGTCAGATCCTTCATGTAATTAAACAGGCCCCTTGCTGCAATTGTCCATCTAAAAGAAAATGCTGAGCACCATTCCACCTTCTTCATCCCCAAAGTCACTCATGCCTGTCAGACAAGGAAGAGTTTTGCTCAGATATTTGGCAGGCTTCAGAGAACGATGCTCCTACAGTATTATTTGGGGTCAGATTTTCTTCACCTGCCAGATCCACTAAAAGTTGGGCTTCTAGTGATCAATTAACCCCGGAAGGTATTCCTGTGTCAGCACATCAACATTTACTTATTCAGTGTCAATTGTCTCTGTGCATCTGCTCATCAGGGTTCAACATTCCGTCACAGCCTAATCGCCTCTTCCTGGTTTCCTTCTCCACAGACCAGTTTTAATCATTATTTCCTCAAAGTCCCTCAAATGCAACAGCAAGTCAGCCAAAAACTATTTAGGTGCTGTGCTCATCCCAAAAGCCATTCTTTGCCATTTTGAAACATGCTCAACAGGGCTTTTTTCCCCTCAAGTAATATAGATCAGAAGCATTTTCTATCAAGCTCAAGTGTAGCAAAAAGAAGTGGGGTCAAGGGGGCCTGTTTCAGCGCTGTAAGACCAAGACAAAATACCTGTTGGTTTGGTGGGACACTGGCTACAACAAGGATTCCTCGTTTCAGGAGAAATTATCGAACATGCAGCACAGTGGCCCAGCTGCTAAAGTTGCTACCTGCTACAGTAATCCTGACTTCAGGTGTGTGTGGGATCTACATGTTCTCCCACAAATGCACTAGGTTTTCTCCAGGAGACCCACTTTCCTGCCAAGGCTCAGAGGTCTGCAGGCTGCTTAGTTAATTACCCATCACAAATTGCCCCGAGTACGTTGGAGAGTAGGATGGTTGGGGAAGGGGAGAAGAGGGAATGTGAAACAAGTGGACAAGAAAGCAGGGAGAAAATAGGATGCTCCATGATTCGGTTCTACACTGAACTATATTGAACTATGGGACTCTCTTTGTAGTCTTCAGTTCAGAACCCTATTTGCTCGTAGTTACTGTTTTCTTCCTCTCTGCACATTGGGTGCTCAATAGTCTTTTTTAAATATGGGTTCTTTTGGGCATGTTTGTTTCGTGGCTGCCTGTTAGAAGATGAATCTCAAGGTTGTATAATGTGTACATACTTTGATAATAAACTACTTTGAATTAAAAGTGATGAAAGCAGGTGGGTGCTTGATGGTCAGTATCACAAGACACTGCAGCGGATAGTGAGGTCAGCTGAGAAGATCGGGGTCTCTCTTCCCGCCATCACGGACGTTTACACTACACGCTGCATCCGCAAAGGCAACAGCATTATGAAGGACCCCATGCACCCCTCATACAATCTCTTCTCCCTCCTGCCATCTGGGAAAAGGCTCCGAAGCATTCGGGCTCTCACGACCAGACTATGTAACAGTTTCTTCCCCCAAGCTATCAGACTCCTCAATACCCGAAGCCTGGACTGACACTTTGCCCTATTGTCCTGTTTATTATTTATTGTAATGCCTGCACTGTTTTTGTACACTTTATGTAGTCCAGTGTAGGTCTGTAGTCTAGTGTAGCTTTCTCTGTGTTTTTTTATTACGTAGTTCAGTCTAGTTTTTGTACTGTGTCATGTAACACCATGGTGTGTCTCAGTTTTACTATGCACTGTACCAGCAGCTATGGTCGAAATGACAATAAAAGTGACTTGACTTGATTCAGTAGGCTAAGTAACCCATTTCCACGTTAAAATTTTGTTGCAGTACTGCTTGAGTAGTCAGTCACACAAATTGACCCTTTAAAAAAGGTAAAATGGAAAGGTGTTAATGCAGCAAAGATCAATGTGTCATATGTGAGACAAATGCTCCAATGTATTAAAGCAGCTGGAGATCCATCTTACAGACAAGATGTGAAACAAAGGCTCAATGTGCTATCAGGTGGCCCATGGCACTATCCACAGACCCTGATAACTATCTATCCCTGAAACACCAATATTGTGAGTCATTCAGCTTGGTTATTGTCACTGTGTACAGATGGCCATGCTGCTGTCTAATACTATCATATAATATGCATCATATGTAAACAAAGGCGTTTCAAGATGACCTTAAAGCTACTTCAATATGTTAAGTGTTTTCACAAAAAGGAGAACACACACACAAACCAACACCCCACACCCCGGAGGAACTCAGCAGGCCAGAGAAAAGAGTAAAGAGTCGACGTTTCGGGCAGAGACCCTTCATCAGGACTGACTTGGCTTGGTTCTCGTCAGAAGCTCGCCATGGTGCTCATTAATACAGTCCTGATGAAGGGCCTTCGCTTGAAATGCCTATGATGTACCCTTTTCCACAGATGCTACCTGACCCACTGAGTTCCTCCAGCATTTTGCATAATTTAAGTCTGAAGCCTCCAATAGTTCAAACCAATGGGAATGGAGCAAAATACTGCAACTTCAATAGCATGCAGACAATCTAATTCATGTAGCACAGCCTGGACAAAATTGTGAGGTTATTTCAATAAAAGATACAGTACAATCTTTGCAAAATTGCTTTCAAACTCATGATAAAATTAAAGTCAAACTAAAATTTTAGCTGCTGATTTATTGTGTAAAGATACTGGATCAGTGAGATTTGCCTTTCAGTTTAATAAGTTGTCAAGACAGACATACTACTTGAATAAAGAAACTTCTCTCAACACAACACATTTATGGCTCTTTGCCAAGATCATAGTGTGCAGTTCACTTTCACTCAAAGGTGTAACGACAAACTCCCTATACACTGTGCTCCATTGTGCTCATAAGGAATCTTAACAGATATGCAATCATTTCATACCACTTGCCTAAGCTGGTCTTCAAGTACTAAAGCACAAAGAAACTTGCAGATGCTGGAAATTCTTCCAACACACACAAAATGCTGGTGGACACAGCAGGCCAGGCAGCATCTATAGGAAGTACAGTCGACATTTCAGGCCGAGACCCTTCGTCAGGACTAACTGAAAGAAGAGATAGTAAGAGTAGATAGAAAGTAGGAGGGAGAAATGCGAAATGTTAGGAGAAGACTGGAGGGGGAGGGATGAAGCTGAGAGCAGGAAAGGTGATTGGCAAAAGGCATACAGAGCTGGAGAAGGGAAAGGATCATGGTACGGGAGGCCTAGGGAGAAAGAAAGGGGGAGGGGAGCACCAGAGGGAGATGGAGAGCAGGCAAGGAGTGATTGTGAGAGGGACAGAGAGAGGGAAAACAGAGGGAAAAAAGGGGGAATAATAAATAAGGGATGGGGTAAGAAGGGGAGGAGGGGCATTAACAGAAGTTAGAGAAATCAATGTTCATGCCATCAGGTTGGAGGCTACCCAGACGGAATACAAGGATTTGTTCCTCCAACCTGAGTGTGGCTTCATCTTGACAGTAGAGGAGGCCATGGATAGACATATCAGAATGGGAATGGGACGTGGAATTAAAATATGTGACCACTGGGAGATCCTGCTTTCTCTGGTGGACAGAGCATAGATGTTCAGCGAAACGGTCTCCCAGTCTGTGCCGGGTCTCACCAATATATAAAAGGCCACACCGGGAGCACCGGACGCAATATACCACACCAGCCGACTCACAGGTGAAGTGTCGCCTCACCTGGAAGGACTGTCTGGGGCCGTGACTGGTGGTGAGGGAGGAAGTGTAAGGGCAGGTGTAGCACTTGTTCCGTTTACAAGGATAAGTGCTGGAAGGGAGATCAGTGGGAAGGGATGGGGGGGACGAATGGACAAGGAAGTCACGTAGGGAGCGATCCCTGTGGAAAGCGGGGGGGGGGGGGGGGGGGGGGAGGGAAAGATGATGTCTTCCTTTTTTAAAAAAAGGGGCTTCCCTTCCTCCACCAACTCTGCTCTCAAACACATCGCTCCCATTTCACGCACATCTGCTCTCACCCCATCTGCCCGCCACCCCACTAGGGATAGGGTTCCCCTTGTCCTCACCTACCACCTCACCAGCCTCTGGGTCCAACATATAATTCTCCATAACTTCCGCCACCTCCAACGGGATCCCACCACCAAGTACATCTTTCCCTCCCCCCCCCCCCCCCCACTTTTTTCTCTCTTTTTTTTCCTGTCCCTCTCACAATCACTCCTTGCCTGCTCTCCACCTTCCTCTGGTGGTCCCCTCACCCTTTCTTTCTCCCTAGGCCTCCTGTCCCATGATCCTCCCCCTTCTCCAGCTCGGTATCCCTTTTGCCAATCAACTTTCCAGCTCTTAGCTTCACACCACCACCTCCTGTCTTCTATCATTTCAGATCTCCCCCTCCCAAATCTCTTACTATCTCTTCTTTCAGTTAGTCCTAGGGCCCAAAACGTGAACTGTACTTCTTCCTATAGATGCTGCCTGGCCTGCTGCGTTCCACCAGCATTTTGTGTATGTTGCTTCAAGTACTAAAGCGGTTTATAAAACTAGATCAGGATTTGCCCAGTCATCTGATTTTTGTTGCAAGATGATAGGGATCACAACTGCAAACACCAAGGGAAAGAGAAGAACAAAATGCAAAATGTGTGCTCAAACAAGTTATTAATTTGAAACTGAAGTTCGCCCTTTGCAAAATGGAAACTATTATACCCGAGATTGGCATTGGTACAAATGTCACACAGTAGGAACCAGATTATGACCATGTAAACCCATTGATCATTATGTAATAGATTTAGCGCCTTACAGTTGTGCCAAACAGATGTTGCGCTAGGATAAAATTTTCATAAGTGAAGCTCCATTGAACAGTGTTAATAATGGACATTGCAATTCAAAAATAAAGTGAACACAAATATGTCCACACAATCTTACAGTCATGTACAGTATAATACTGTTTTAAAAGTAAAATAGCCAGGACAGGTTACCTATTCACGTCAGTTTGAGCTACATTCAATGAACAAGTTGGACTCATGCAGAATGAGATCTTGGTTTCAGTACTTGTCAATGTCAAATCTTAATACCACAAGCAGCCTGCATTGTTTCCATCACTGAGTCAATAGGTCCCCTTTCTGATTCTGAAGGATCTAAAGACTTCAGGACAAAAAGTTTCGGCTAACACTTGGGTGCATTACCAAAGGAGTGCAGTACTAACATTTGAACCAAGATCCTACTCGCTTCTTTCAATTGGGTACAGAGGATCGCATAACACCACATTGAACACGAGTGGAATTATCCTTGTTTGCGTGGACTGTATTTGTTTTTAAGCCAGTACCATTTAATTTGTTGGTTGAAGAAACTTCGTTGACAAATAGGCCATCTTCTTTCCAGCAGCAGACATTTGTGATTTATGTAGAAGTAGATATTACATGAAGTGCAGAAGCTGTGGAATCTACTGATGTTATATGCAAAGGGAATTCGGGAAGTCTGACATTGACGAATGCAGTATAATGTGCAGCTCAAGGGCAGATTCACATGATAAAGGCTAGTGTTTCCAACCTGTCCCATGCAAACTGTGATACATCAGAATACATACTTTACTCCCTCTGCACCCCACTGAAAATACTGCAATCCCCCAGGAAGGGGGAAGACAAACCCATTTGGGAAATTCCTGAATCGTCAACACTATCACAGGAAAACAGGGCCCTATCAGCAAAGTTCTGAATTTCTGAGGTACCCTCCTTTTCACTTCAATGACGAATTTAAACTGTACATGTCTGAAATCTGCCCCAAAATACTGTAGAAAAGAAACTCCACATTAAAACTAGACCTGGCCTGGCCTTGTACAACCTAACTCACTCCTGATGCTTTGTAATATACTTAGATGGCAGCAGTTGGAAAGCAAATGAAGTGTCACATCTACACCAAACTATCCCATGTTCTTTGTAGTACACTACTCAGATTGAGGTTTCTCCCAGTTTTTAAAAAGCACCACAAGATATTTTTGGTGAAGTAATTGTGGGTGGGGAGAAGGTGCAAGATCAGACACGATTCCTTCCAATAAACAGTAATATTTAAAAGCATCAATAACATTTATAGGTTTCTGACCACATTAGTTTCCCCAAGTCCATCTGAATGGATTGGATTGGCTGTGCTATTGGCATTTCTCATTCTGAAACTGATCCCAACACCTATAAATACTTAGTGAAACAAATCATATGGCATCGTGTTTCACAAAGTGGTTGGTTTAACCAACCCAAGCCAGAAATGACAGAAGCTACACAGCAAGAAAAAATTTTGTAGTCACAAGTTTAAAATCCCTTGTTAATTTCAAAGGAATTTAACATTGCCACATTGTTTCATTTCAGAGGAAATGTCCTGGGTCGAGCATGCAAGTGCCATTCCAAACGAAGCAAGCCAGACAGCGCCTCTACTTTTAGAAGTTTGTGAAGATTCAGCACGTCAACTAAAACTTGGACAAACTTCTACAGATGTGGTGGAGAATGTATTGACTGGTTGCATCACGGCTTAGTATGGAAACAATGTCCCTGAACAAAATACCTAGGAGTAGTGGATGTGGCCCAGTCCATCATGGGTAAAGCCCTCCCCACCATCGAGCCACATGGAGTGCTGCTGCAGGAAAGCAGCACCCATCAAGGACCCCACTACCCAGGCCATGCTCTCTTCTCATGGCTGCTATCAGGAAGGTGGTACAGGAGCCTCAGGATCCATACCACCAGGCTCAGGAACAGTTATTACCCCTTAACCATCAGGCTCTTGAACCAGAGGGGATAACTTCACCTACCCAATACTGAACTGTTCCCACAACCTATGAACTCACTTTCACAGACTCCTAATCCCATGTTCTTGATATTTATTACTTTTTTTAAAAAAAAACTTGCTTTGTATTTCAGTTTGTCTTCTTCTGTACACTGGTTGTTTATCCATTTTGTTGTGTGCATTTTTTCATTGATGCTATTGTGTTTCTTGTTATTTACTGTGAATGCCCACAAAATGAATCTCGGGATAGTATATATGACATGTACTTTGATAATAAAATTACCTTGAACTTTAAACATACAGGGAAGGCTAACTATGGATTAATGAAGAGATTGAGATTGCCTAAAGTTAGGAGTGGATTTCCTTAATGGAGAAGGCCTGTGTGTGACTTTTTGACGTGGGCAAGCTGATACATGCACAGCCTTTGACAGGGTCAGAGTCCAATGGCAGGGTGTGCAAGATGACTGGGGGCCTTTCACTGCTGCCGTCTTCCTCTGCCTTCACTACTGCTGCGATAGGTCATCATCTTCTGCCAGCCCTGCTGTCGAGGTCTTGGCTGGATCGCTCTGTCTGGAATCTCTCCCTGGACCTTACTGCCATGGGTGACTCTACCAGATGGCATCACTCTCAGGATCTCAAGAACTCACAAGCCTCTCCATAAGGTGATGATCCTCTGAGAAGATCAAAGTACATAATGTGCACAAGCAACTCTCAATTCACACCCACACGTGGTTCCAGATAGGATTCTGTCCTCTCAAATAGTGGGGTAGGGGCAGCAAATTGTAGGGGAGACTCAAGTTACCTACAAATAAACACTAGAGTAGCTGGAGTAATAATTAATAGGTACAGTCGGCCCTCCTTATCCGCGGGAGATTGGTATCCGCCGGGGGGGAGGGGGTCGCGGAACCAAAAAACATGGATGCTCAAGTCCCTTATTTAACCAGTCTCAGTGCAGTGATCTTTAGGACCCAGCAGAACCCCGGACCTTATTTAACCTGACTCCGTGTGGTGGACTTTAGGACCCGGCACAGCTCTGAATCTGCAGTGTTTCTGTTTACGAAAATAATCATGATCGAAAATAAAGCGGAAGTAATAAAGTGATCAAAAGAGGTGAAGCGCCATCGGTCATTGAAAAAGCGTTAGGCTACAGTCAGTCAACAATCAGAACAATTTTAATGGAGCACGTAAAGGCCCTGCCCTGATGAAAGCTACAATTATTTCTAAGCAACGCAGTGGTTTATTGAAATAAGTATGTTTCTTAAGTGTTTTATATGCATTGAAAGGTAAAATATATACTACATAATAAGAGAAACGTTTGACTAACTGATGCTAAGTACGAGATGTACTTGTTCCGACATCAAATCCGACTTTAAAACGGCCTCAGGAACGGTACTCGTTCATAACCCAGAGACTGCCTGTACTTTAAAATCATCTCTAGATTACTTATAATACCTAATACAATGTAAATGCTATGCAAATAGTTATACTGTATTGTTTAGGGAATAATGACAAGAAAATAGTCTGTACATGCTCAAACAATGAGTGCCGGAGAGAGAACTTCCGGGTTTTCCCGATCCGCGGTTGGTTGAATCTGCGCATGCGGAACCCGCGGATAAGTAGAGCCGACTGTAATTGGACAGTGGGGCATTTTGAGAACTTTTTTTTAGGGATTAAAGAAATCTGGAAATGCAGTTGGGTTGTTATTCAAGTACATTTTTATAAAATATTTTCACAAGTTCCAAAATCCTTTCTTTCCACATATGATCATCGGGATTGACTCAGCAAGCTTCCCTCTCACCTCCGAGAGTTTCTAAAATCCTATTTCAGATACTTGAGCACAAATCGACACCTAGTGTAGTTTAAACAAGGTACACAGCCCCAGGGCCCAGTCTCTAAATAAGCCATTGGCCAGTCAGGAAAGTAGAGAACATTTTCTTGGCTCAGTGGTGGTGAATCTTAGTAATTTTTTTTAACCCAAGAAAACTGCAGGCAGCTCAGTTGCTGAGTTTATTAACATCTAAAAAATAGAATAGTTTGAAGAGCATCAAGAGTTGTGGGATTAGTGCAGTAAAGTGGTTATGAGATCAGCCTTTTCTTGTTTTTATGATTTTTGTTGATAGGTGCTGCCCTCTAGAAGAGCCATTAATCAGACTCCGCTGATTGTAAAAAACTATGGCATTAAGAGAGGCATGGAAGCAAACCTAGGTGTCCCTTACACAACATTACCAAAAACATTTCAGGCCATCATACTGCAGTAGTGGGAGCCTTCAATTTGGCTGCCACATTTTCAGTACCGCAAACGAAAGCCACAAGTGCCTCACCAGTTTAAGAGGTTTTGGTTATGACCTGATGGAGGTCTTTAACGGCAATGTACAAATGCCTTCATGCGAGGAATCACTCCGATTGCTCACAGAAGAATGGCAAAATTATTAATTGTCTTCTTGCTAACAGCAATGACATGGAAAACATGCTCTCATTGAAATTTGATTCAAACTACAGTTTCTTGGCAGATTACAATATAAATTGTTAATTGGGAAATATTTGAGGTTACCTTAAAATGTATATTACTGCTGCCAGGTTTTACTATCCGACTTGTTCTACCAGGTATTAGTAGGCCTGCATTTTAACCTTACAATGGCAAAACTGTTGTAGTTCAAAGCGATCACTTCCTTAAAAATGTTACACCCATTTGCTCCTGCTACCCATTAGGCATTATATGATCAATTGCTTTTGTTTCAATTATAGGACTCCTCTTACAAAAACTGCCACATCATACCAATGTAAGTTAGATTTACTGCAAGCTGTCCTCATTTGAAAAAGGTTCATGAGGAAGGAGCCCCATCCTGGTTAGGAATCCTGTCAAAGTACAGTACAAACTCGTGTTTCTGTGTTCCTAATATACAACTTCAATGTATTACAACTTTTTTTTAAAAAAGCAGATCTTTAAGACATTTTGCCCATGATTTTCAGATCCGAATACAAAAATTCTCTTCCAGTTTTAATCTTGGTATGAGAATGTTGAGCAGGAAACATACCATTTTGTCAAAAATTCCAACCACATTAGCAAGGCATCTTACAGTGTACAACTATGTTAAAATGTTGATTACATCAGCACATCTATAACACATCTCTAACTTAAGGATACAATTCGAGGCAACATTTGAACACAACTAAAGAAAGGACTTGCAAATGAGATTTTAAAAATTCTAAAATTGGATTCTAATATTATATGACCATAAGATATGGAAACAGAAATAGGCATTTGGCCAGAGTCTGGTCTGCCATTTCATTATGGCTGATCCATTTTTTCTTCTCAGCCCCAATTGCCTGCCCCTGCATCCCTTCATGCCATGATCAACGAATTCCACAGATTCGCCACTCTCTGGAAAAAAATTCCTCCTCCTCGTCTCCATTCTAAAACGATGCCACTCTGTTCTGAAGCTGTCCTCTCTGGTCCACCATAGAAAACATCCTCTCCACATCAACTCTATCAAGGCCTTTCACCATTCGAAAAGTGTCAATGAGGTCAACCCTCATACTTATGAATTCAGGTCCAGAGCCATCACACACACATCATAGAACAAGCTGTTTAATCTTGTAATCATTTTCCTGAATCTCCTTTGAACCTTTCCAGTGTCAGCATGTCCTTTTTAAGAGGCCCAAAACTGCTCACAGTACTCAAAGTGAGGCCTCTCTAGTGCTTTATAAAGTATCAACATTACATCCTTGCTTTTATATTCTAGTCCTCTTGAAATGAATGTTAAACATTGCATTTTCCTTCCTCACCACAGACTCAACCTACAAGTTAATCTTCAGGGAATCCTGCGCCTCAGATTTTTAAATTTTCTCTCCATTTAGAAAACAGTCTACCCTTTTATTTCTTCTACTGAAGCGTATGACCATACACTTCCGAACACTGCATTCCATCTGGCACTTCTTTGCCCATTCTCCTAACCTGTCAAAGCCCTTCTGTAGACCCTCTACTTACGCAAAACTACCTGCACCTCCACCTACCTTCATATTGTCCACAAACTTTGCAACAAAGCCATCAATTTCATCATCCAAATCATTATAATAGATCATAATCTGGATTGTGATAAAATTCCTCCAAAATATGGCACTGTGGATCAAATTGGATTTATTTTTAAACAGTTCTACATTCAAGGTCACCCCATTTAGATCTTCAACTCCCTGGAATAAAAATTCTGCCTGTAGCAAATAAGCTGAAACAGGTATGTAGCAGGTCATAGTCCAGATGCAGTTAGCATGAATAAGAGCGGTGAGACTAAAGGGAAAAACCTTTGGTATATTTTATAACATATTGCACTCCACTGGAGGGCTACAACTTGGAGAACAGTTTTAACTAATACTGAAAGCATTTGGTCATTTTATTTTGAATGACTTTTATAGTTGCCATGTCCCTATTTGATTTGTACCACAGCCCATAGCACGAGCAGACTATGAAAATATTTATCAGGAAACTAGCACTCCGAAAAGTTGTTGCAGTGCAAGAATAGCTAAAAATTTTCTGTTATGGAAGGAAAAAAAACATATACTTGCCAGGTAACAATTAAGATCAACCAGGAATAATTCTGCAAGGCTTCCCCCAGTGAATTTGGGAGCCTTACCAGGAATGTTTTGTGGGCAACATTTAATGGGCTACCGGAATCAGATTTAATATCACTAGCAAGTGTTGTGAAAATTGTTAATTTAGCGGCAGCAGTACAATGCAATACATAATTACAGAAAAAAATTAAAGTGTATACATGTATATTAAATAGCTTTAAATGGTGCAAAAGCCAGAAATGATTTAAAAAGGGAGGTAATGTTCATGGGTCGTGTCCATTTAGAAATCGGATGGCAGAAAGGAAGAAGCTGTTCCTGAATTGCTGAGTGTGTGCCTTCAGGCTTCTGTACCTTCTTCCTGATGGTAACAGTGAGAAAAGGGCATGCCCTGGGTGATTGGGGTCCTTAATAATGGATGCTGCCCTTCTGAGACAGCACTCCTTGAAGATGTCTTGGATGCTACGGAGGATACGTAGTACTCAAGATAGAGCTGACTAGTTTTACAACATTCTGTAGCTTCCTTCAGTCCTGTGCAGTAGCCCACCCCACCATACCAGACAGGAATGCAGCCTGTCAGAATGCTCTCCACAGTACATCTGTAGAAGTTTGAATATTTTAGGTGACAAACCAAATCTCCTCAAACTCCTAATGAAATATAGCCACTGTCTTGCCTTCTTTGTAGCTGCATCAATATGTTGCATCCAGGTTAGGTAGATAACTCAGGGACTTTTAAATTACTCACTCTCTCCACTTTTGATCCCTCTGAGGATGAGGTAGTGTTCCCTTGTCGTACCCTTCCTGAAGTCAACAATCAGCTCTATGGTCGTACTGATGTTGAGCGCGGAGTTGTTACTGCTAATGGTGAATCTGTGGAATTCATTGCCACAGATGGCTGTGGAGGCCAAGTCAATGGGTATATTTAAAATGGAGGTTGATAGGGTCTTGATCAAAAGCAGCAGCTAGGGTTAAGGGGAGAAGGCAGGAGGATGGAGTCGAGATGGATAATAAAAGCAGCAGAGATGGAATGGTAGAGAAGACCTGATGGGCTGAATGGCTTAATTCTGCTCCTATGTCTTAAAGGCTACAGCCAAGTCTAGACTGGATGCAAAATTGACTGGAAGTACAACTTGGAGGATTTAAAGGAAATGGGGAGGTGGGTGGGGTGGAGTAGGGGCAGTTGTTGATTGGACACTGGGAGCAGCCTCAAAACCATAGCACCAGGAACAGGCTAGATGTGAGTTCCGATGATGTCCTTTCAGTCCTTTTCTAACAAAGTTCATAAGTAATGCTTCACAACACTTCGGTTGCAGCTCCGAATGATCCAGGATAGTTTGACTAGCATTCCCCTCGACCACACTGAACATTCTCTCTGCTACACGTTATACTGCAATCTCAGCAAGCTTTCTGCCAATACTTCCCAAACTACTTGGCAGACAGCAAGAACAGGAGGCAAACAGGGACCAAGCAGATGAACCAAATTCACCTCCGAATCGTACAGGTATCAGCATAGTTGTTTTGTATACATCCAGAAATCCCAGCCCTACAACGATTCATGAATGCTTTCAAAGATGGCAGGAAATTGCACACCATTAGGATTGGGCACAATTTCCTCACCTTCAGGATGGCTGGTAAAATGCCAATTCCATGAACAAAAAGTCTCAAACATGCAGAGCACTTTGGATAATTTACTTGAATAGGCAACAAGTACTGTACATTTTGGATGAAATAACATACCAACAAAATTATGAAAGGAACAGAATTAGTTCAGAGACTTAACACTTATCTAGTTGACGTTCAGGCAATTTAAAAAGATTTTTTTAAAAACTAACCACTGTGACAAAACTTGCATTTTTGCCAAGACTACAAAATGTGCTGCTCAAGCTGTAGTTGATCAGTGATTTTATCTAATAATGTTGAAATGAGCAACAATTGAGTAAAGATTTAACTTTAAACTACAAGATTTAGACAAGTTTAGTTACCACTAATGCTGCTGTCACACTAAAGCATGAAAGGTGAGCACTAAAATATTGAGAATGATCATATCCCCATTTGGCCATAAACACTGCCACACATATGCAGACACAAACCTGCCTTGACAAGTTCTACCTGAGCCACAGACATTTGCCAAAATACAAATACAACCATTGTTACAATTTGTATATGTAGGTTTTCTTGTGAAACTTATACAAGTTCACCAATACATTCTTGCTGTCTTACAGGAGTTTTAAGGTGTCAAGATACCCAGGACAAGGATCATTAAGCATGCCACCTACTGTACCCAAGATACTTACTGAATAAGGAGGGGATTTTGGATCAGCTCAACTGAAAAGGACATTTTCAGCAATTTACCAGACAGGATAAACTCACATCTCATTAACACATTTCAAAACCCAGTAATGTCAAAGCAAACAAAAGATATGTTTTAATTTTAGTCACACGTTGTATACAGTAATGCCTGGCAAACAATGTGCTATCATTTGAGAAATTCACAGAGGCAGTTTCTTGGGGTTGAGATCAACTTCCTTCCACTTCAATTGTACGAATGTGGAGGAATTTAATGCAGGATCCACAGACTCTGCCAGATGTGAAGAGCATGTTTCAGGGGACGAGTGGTTCTGGTACTTGGATACTGAGTGCTTCCCGAACCTTGTACATAACCTGTGATATAGAAATTCCAAATATTCCATTTGCAGCCGTCACTCAAACAAGTTCAAACAGAACTTCAGTATTTCACTTACAGCAATGTTTGAAGAATTAAATCCTGACAAATACAGTCTCATCCACATGCACTGTACAAAGTTTACTCTGGAGAATGTCAATAATGAAAAGAGCAATCACATGTAAATGTTTGTGGTACATTCTTTTAAGGATCTCAAACTTCACACTGAGTGGCAATTGTTGTAAACATCAATTACAGCTCAGAACAAAACTATGCTCATCTTACCTGGTTATCTACTGTAATCAATTTCCTTTAAGCATACAGACCAGCACAGATTATCCATCTGGCATTAACATTACGGTAAATTGGTTGACATCTTGATTTCTGGAATTGCTGGGTTACAAAGTGGATGGCAGACTGAAGGCAGCTCTTCAACATCAGTACAGATTTTTTTTGGATACAAAATATTTTTCTAAAGGATTCTGTCAAAAATGCAATTTTGTTAAGAATCTGGAAAGACTAATGTTTATGTCCAACTGAATTGGTGATACCCTTACCAACACTTAAACAAGAACCCAGCCCTGCCAAGTGTGCCAGTAGTGTCAACCACTTAAATTGGAAGTCTTCTAACCTTGATAAACTCTTGTTCAAACTAAAATGTGTACGAAACACGAATGTATAAGCCAGCTTGCTTCTCTCTACACATGCTACCCAACCTGCTGAATGTAGGCAATTTCAGACTTCAGATTTCCAACATATTATATTCTGTTGCGTCTTTGGTACATAGTTTTATTTGATCAAATTTAGTGTGCAAAAACAGGAAGGAAACATTGTGCAAAAAAGTTCTCAAATTCTGAACTACACACTTCCCAACCCAAATCACATAGTAACCAAAGCAGCATTTAAAAAAAAAACATTAAGAAACATCTCAAAATGTACAACAGTTTGTCACATAGTGATGTGGAAAAACTAATTCATGCCTTTATATTGAATAGACTAGATTACTGGAATGTATTTCTTTTTAAACTGGCTTTCTAAAGCAATCTATTGACAAACTTCAACCTCATTCAGAATGCCACTGCTGGACTTAACTAAAACCAAGGAGCTCATCACTCCTATTCTGGCTACTGTGCTTTGGATTCTGGTACCTTTTAAAATTAATTTTGAAGTTCTCTTACTTGTTTTTAAAGCTTTCAATGGTCCGAGACCACAGTGCATCACAGGATCATTTTTGTTTCACAACTCAACTTGAGCTCTCAGGTCCTCTTCTGACGGTCTCTTAAGTTTAAACAATCTCCCTCAAAAGATAATTGGCAGGTCAGCTTTTTTTGGAACTACACTCCATAACTGGAATTCAATACCCAAAAACAAGGGGATGCGGACTAAGTTGACATTTTCAGACATCAGATCAAAACCTATTTAATCTTGTTTTTAAACTAACATCTTTTTATCTTTTAATTTCATGTTTGCACTTACTCCCCCCTGTAAAGCACTTTGAACTACATTGTTTGTATGAAACGTGCTCTATAAACAGATTATTATATATTTAAACAATAGGAAACTTTTGATATTCACCTCCCAGCACTGTCCATCTGTCACCAAAAAATTTCCATTAAACCCTTCCAAGGCTTCCATTTTCATCAGCACACCAAAACATTCCCAGCCAAATGCTAAAAACAATGTCTACAACACAGGTATTGCTCCAATCCTGTGTTGCAGACAGTACACTCTGCAGCTTTAAGCAATATCTTCTTTGTTGAGCTTTGGTTGGCTGGACAGCTCTCCTTGGTAAAGGCTAACTGGCATCACAAGAAAGACAGCTCAACATTTCCAGCATCATTCCACCTGCTCTCTGCACACTGAGCAGTCAAATTAAGCCTCTTGAATCCAAGATGGATTACTGGATAACATTTGTCAATGACTGCATTTGCTTACTGGTCATTATCCATACTGATATGAAGGAGGAGCTTAGGAGGAGACAACGGTGCCCAACAGTGGCTCCTTCGCTTGCAGCTTTGGAAACAGCTCTATTTCCATCTTTAATATCTCTGTTTTTCCCTTTCAGGGTTCTTTTGAAGACCCTGACCTGGAGTTACATGCTGACTTCAGTCCTTTGCAGGAAAGGACCTGCTCTCGGGGTTTCACGACCGGCCGTTATTCGACATGCCAAGAACACGGTTTAAGAGATTAGCTCGCCTCCAGAGTTCTGGGATCTCATGGCTCTGGAGATGGGTGGACCAAATGTCGGCATCCCAGCAGGAAACTGGTGTGTCGTGGGAGACGGCAAATCTCTGGTTGTGTACCCAGAGACCCGAGCTCTTTGGCTACAGAACTCAGAAAAAGCAATGCAACAGACTTTTAACATCGTAAACCAGTTGTTTGTTACGTCTCCCCTCTCGCTGTGAAATGGAGACATCTTTCTCCCTTATTAGGGAGCGAGAGCCTGTGGTATGTTGAATACTGGGTGAACGAGCAGTCTTTGGGGTAATTGCAAGTCTATGTCTTTGCTGCACGCTTGAACACTCAGTGGGGGTACTGATGTTTTTTTATTTGCTGGTGGGGGGGGATTGTTGCTTTGCTGCTGCTTACATGTAGGGGGGAGTTGGAGGGGGCTTTGGGGTTCTAACATTTAACTGTCATTCATTCTTGGGTGGGGATCTCCTCCGTTTCCGTGGATGGTTGCAAAGAAAAAGCTTTTCAGGATGTATATTGTATACATTTCTGACATTAAATTTACCTTTGAAATTTCGATTTTAGCTATAATGGTTTTGGGAGAGTTCACTCAAGCTGACTAGCTTTAGAACTAGTTGAGTGGGTTCACAAACTGGGTGGATGGTTCACCCAGTAAAATCAGAAGACGCTTTACCAACAACACAATCAAGAATACAAAGCCTTCAGAAAAGATGCACATCAACAGGCATTATGTAGAAATAATTTTAGAGATTGGCAGTCTCTCAAACAAAAATTTAAATACCTCCGTTGACCCAGATACATTATAACAGGACCAATTACCACAGACAGACAGATACCTTCAAATGAGATGTGTTCGCATAATAATTTGGAAAGTTAGTTCCATTAGGGTAACATTAATTTTACAGGTTATTTCTTTATTCAATAGGAAAAAAACTCAGTATAACCGAGCCCCCAAAACGTGGCCAATATTGAATGTGGTGAGGCAGGCGGTTTCAGGATTTCACTGCGTGAATACAAGAGTGCTCAGGAAATCAGATGATGCTACAAGGAGAAAGCAAAATGAAACTCCGGGTAGAATCAGCACAGCAAATTATAGCGACTGAAGTAAATAACTGGTTAAATTAGAAACACGACCATACTAAAATGAAGTTCATGCAACGTTACAGCAGCCAGATGACCGTCATACTGTGGTGACTATTTGTGATCAACAAGTACCTCAGCTCAGCTCACCTCAATCCCATAACTACAAATTGTCTCAATTTATCTGATTCCCCCTTGAAAATTACGTCTGCTTCCACCACTTCTAGCATTACGTACTAAACCACACAATGTTATACAAGTGCCTGGTGTCATTTGCTCTTGCTGGTATTGAAATAAAGAAGCATTCTCAATGATTAAAGTCCCCCACTATTCAAATGTTACTTAAAATGTCCACATAACAAAGCTCCAATCCAGGCTTGCCGTTAGTACTACTCCATACATGCCAGGGTCAGGCAATGCTTCAGCTGAGCCCAACCAGTTTTAAAGCTTAATCCCACTAGCATTTATAAAGTCAAGAATACAAATTCTGCTTTTAATTTCTGTAATGAATCCTGCCAGAGCCTCCTCTGTGGTGATGGCAGGAAAAGACTCTGAGACTGCAGGAAGTGGTTCTGATAGCTCTGGACAGCTTTCTTCTCGAATAATTGACTCTGTTCTCCTTAACTGATCGATATCTTGTCTCCAGATGACATCAAATACAATCTCCATTGTGTAGGAGCATGGTCCAGCTCTGTCCTTAACTTTTCCAAGTACCCACTTTTGATCACCTCTGTAACTCTCTTGCCACGACTCCTTGTTTGAGGGGCCTTCAATTCTCTCATGTTTGTGCTGTATACTCACAAGGGTCGTCCAGAAACAGCTTAGCTGGTGAGTTCTTGGTTGTGGAGTGTGTTGAATTATGATATACAAGGAGGAAATTGATTAGCTTCTGATTTAAATGTTGGCGTAATGTGTTCTACTGACATTGCTCCGTGTGTTCTTTAGATTCTGAACCAACCTCTCTGCCAAGCCATTAGTAACTGGTGACTTAAGCTCATTCCTGAAAATGAAAGGAATCACTCCTGTTCTACAGCAAACTGTGGTCCATTGTCACTAAGTGTTCTGGAACACCATTCCCCGAGAAGAGGCTTCTCACCACATCAGTATGTGATGCTGTAGCAGAGGCCATCGGGAACATTTCTGGCCACTTTGTCGCTGCATCCACCATTATCAAGAAGTTTGTACACATGAATCCTCTGCCAGGGTGAAGCAGGCCATGCCCAGAGACAGAGAAGTGCTGCTCTTGGCATCTTCTAGACATGTTGACATCCTGCAAAGTGCACATCAAGCTGCTTGATCCCTCCCTGGCCACCAGACAAAACCGAGCCAATGCTTTCATTTTGACCACACCTAAATGACTGGCATGTAGCTCCTCCAACACTCCCGCTCTCAGCTTGGATGGTACAACAACTCTCAATCCCCACAAGGCAACTTCCGTCAAGGACAAGTTAATCCTGACACTGGTAAAAATAGGGGGAAACTGAAATTGATGCTGTGCATTCCAGCCATTTGGGTGACTATGTAGTACAGAGACCGTGTAAGTTCTGGTTTCCATTTGGATAATCTCTGCTGTATTAGAGAGACTTATGATTTCCATTCAGGAGAATACATTATCACGAGGGTCCTCTTGTAAATTTTTCAGGCATTTCATTTCCCCCAAGGGTAGGTGGACAATCCATCAGCACTGTCATTATCCTCTTGAATTCAATCTTGCAATTGGTCCTTTAAGAAACAGCTCACCTCTACATTCATGCTGTTGCTGTTAGTGGAACACCCTTCGTGGAGTGAAAATGGAAACTAGCGATTGATCATCAGTAACAAGGGTGAACTCTTTCCCATACAAGTACTGGTTTTAAATGTTTTGCAGCTGAAACCAAACTCAAGGCCTCTGTTAATTTGTGCGTCTTTTCTTCTCTGCAGGGGTAAGGGAACATGAAGCAGACTTTAGGGCATTCACTTCCATTACTCATAACATGTCACGAGGTGAGAGGTCACAGGCAAGCTTCACTGTACAATGTGGATCATCATGTGTGATTAGTGTCTGATATCACTATTTAATTTGCTGAGAGCCACCTCACCCTGCTGTGTCCATTGCCATTTCTTCCTGATCTGTAGTACTGAGCTCAAGGGGTGGAGCACAGTAGCCAGGTTTGGCAGGAACCCATTTATAGTAATTGACAAATCCAAAAATGGATCACAGCTTTAACACATCCTTTGGCCTTAGGGAATCCACCACTGCTTGAATTTTCTCAGTGCACTCCTGTAATCCTCAGGCATCAGTGATGTGATCACAGTAAGTGATGCTTGGTTTAAAGAATTCACACTTGCTACATTTGCTCCAAACCCATAATATTCTAATCTTTTTAATGCTGTTCTGAGATTATTGAACTGTCCCTCGTCATCCTTACTGGTAGCAATGGCATCACTGGGTGTGGGCAGCCTTGCGACACCTGGTCTGTGCCTCTCTGCCAGAGTGCAGGTGTTACTCCAAAAACCAGCCTATTATAGTGATAAAGCCCTTTGTGAGCGTTTATGTGAGAAACACCAGACTCTTACTCCATCTCCATCTGCAGGTAGGTCCATTTTGTGGAGTTTTCCCCCCCAGAAAGGTTTGCAAAGATATCCTCTATGCTGGGCAGAGGGTACTGATCCACTTTCACCACTGGAGTGATGGTGACCTTAAAATCACCACAGATCCTGGCAGACCCATTCTTCTTGGCTAACGGAACCACAGGCATTGCCCATGGACTCCACTCACTGGCTACTTTTTAAAATCACAGATGGGATAAGCAACCGCACAGCCTTTGTAAAACTTGGGTGCAGCATTTCCATTTAACACTATTTCACACTTGATGCGTTTGAGTTTCCCAAAGCCATCCCTGGACACTACTGTGGCAGCATCCAGTACCTTCCACTGTTTGCTTTCAGTGACCATTGCAGAGGATGTGGCATGTAACTGGTGGACGGATCTCCAATCAAGATGTGATTGACTGAGACAGCTACATCCCCACAATACCTGCCCTCTCGTTTTTAAACTATACACAAGCCCAGCGTGGCTCGTTGGTTGTTGCATTTCACTGTCGCAAATGTCATCCCCACTGGAATTAACTTTTCCCCACTATAGGTTCTCAGCTGGATATCTGCAGGCTCCAGTTCAGAATCTTTGAAATCCCATTCAAACTCTTTGTGGAATGACTGAAACAACTGAGTCAGTGTCCAATTCCACTTTAATTAATTTGCCGATTACTTCTGGTGTAAGCCATATCGTTTGTCTATTGTTAGCTTTCACGTTGTAAATCAAGGCTAGCCAGCCCTATGCCATACTCATTATCAGATTTCTCATCAACTGTATACAGATTAGTGCTCTTTGAAACAACACCTTGGCTTTTTATCCTTCTCTTCCCTTTGGACTCCATTTATCCAGACATGCTTTTTATACGTGTCCTACTTTGTTGCATTTTCTGCAAGTTTCGCCTTTAAATAACCCCTTGTAACACAATTTGTTAGGCCAGGCCGGTTTCTGTCTAGACGCTGCAATTTTGTTCAAACTCACCTCCATTCCTGACTGCAACTCAATTGCGTCTGTCTGCTGTTTCCACTGATAAATTTAAAAGAGCAGTTGAAATAGCTGTAAGCTGTGCTTCTGTTAGGAGTCATTCTTTTTAATGCTTTCTTGTAAGATTCCACAAACTAAGCATTTCCCAGTGCATCATTAAGACCTTTACCAAGCTGATAATGCTCAGATTATCTCTTCAGTTCAACCATACGAGCTGAAACAGACTCTTCTCCCTTTTGATTCTGCTAATGAAACCTAAAGTTTCTGCGATCAGCAATGCGTTCGGTTCCAAATGCTCAGTATTATTTTCACTATATCAGCAAAGCTAATTTCAGCTGCTTTGGTTGGAGCAGTCAAATTAAGCAAACTGTGCTTTTCCATTTATTGTAATCAGCAAAACTGGTTCTCGTTTCTTCTTGGCTAATCCGTTTTCTTTAAAATGCTACTCAATCCATTCAGCGTACATACATATTCCAGTTCTCTTGTGCATTGTACATGTCCATCTTTACAATGTAACCAGCCATTTCTGCTTTTATTTTATTTATGACCACCACCCATATTCACTGCTTATGAACCCATGAATTCTAGTTTTCTGCCTTTTAAAAAAAATATATAAACAGGACCATATTCTCTCCCCTCAAGAGATGCTGTGCTGCTTTTTTCATCTTCCTCTTGAACATCTTGCAACACTTTTTTTTAAAAACTCAAAGCACAGCGAGACATTCAACAGGTAAACAGTCATCTTCGGTTAGTTTTAAAAAATACCTCAAAGCCTCTGATTTGCTTTGTAACTCCAAAACAAACTGAATCACAATAAGAACAAGGAGCCAGGAGATAACCATCTAACTTTGTTTTTACTTTAAGTGAGACACGTACGCATGTTGTGGTGACATAGTGACATATGCCATTTACGTACTTTTAACTTAAAGTACATATAACCCGCAATACATTATTAAACAAAATGTTTAATCAATACATTTACAATATTACTGTAATATTAAATAAACAGCAATTGTATTCCAGACAGTTTTCCTTAATACAAATGCAGCACGTGGGCTACATTTAGCTCCTTCTCCTGCAGCCTCAGCATCATGCATGCCACTCCTAATCAGTTCAGTGATTTTGCCCACAGTCTTGACTCGCACCTGAAAATTGGTTAATTGGGCATGTTTCAGTAATTTATTTATTTTTAAAAAAGGCATTGTCCATTGTACTCGAGTGATATTTGGTTCCAACTTTAGAAAGGAAAAGCCAAGAAGCATTTTAAAAGACTACAAATGTTTTACAAGTCCTAAGCAAACTTTTCCAACAGATTTACAGCAGCAATAATTGCAGGTGATAACAGTAATGTTATGATCAATAACTATAGAACATGACAGTAAGATAACTAAGAGGGATAGATAGAGTTGACGTGAATAGGCTGTTTCCATTGAGAGTAGGGGAGATTCAAACGAGAGGACATGATTTGAGAGTTAGGGGGCAAAAGTTTAAGGGAAACACGAGGGGGTATTTCTTAACTCAGAGAGTGATAGCTGTGTGGAATGAGCTTCCTGTAGAAGTAGTAGAGGCCAGTTCAGTTGTGTCATTTAAGGTAAAATTGGATAGGTATATGGACAGGAAAGGAGTGGAGGGTTATGGGCTGAGTGCGGGTAGGTGGGACTAGGTGAGATTAAGAGTTCGGCACGGACTAGGAGGGCTGGAATGGCATGTTTCCGTGCTGTGATTGTTATTTGGTTAAACTGTAGATATCTGGCATTATTATGCACAACGGCAATCTCATAAGACCAAAACTGAACCCCAAGCAGTAGAGACTGGAATCCTTTAAAAGTTTATAATTTTGTGTTTGAAGTCTTTATTGAGGTAGCAATACTGATATCACCACAAATAAGACTTTGAATGCAATATTATCATAAAGCTAACTTCAGATCTGAGTAATCAATAGAATTATGATTGCAATATGGCACTTAACATTATTAACATGCAAGCCCAATATCCTCAAAACAGCAGCATCTGCAGATTTTTAGTACAATCTAACAACTTACTACCGGACTTTACATTCAATTTCAATTGGTCTTCCCTTAAAAACAAGCAACAGCAGCACAAAGAGCCAAATAATAACCAATTCCATCTGGTAGCTGCTTTATGCTTAATAAAATAATGGATCCCAAATGTGACCCTAAATACTTCAGAAACAGGGCCATATCTCAGATCACAATACTTCTGCATGTGCGTTAGTAATTGGAAGGAATTTTTCATTTCTCTGTAAACAGTTTGCTTTACAGCAAAAATAATTTGCTTGTACAATTTTTTTATGGTCTATATTTGAGATCTATAGTATTATGAAGGAGCATTCCTGATTAAAGCAATAGCCATTATTATTCACTCCATAATGGCTTCTGGGCTAACATATCTGGAGGGAGTCTTTTCCTTTAGAAGCTCTCATCTGTTTTCCCATGGTTTGTGTTACCCTGGGTTTAGCAGTGTGCACTTAACCAACTATCACACACCTAGGCCTATTACCAGTTTTTTTTAAACCTGCAGTGAATCCTTGCTGCAAATACCTCTGCTTTCTTAGAAGAAAGTGCTTCATTTGGCTATCTGATATTGCACTGTTTCAATCTGCTTAAAATTTTAAATAATCATGGGACTCATCCATACAGCACCCACAAAATGCTGGAGGAACTTAGCAGGCCTGCTGAAGGGTCTCAGCCCAAAACATCAACTGTAATTCTTCAAACCACCAACCCCCCGCCCCCATAGATGCTGCCTGGCCTGCTGAGTTCCTCCAGCATTTTGTGTGTGTTGTTCGGATTTCCAGCATCTGCAGATTTTCTCATCCATATGATAGCCAACTATTTAACTGTTTGGAAAACAGACTGTTGCAGAAACCCAAGTCTTTACCTTTTATTTTATAATTCCTCTGTTGCAAAGATTGTCTTACAAACCACGCTGGAGAGAAATCTGTTAATATCAGGTCTTCATTCTGAAATATTCATTCAGCCTTTCCACAAATCCAACCCAACCTGCTGAGCATTTTCCAATTTCACTGTTTGTGCAGGGTAGATAGTCAGAAAGTGTACTAAGTTCAAAGTAAATTTATTATCAAAGTACACATATGCCACCATATACAACCCCGAGATTCATTTTCTTGTGGGTAAATCCAATAACCATAACAGAATCAATAAAAGACCGCATCAGCTGGGCGCACAACCAGTGTGCAAAAGACAAAGTGCAAATACAAAGAGATAGGCATAATAATAAATAAAACAATAAATAGAAATAGAGAGCATGAGATGAAAAGTCCTTGAAAGCAAGTCCATTGGTTGTAGGAACATTTCTGTGATGGGTCAAGTGAAATTGAGTGAAGTTATCCCCTTTGGTTCAAGAGCCTGCAGGTCATGAGGTTTGAAGGCTGTTGTACCTTCTATCTGATGGCAACAGCGAGAAAAGGAGCATGGCTCTGGATGGCGAGAGTCTCTGATGATGGATGCTGCTTTCTTACGACAGCATCTCATACAGATGTGCTCAATGATTGGGACAGTTTTACCCATAGTGTACTGGGCCAAATCCATTACCTCCTTCAGGATTTTCCATTCCATTGGCATCTCCATATCATATCCAACCAATACATCCTTCACTACACATCAGTAGAAGTTTGTTGAAGTTTTCAATGTCATGCCGAATCTTTGCAAACTTCTAATTAGAGGCGCTGCCGTGCTTTTTCTCATGGCACTATGTGCTGGGCCCAGGCTGCTCCTCTGAAATGGTAACACTGAGGAATTTAAATTCACCGTGCCTCTTAACTTGTGGATCATTTAGCCTCAATGCATCACCACTAGCCAGCTGCATCCTACCTACAACCAAATCTCTTGGCCAACTTTGGTCCATCCTTAGTCTTTATTACCAGGGCACTTATTCTTTTGGAAGGAAGAATGTACAACATCAGTTATGTGCTCAGTTACTCTTTAATCAGTTTTCCCTGTCATCATGCCTCCTTTCAAATTCTTCACATCCTCGCCAACCCTCTTCCCCAGCCATGCTAGAATCTAAATATTTGCATTTTTCCAATTCCAGCCACAAAAAAAATCACCAACTTTACCATTAATACCACAGCAGTGTTAAAGTTTTGATTTCCTTCTAAACTTCTGTCTCAAAATACATCCCCACTAACATCCCTGATTGTGTGTAACATTGTTTGTTAACACTCATCTAAAATGCTGTGGAACAGCACTGAGTGCTAAGTAACTGCAAATTGTTTGACGTCAAGATACAAGAATGGAAATTAATACTGCCTGACATCTGCATAACGATCACAAGGAATGCATTTCTGTGACATTCTCCAACTATTAAGACTGAAGTTTATCATCAGGTCACACTGAAAAATTTAACAGCACATTTAAGAATGTGGTATTTTTGATTCCAGATTATTGCATCAGAACACTGAAGTTTATAACTGTTACTTGAACACCAAGTCACCTTTGGAAATTTTGCAACCTCGTAAAATATCATTGACCTTTAAAGTCAATGAAACCTGAATGCTCATCTTTCATGCTTGTCAGTTTTTTGCCGTAAGTGATGTCACAGACAATAAATTACTTTTTAAGTTACCAAGCTGTGAAATAGCACAAATGCATTTACGTGTTGCAAAATTAGAAAAATATTGTTCAGAACAACAGTAATGCTTGCATTTGGAACATCATGGGATTGTTTAGCACAAACAAAGCAAACAAACACATTTCATCTGGGAATAGAGTCTGCATGGTAACATAGCAGTTTCTGTAATGCTATCGCATTGCCAGTCATCACTGATAGGGGCTCAATTCCCATTACTGCCTGTAAGGAGTTGGTATGTGGATTTCCTTTGGGGACTCCCATTTCCTCCCACAGCCCAAAGATTTACCATTAGGGTTAGTGACTTGTGGGCACGCTATGTCAACTCTGGAAGCCTGGCAACACTTCTGGACTGCCCAGACAATCCTCACTGATTTGATTTTATGCAAGCACCACGATCCACTCTGTTTTGATGTACATGTGACAAATTAAACTAATATTATAATATCACCTCTGACAATAGTACACCAAATCATTCCAGCTTGTACTCAAGCTTCAAATTACTCACTCACTCTCTGGAGGAACTCAAGCCAGGCAGCATCTACAGGAAAAATAAGAGTATAGTCCTGATTTCTCCAGTCCTGATGAAGAGTCCCAGTCCAAAACGTCAACAATACTCTTTTCCATGGTTGCTGCCTGGCCTGCCAAGTTTCTCCAGCATTCTGTGTGCATTGAACTTAATTTTACAGATTGGGTACAGCACAAATCAAGGTAAAGTTGCTTCGTTACCAGGTCACAAGCTACCGAACCACTAGTAATGGCATTTAAAAAATTACATTCCATGTTCCATGAGGCAGCGCAGGGGAAGTTCACCAGGTTGATTCCAGTGATGGGGGGTTAGACTGTGAGGAGAGATTGAGTCACCTGGGACTGTACTCTCTAGAATTCAGAAGAGTGAAAGAAGATCTTATAGAAACAAAATTAAGAAAGGGATAGATAAAATAGAGGCAGGAAAGTTGTTCCCACTGGTAGGTGAGACTGGAATAGGGGACATGGTGCCAAGATTTGGGGGGAGTAGATTTAGGACGAAGTTCAGCAAGAACTACTTTTCCCCAGAGAGTGGTGAACGTGAAATTCTCTGCCTATGAAGCAGTGGCAGCTACCTCAGTAAATGTATTTAAGACAAGGTTGGATAGATATTTGCATAGTTGGGGAATTGAGGGTTATGGGGAAAAGACTGGCAGGTGGAGAAGAGTCCATGGCCAGATCAGCCAGGATTTTACTCCTACTCCCGTTTATTATGTTCTAATGCTCTTATTTATTCTGGATGCACAGTAATTTTTTCTGATCTTACTATTTGTCTCAATGGTCCCAAGGAGGCACTTGCAGTTAAGATTAAAGTAGCAAATTTTACCATATTTAAAAAGCCAGAGTATTTTTACATTGAGAAAACTAAGTTAAAGATACAAAAGGAGTTACTAATCAGCAGTCCAGCAGCCCCACATCAGTCAAATTCCATTTCAGTGATACCATACCAGTGAATCCCAAAGGATTGAGATGACCCACAAAAGTTTTACTTAATGCACTGAAACACTGCACACATTTCCAAAACATTCAAGTATCTTAGTTTGCAAAAACCTGCATGACAGTTGAAGCACCTCAGCTAAAGGATCTTGGTTTTCATATTGTTACTCCCAATCCTTCCATTACTCAAGTGGTTGCAAAAAAATGGTCATCTTCTCTGAATAACCAGTGAATTAAACCCCAGCCCATTCAACCTCCATGCAGACTTGATAATTGACTATGTCCTCCAATATCAGTGCTTCATCAGCCAGTGATACAGTATACTGTTACTATAAAGTCACAGGTCACTTGATACTATAAAGTCAATAGCATTTTCAGCAATGATTGCTCTTCCCGTGGTAATCATGGGAAGATTTCCCTCCCTCCACATGTTGGCTGTGCTTCCCTCAATCCCTGGCACGTACCGTCATACTGCTTAGCCAACATCAAGGTACTGCCAAAGCAAACCCCCCCCCCCCCCCCCCCACCAAATGCCAATTTCTTTCTTCTTCCTAAAGTGTCAGGACTTGCCAAAAAGTTCTGTGTTTTGTCAGCTTTTGCGGAAAATCCAACGAGGTTTCCAACAATACCCTTATTATTATTTTCCCCCTAAAAGTTAGCCGTTTCATCACCACTCCTCCATTAGTTGCTCAGTCCAACACACTAGCTTAAAAATCTCATTCTTCATTTAACCTTTTCCTCCCTCTCCCTCCCCCAACAAGCTTTTTCAGCTCCCTCCCTGAACACCGATCATACCACACAACTTTTTCTCCTAATATTAACAAGCATCTTGGTGCTTGTTCTGGAATTGCCCAGGAACTTTCACCATACCACCCCTCTCGCAAAGAATTTAATCTGCACAACCAGGTTTTAAGGCCCTTGTGAATTTCATTTGGCCGACTTAATTTTAAACCGATTTTACCTCCTGAAGCATTAGCCTTTACTGAAAGCAAAGCAAGCATTGGTTCACGTTTACTTTTGTTGGCAGGGTCAGTCTAGATAAGAACAATTTCAGCAGCTGGCTGCCTGGGAAAGTTGCTGCTGGCTTCACAAATAGCCAGCAGCACAGACAGGAAACTAAACATTAAAAATTTTTTACAATTTAGCACTCTGGATCCAAAACAAAGCAGTTTAACCTTCTGCTTACACTGTGGACTCCAATGGCTAACATGTAGTGCAACAATATTTTATAGGATGTGTTTTGTCAGAATGGAAAGTTAGCTACAGTAACTTAATGTCCTAAAAATAAAGTCTGCTGCATTGTTACTTGCTCCACCTCCCCTCCAAGAATAAAAGTTTCACAATAGAACTCTGGAAAATGTGAACCATTCCCCATATTTCAGAAGCACCTCTCCACCAAGGCAAACATCAATACACCAATGCTTTCAGTGTACCAACACCATCTTTGGTCTACTGAAAAGGGCATTGAGCTGGCATGAAGCTCAAGATCTACCAGGAAGCAGTGACCTTCAGAGACCTGGACTACTCAAAGACATTGCGTATCCCTAATGCTTGTCGCCGCAATATCCTCCAAATTCACTGGAGGAATACTCTCCCAGTCTGACACTGAGGTCTAGTCACTCAGCTGACTGGCCATATCATTTACTTGCCCAACCCAGACTCAAAGTAGACATTATTTCCACTCTTGTAGAAGATGATTATCAGGCAAATAGACAGAGGAAGAAAAAATTTTTTTTTGAATGGAAAGGTCTTAACTCCAGTAGTTAAATCAATTGCCACAAAAATTTCAGCCTTGTTATTTAAGATTAATTTACATTGAAATAGTGAAATGAGCTGTTTGCATCAACAACCAACATTTCCAAGGGAGTGCTGGGGGCAGTCCGCAAGTTTTGGGTTGTTATTTAAAGCTTTCTTAGGCCAAAACCGGAATTCACTTATTAATCCAGAGAAAATGAATGAGCATGCACCTCAAGTCCAGAAACAGCCAAAAGTAAACAGAATCCCAGTGGACCTCATTTTCATAACAGTGGATTCCAGCTCAGTGGGACAGAGTCCAGTACATTTTGGCCCAATTAAGTAGCTGCTCCAATTTGCTAAATTTTCATGGAAATAGTTAGTGGTATAAAAAGACAGCTTACCACTTAACTGGGAAACAAATTCTGTATTTAAATGAAATACAGAACAAATTAGAACACTACCGATACTATAAAACTGTATTAGTTCTTAATAGTTATCAACAGAAATTCATCCAGAGTACACCGCTTTATTCCTTTGACGGACTAAATTTAAAAAAATCATCCCAGACACCTAGTGCAGATAATGGACTGCCTTCATATAATAAATTTAATGATTGCACCCTGCAAATCTTCATTTTCATTGTAACATTCAAGATGATTGTCGATACCTTCAAATTCTTTGAAGTAGTGAAATCATTTCATTTTAATTCTTGGCCATTTCTGGCATCTCCATGACTGAATGCTTGAAACTGCAGTGAGCAAAACTGTTCTGGATTGTCTTACTGCTTATTTCTTGCCAGCTATCAGTGATAAAACAAAGGTCACTGCTCTCTGAACCCAAATATGAGCACTGATGCTATTTAAAAACTGTTAACTTTAAGCATGGTGTAATGGCCACACAAGTGCAGGCAAATATCACCAAGTAGAAACTGTTCGGCAACAGTCTCCTTTTCCAATTAAGCAGCACAGTGTCCCAAATAAATTAAGGAATTCCTGGCTATTTTCTCGATTACTTTTTGTTGTTTCAGAGTCGACCTAAATAAGCAGCTGCTCCGATTAACTGGTGGCCCAATTAACCAGAATCCTCTGCATTTGCTTCTCTTCAGGGGTTAGAGAGGAAAAAAGATTGTACCAATTTAAAGGACAACTTCTGGAATCTCATTTACTTGTATTAGAACTGACCATTTGACCATCTGGAGAGAAAGCTCAATTATTCTCTCTTCCTGGAAATATTCGATGGCAATATGTGGTAAACTATGTATACCTGTCTGGACACACCCCTCTGCTAACTGCTCCTGTGGCTCCCCCCACAGACCCCTGTATAAAGGCGATTGGAGGCACTGCTCCTCCCTCAGTCTCCGAGATGCCGTGCCCTGTCATGCTGCTAATAAAAGCCTATCGTTCGCTTCCCGTCTCCGAGAGTTATTGATGGTGTATCAATTTTATTAGCAGCAAAACGGAGCACAGCATCTCGGAGACTGGGGGTGGGGGGGGGGAGCAGTGCCTCCAATCGCCTTTATACAGGGGTCTGTGGGGGGAGCCACAGGAGCAGTTAGCAGAGGGGCGTGTCCAGACAGGTATACATAGTTTACCACATTCACCCCCCCCCCTTTGTTTCAAAAGAGAGTCCCCACGGGGCGAAGTTTCTTACAAGTATATTTACAGGTTAAGTCTATCAGGCGGTCGAGTCTGTCGCTGCGATCTACGTAGCACCGGTGGTGATTGCACCGGTGACGGTGGTTGTGCGGGGGGGGGTCACCCGACTTTACCATTTCGTGAAAGCCCGGAACCTGCCTTACTCCCTTGAGGACATCAGGACGATGACCAGGGACTGTCAAGTCTGTGTTGAGTGCAAACCGCACTTCTACCGTCCTGAAAAGGCACAACTTATCAAGGCCACCCATCCCTTTGAGCGACTGAGTGTCGACTTTAAGGGCCCCCTTCCCTCCACCGACCGCAATGTCTACTTTCTCAACATAATCGACGAGTACTCGCGGTTCCCCTTTGCCATCCCCTGCCCCGATACCACTGCCACGTCCGTCATAAAAGCCCTGCGCCAGCTCTTCACTCTGTTCGATATCCCTGCTATATCCACAGTGATAGAGGGTCCTTGTTTATGAGTGACGAGCTGCGCCGGTACCTGCTGGCTAGGGGTATTGCTACTAGTAAGACCACGAGCTATAATCCCTGGGGGAATGGACAGGTGGAGAGGGAGAATGCCGCTGTGTGGAAGGCCACACTCTTAGCCCTTAAGTCAAAGGGATTGCCAGTCTCTCGCTGGCAGGAGGTCCTCCCCGAGGCACTCCACTCCATCCGCTCCCTGTTATGCACGTCCACAAATCCCACCCCTCATGAGCGACTCTTTTCTTTTCCCAGGAAGTCTGCCACTGGGACCACCCTACCAGCTTGGCTGACATCCCCAGGGCCAGTGCTGCTCCGGAAACATGCGAGGAGCAATAAATACTCCCCCAATGGTCGAGAGGGTTCACCTACTTCATGTGAACCCCCAGTATGCCTACGTGGTCTTACCTAATGGGCGGGAGGACACGGTCTCCGTCCGTGACCTGGCGCCCGCAGGAGCAGCAGACCACTACCCTGAACACTCCACGGTGACTATGAACCCCGTACCCACCGGGGTGTATACCCACGAGATACTGCGCACACCAAGCCCTACACAGACTCCTCACGACACTCCCATACCGGGTGCCAGGCACACGCATGAGGGATTACTGACACCTAACGGGCTGGCACCTCAAGTCAGGCCGGAGCCAGCACAACCAGCGTCACAATCACAGCCAGTGCTACATAGATCGCAGCGACAGACTCGACCGCCTGATAGACTTAACCTGTAAATATACTTGTAAGAAACTTCGCCCCGTGGGGACTCTCTTTTGAAACAAAGGGGGGGGGGGGTGAATGTGGTAAACTATGTATACCTGTCTGGACACACCCCCTCTGCTCTCTGCTCCTGTGGCTCCTCCCACAGACCCCTGTATAAAGGCGATTGGGGCACTGCTCCTCCCTCAGTCTCCGGGATGCTGTGCTCCGTTTTGCTGCTAATAAAAGCCTATCATTCGCCTCCCGTCTCCGAGAGTTATTGATGGTGCATCACAATAACACTCATCTTACTCTGATAAGAGTCTTGCTGTACATTAGTTTATAATGTAAAAATTAATTAAAGCTTCCTTAAGAAATTGAATATCCTGCAATCTAGTTATCATTGATTATTGCTGTACACTACAACATCTTGCAGGTAAATCACAAGACATTAAGTGTAGGTAAGCATTGCTTTGTCTGGTCTGTAAAGCAAACAATTCCGATTTACCACTGGGGGCAGCCAGTCAAGAGTGTAAGCAAGCTCTGAACCCAACCTGAACAACCCAAGTCTCTTCAGTTGGCTGTTCTGTGTGGGCAATCAACACAAGTCTTTGACCCAGAATTTACATATTTTAGTCTAATACTAGATCCCATCCAGAAATTGTCACATAATAATAGCTAGGTTATTAGACCAGCAACCACAGAAATGGATTAAGGTAACTGGGTAAGTGGTGGTGGGGAGGCAAGTTAATGGGCACATTGGCAGAACAAAATGGCCTCATTGTAGCTGGGTGCTCGATGTAGGTACAGATTCAGTGAGCCAAAGGACTTATTCCTATGCTTCAAGACCCATATTCTACAATTACCATAGGCTAGGTACCAAAGAGCAAGAACAACATGGAGATGGTGACCTAGTGAGGCAATGGATGGTACCAAATGACCAGATGATAGACAGGACCATGTGATTTAACATCTAATGGTGCCGGTAATACAAGGCGATGTTCTATGGGCAGCTCACAAAACCACTAGATACACTTCTGAACTACGATCACTGCAATCTGCAGCCTAAAGTTTCCCTTTAAGAAAGCGTCTAAACTTGAGGTCCACTGTCTCCCTTGGTTAACGGCAAGGGTCCATGGAATAAGGTTTGGTCTAAACAAACTAGTGATATTATGAATTCCTAAAGGACTCAGTAAATTTGACCCTCAGGAATGCAGGTACAGCACTCTGAAGCAGAGAAAGGGTCAGCCATCGCTGGGATTAGCTAAAGTGTCGAGGCCAGAGAGTGGAAATGAACTGGTGTTCTGTGTCAGCCAAGATCCCCCCAACCAAGCCCTTCTCACCTGCTTGTGTTTGACCAGACTCCCTCTCTTCCTGTTACTACCATCAGGCAGGAGGTGCAGGAGTCTCGTGTCCCACACCACCAGGGTCAGCAACAGTAGCTGCCCTACATCCACCGAGCTCATGGACAGATGTTGAGCACATTTCCCAGCCTGTGGGCTCACTTTCTGGGACTCTGTGCAAGTAAATTTTAAAAAAGTGAACAAATAATACTGAGACAATGAGCTGCAATGTCCTCTTTTGCACATTGGATGCTTGTCGGCCTTTGTTATGCATTTTTCCGTGGATTCCAATGCATTTCCTTGTTTTCCTGTGGATGCCTGTAAGTAAACGAATCTAGGTTTCTATTGCACAACAAATTCATTTTGAACTTTGATGGATCAAATCAAAGCTCTGCAGTCTCATCCCGTGAACTCAAGAATTTTAGGGCGGGGCAGTTAATGAGACACATCCTTGCAATGAGTGAGCATGCCAAAAAAAGCGGAAATGTGTGCAACCACTCCAGCCTGAAGTGCCAAGCGAAACTTTGACAGCTCCATAACTGCACAAGGCAAGCCATCAGCACATTCATTCCATAAACAAGATTGGCAAGATGACCAGATATGAAAATAGCAATGTTTAGTGTAACACCGAGATCATTTCCTCCGGGACTATTACAATGCAGTTCCAGCTCTAGTAGCACCTGGTAATGTAGAAAATTACTTCACTTAGATCAATTTAGAACTAAACAAATCTGTCCAACTACAGCCCCGATGGTATACTAAAGTGCTGGCATCATGTGATATTTAGTCCACTACTGACCAATGCTCAGGTTGAGATCCACCATATTCCAGATTTACATTCTTAGCCCAAACAGGGACAGAATATTCCAGGAGGCAAACGATTATCTGATAAAAGCCACACTTGACGAGAAATGGCATCAAATGGTCCCGATAAAACAGAGATCAGTAGGGATCATGGGGAAAACTGTCAACTGCTGGGGTCAAAACAACTACTCCAATATGGTGGCTGAAAGTCAGCCAGAACTAGAGTCACTGAATTGCCCCCCCAAAAAAAAGTTCATACAAAAATCTAACAAAATACTCTCATGGAACTGCACTCATCCACAAAATCAAAAGCCTGATGCCATCCAGAACAAAAGTAGCCCATTTGATGCACCCATTTACTCTCCCAAGAATCAGTATTATCGTTTACAGAGACATACTGTCTACTTGACATATCACAGTGGTTCAGTGGTTGTATGCTAGTAAACACTGGGTTAGAAGCTACCATTCGAGCAAAGACCCCTCCAAGCCATAAAAATAGCCATGTCCCAGTACCGAATATCTGCGCAAGCAGAAGGCCAGCGAGTTGGCGAGCCTGGCGTTTGGGGTATGTCACTGGTTAGTTTGGAGGTCTCTACTGAAGGTTGATGAGAAGTTGAAGCTAGAAGGCCAAAGCCTGGCAACCGGAGGTCCAGGGGCCTGGGTCTGGAGGACTGTGTGTGGATGAGTGGGAGGGAGGGAGGCTTGTTGTGCTGTTTTGCGTTGTCTTGCTGAGCATCGTGGACATGTTATGTTGGCACTAGAATCTCTGGTGGCACTTGCTGTTAGATGGTGTTTCTTAATGCAAACAATGCATTTCAGTGCTTTTCTTTTAAATGAAGTATTTGCACTATTTGTTCTTTTCCGTACATTGGATGTTTGTCAGTCAGTTGTGTGTAGTTTTTGTGGGTTCTTGTGTTTCCTTGTTTGGTTGTATGTGGAATACATATTTGATAATAAATTTTCTTTGAACTTTTGATGTACATGTGTCAAAAATTAATCTGAATATGTTCCTGAAAATGAACAGTCTTTCAAAACACCAAGCCTTCCCTGGAGAGCCTGCTTTAACTGCCGAGGCCAATCACCAATACCTCATGGGCAAATGGACTTGGACATTTGAGAATTAATACCTCACCTACATGTAGTGTTAACCTCAGACATTTGACAGCAAACAATTGTCAGTCATCTAGCTACTGCATAATTTACCATGTCATGGAGCACCTGTGCAAATGAGACCGACTCTTCAACCTTTAAGCACCTTCAATTTGAACCCCTTTATAATTTTAAGCTAAAAAAATTCTGCAGGTATTGTCAGAGGTGATCAACAGGGATGAGAATGGCTGCATTGTGAAAACGAACAATTTAGTGAACAATCCAGCCAGTTAGCCACGCGTACTTGTACAGGAGAATGATATGCAACTTCTGGTATCTGACACCTCATCACATTCCACTCAATGCAGAGTGATAGATCACCTAATCCAATTATCACTCAATCAGTTGTTGCGAGCAATCAGATATGCATGTCGCCCAGTAACACATGCAAGCATACATTTAGAAAACAACATGCAGGTAAAGAATGAGGAACGACTGGTTGAAATCCTGCATTCCAACAATACTTTGCTATTTGCAAACTGAAGACTTGGAATTTGATGTACTTCCCGTCTTAGATAAATCCGTGCGCTTGGTGTTTCTTTTGGTCAGTTTCCCATAATTCCCCACCTTCCCCCAGCCCATTTCCCAGCTCTCTACTTCATCCCTCCCCCCACTTCTTATCCCCCCCCCCCCCCCCCCGACCGTCCCATGTTACTTCACTCCTGATGAAGGGTTTCGGCCCGAAACGTCGTCACTACCTCCTCCCATAGATGGTGTCTGGCCTGCTGAGTTCTGCCAGCATTTTGTGTTTTTACTTATTTCCAGCATCTGCAGATTCACCCGTGTTGCCTTCAAAAACTCTCAATACTAAGTAATGCCACTACCATTCCAATATAGAGTCAGCCCTCCTTATCCGTGAGGGAAAGGTTCCGGGCCCCCCACAGTGATGCACCACCAATAACTCTGAGACGGGAGGTGAGATATCGGCTTTTATTGACTGGAAGAAAGAACAAGCAGTAATTGACCACCATGCTACATCCTGGAGAATGAGGCCGGGCTCAGGCCTCAATCGCCTTTATACCGGGGTCAGTGGGAGGAGCCACAGGAGCAGTCAGCAGTGGGGGGGGGGGGGGGGGGGGCGTGTCCAGACAGGTATATGTAGTTCACCACACACGGATACCAATATTCACCATTGCTCAAGTCCATTATATAAGGTGGCGTAATATTTGCATATAACCTACGCACATCCTCCCGTATAATTTAAATCATCTCTAGATTACTTATAACACCTAATACAGTGGAAATGCAATGTAAATAGTTGTAATACTGTAATGTTTAAGGAATATTGACAAGAAAAAACTGTACACGTTCCTCTTGCTCACAACACAAGCAGTGAACGAACGAGACAAACAGTGATCAAACGAGTAAAACCTGTACAGTAGTTGTTACACTGTCTTGTTTAGGGAATAAGGACGCTTTGGAGGAGGATCAATAATACTAAAGTCAGGAACTGTGGAGGTTGAGGGCTGAGGATCTTCAAGCGTTGAACGTGGAGACTTCAGAATTGCAGATGCTTTAGTTAGAAACATTGTTATAGGAAGCTGTCTCTTCTTTTTCTTTGCATCATCAAACAAATCTTGTAGTGGTTGCAGGCATGTTGTTATCCCTCGGGTGACACGGAGGCTTCGTTCCATCGAAGGATCATAGTCGAGGATCATATCCTTTAACACTTGCACCTGGTGAAAAACTGCTGCAAATTTTTCAACTGTCCAAATTGCTGGCTCTGCCTCCTCTAAATCTTCATCATCATCTTCTGTAGAGGCTTTCAGCAGATCTTCGAGTTCCTCGTTGGTAAGGGTTTCTCTATGCTCTTCCACGTATTCCTTGACATCGTCCTCGATCCCGTCACAGAAGCCTTCCCCATCAACTTCCCTTGCAACATGCAGGATATCCCTGACTTCTGCACCAATAGTGGGGAAGCCCCTGAAATCACTGACCGCCTCATTCCATAGGGGGTTCCAACATGCATTGGCTGTCTCGGGCTTTACGGTGTCTACAGCATCTGCAATTGTGAATTTCTTCCATAAATCCATGATGCTGCAGTCAGGGTTAGCATCAAGGGCAGCACGAATCCTCCCGAAGGTGAGGCGGGTGCAAGTCACCTTAATGCACTTGATGATGCCTTGATCAAGTGGCTGTGGCAGTGACGTAGAGTTAGGAGGCAGGAACATCATCGACGAAGCAGAGAGATTGGGGATGGCCAGGAGCATTGTCAATTATGAGGAGAGCCTTGAATGGCAGCCTCTTCTCTTCAAGGTATTTCTTGACTTCAGGAATGAAGCACTGGTGGAACCATTCCAAGAACAAGATCGCTGTCACCAAGCCTTCTTGTTGCATTGCCAGAACACGGGTAGGCAATTTTGTTTTTGTTCTTAAGGGCCCGGGGGTTGTTTGCTTGGTAGACGAGTCCTGGTTTGATCATGCGACCTGCTGCATTGCCACACAGCACCGGAGTAAGGCGATCTTTCCAGGCCTTGAGCCCCGGGGCCTGCTGGGCACTCTTATGGATGTAGGTACGATTGGGCATCTCCTTCCAGAACAAGCCCGTTTCATTACAATTGAAGACTTGCTCTGGAAGGTAGCCCTTCTCTTCTATGAGTTTCTTGAGCTCCTCTGGGAACGCTGCTGCGGCCTCAGCCAATCCCAATTCTTCCGTGATCTTTATGTTGAGGCTGTAGCGCTTTACATAGCCAGCCAGCCATCCCTTACTAGCCTTAAACTCTCATCAACCCCTCACAGTAGTGCTCAGAGAGACCAAGAGCTTTTTCCGCATATAAGTTGGCCATCAACAGGGATATGCTTCTGTGACATGTCCTCTAGCCACACATTTAATGATTTCCCAATCTTCGCAAGCACTTTATCATGAACCAGAGAGACTACTTTTGCCGTTGTAGGGGAGCACTTACACGAATTTCAGCTTCTTTCTGCTTTATTGTGCGAATACTTGATTCATTCTTACTGACCTTATGGCCCGCTTCGGAATGCGACGTGCCACTTTTCAAAAGATATAATATTTTTACTTTCTCAGCGAGAGATAGCACTTTACATTAGCCTTTGAGGAATTGCTTTGACCACCTAATTGCATTTTAGGAGCCATTTCCCCCCCCACAGGAACAACGTAGCGCATGAACGAGAAGTGAGGTGAATAATCCTCAAACTAGTGCTGGAAGAGCACTTCCAGGTTTTCTCGATTTGCGGTTGGTTGAATTCGCGGCTAAGGAGGGCCGACTGTACCCTTTCCTTCCTAGTAGCAAGTAGATTCAAAGAAATCCTTCAAGAGAATTCCATTTCGGGTTTGGACAAACATTCCCCTTCCCAGTATTTTGCACAATTTGTTTCCAAGTCATCCAAGGAACTGCCCAGAAAAAAAAAAGGAATTTGAGGAAGTTGATGCCTTTAAAAAGGTACTCTAGGCAAGGTAGCCAAATACACAATCTAACATTTCTTCCTGTTTGAAGCTACAGATACTGTATGTGGACACCCCTGGCTAGAGCCCTACAGATGGTGGAAAGGTTTTGGGAAGTTCGAGAGAAATCACTTGCACGTAGGTTACCAAACTGATAGAACATGGCATTTTCTTCAAATCAAGAGAATGATCCTTCAAGGTGAGTTTTAAGAGCAGAGCACATTTCATTTGGAACACATAGCAAAAACTGCACACTTAGTACAGGAGTTTAATTAAAAATAGATACTACACAAAAATTCTCTCAAACTTGAGGCAAAGTTAAATATTACTTGCAAAATTGAATAATAATAATTCACTGCCAATTACTGTATGTGCAAATGCAGTTAGTAGCCAGTGGTACTGCTGCCTCAGTTCCAGCGACCTGCATTGAGCAGTATTGCACCCATTTTGTAATGTCTCAGTATTTTAATATTTGTGTGCTGTAGCACTTACTTTTTATTTGCAGTTATTTTGTAAATAACACTATTCTTTGCATTTCTGGTTAGCTGCTAACTGCATTTCATTGGCTTTGTATCTGTACTTGGCACAACGACAATGAAGTTCAATCTAATCTCATCTCTCATTTTCCACAGAGCATCTCTACTTTACCCAGGTATTCCTCTTTCCTTCTACATCCTCCTCATGTACAAGCTCTTTGGCACTGCAATTTGCCTTTAAATATGGCTGAATTTGGGGGAAGTTAATTGGAATATAGGGAGAATAAAATGGGAATTAATACAAATGGTCACTTGTTAGTAGGATAGAGAGACCCAGTGGCCCAAAGCTGTGATGCAAGACTGGCAAAATAAACTAATTGTATTCCATTTATTTACTATTTAGTGATTGGATAATATATGCCAGTGAATATTTTTTTTTAAAATGAAATTGTTGAAGCTGACAGGAAGTATGTCTATTTGCACAATGATAGACGTTTGAATGTGTGCCTCACATCTCAACAGCAGAAAGATGTTAATTGTTTGCCTCTAATAATAACAAATGGTTATGATAAACATGTCAAACTAGTGTTAATTCAACAAACAGGTTATCTGTCCATGTTATGGAGTATTCTTGGTTAGGCCCAAGTAAAAACATTTGAGGGGTAAAATGTTTCCCAACACGCAAGTTAGAGAGGGGGCAGGAAATCCGTAGGCAATCACCTTAGAATAAACATATTCGTAAGAAAACATGAACTGTGTGACAAAACCGATGAGATAAAGCTAGATTTCCCAAGGAAACTAACTGCTTCATTACACTAATAATTACACTTAAAAATCCAAATGAGATTAAAAATTGATTAATCTTTTCTGGCTTTAGAAAAAAGCTGCAACTAACCCTTCAAAAGGATAAAGCACCATTCAATAAATTCTATATTCTTCAATCAATAGTTTTATGGATTAACTGTTCACACCGTACTTGAAATATTTTGCTTCATTTCAAATTTCTTCCAGGTATGTACTGTTGGCTTAAATTTCAGTTTAAAAAACTCCTCAGAACTCTTTTCCAGTGCAAACTGGTATAGGCTAGACTGGCAGTCTCCCACAGCATTAATAAAATTCCAACAAAGCATTCAAACAGATAAACACTTGTGTAGATAACTGCTACAACCTACATTTAATGGATTACAAAAGTTGCAACTTCCCCAGAATGTAGTTGTTTTTTTTTTAAAAAAGCACACTGCCAGCAACTTATGAGTTTCTCCATTCAGAACAATCTTATGCTGCAGGAGGCTACTTCAGCTGAGATAAATACATTTTCTTTTAAATAACTCAGGTCATCCCAAAATCACGGCACAGCACCATGTCTGCATCGGCAGTGCTGTGTAGTGGTGGCGGAAGAGGAGCAGCAAACAGGAGAAAAGGCGATATGGGCGCTGAGCAGAAGAACCAGGGAGAAAGCATACACAATCAGAAGGGGGACAGGCAAACTTCAACTCAACTCTGGTTCAAATCCAGATCGTCAGATGGGAGACAGCAGCACCACTGGCAGCGTCATTGCGCTGTGCCAAAGACAAGAGCACCTGTCAACTTGTAGCAGGATATTCTTACACCATGTGCCAAAATCATCAAGAGGCCCACTGACTAAATGGACTTCAAACCTCCGGACTGGGTAAGATGTAACAGTGCAAAAATAGAATTCAAATTCCAAACCAAGGCAAAACGTAATCAGCATCCGATTTATCATTGTTGACTTGTCATAAGAGTTGTAGTTTTGCAGCAGTATAGTGCATACACAAGATGCACTACAAATTGAAATATAATACAAAATATAAACTAAAGAGCAAAGAAGGTGAAGTAGTGTCCATGGGTTCATTGACCAGTCAGATATCTGATGGTGGAGTGGAAGAAGTGGTTTCTAAACATTGAGCACATCTCCTCAGGCTTGTGTACCTCCTCCCTGACTGCAGTAATGAGAAATGAGCATGTCCCAGGTCATAGGGGTCTTTAGTGATGGATGCTGCTGTTTTGAGGCATCATACTTTGAAAAGATCCTTGATGGTGGAATGCTAATATCCATGATGGAACTTGGCTGAGTTTACAACCCTCCGCAGCTTCTCCACCCCCCCACCCCCATCCTGTGCAGTGCACCCTCCATACCAGCCAGTAACACAATCTAGTTAGAATGCTCTCAACAGTACATCTGTAGAAATTGTAGCACGTCTTTGGTGACATACCAAATCTCTTCAAACTCCTAAAATATAGCTGCTAGCATGCTTTCTTAACAGAACCAATATGTTGGGTCCAAGATAGGTCTTCAGAGATGTTGATACCCAGGATCTTGAATCTGCTCACCACACAGTTAAACAGATTTCTTAAATCTTCAGCGGAATGTGAGCTTGACGGTAATGTGACTGGCTACTTAACATTGTCCATGCCCCTAATGTAGTTCAAGCCCCCAAAATAGATTTATTATTCTTGCTCTGCTCAATACCCACCTTGAATGAGAATTCAGTTTAAAAACTGATGAAATTTTAATCCTAAGAACGATCCATTAGAATTATCTAAATTTGAAAGCTTTTGAAATTAAGGTGACATTGGAATGGTACATAATTGCTCTATTTTAAATGTCATAACATTTGCTTTTCATTTACAGGTTTATAGACTGATTCAACAAGTCTACTTCAGGTTGTTCATCTAGCTTTTAAAAAACAAATAAATAAAAATTAAATGACCCATTCTGGCACCAAAAGTTAATATTTAATCAAGGATGCAAAAGTAGCTTTAGCAAAAGTTTACTTTAAAAAAAAAACCACACTAGATAAATGTTCAATTTCCATTAGGTGCAAACCTGTAGGTAGGGTCACTTAAATTCTCCGATGCACAGGATTGAGATCGAGGCAACGATACTCATTAAAATCTGAGAATTGATGAAATGGAAAGGCAGCAGTAAAAGAAAAAGCAAAAACATGCTGTGTTAATATCCTGAGAAAAGCTAGAAGGGTGGGAGGAGAGATTAAAAAACATCAAAAAAATGAAACCCGAGGAAAAGTTGAGAACAGATCATGCTTTTATTAAAAAAAACAAAAATAGAAAGAAATCTCTTGGTATGTGGTAGCACTCATTTATCCTCGAGCATCTAGAAGGCTAGCAAATAATAATAAAAGCTTAGAGTGGAGGCCTACGGAGGCAATATCTGATAGATGAGGTTTTTTTTAAGCGGATTAATAGGTCAGTGGGTTCTTAAACAATTCAATACTTCTCCTGGTACAGCTCAAGTTCTGAAAATCTAACTTTACACAAGAACAAAACTATTGCATTTTGTTTTTTTTTAAATGAATTTCACAGGAACAGTTAATCCTTAATAAAACAAGATCCACATCTTTACCTTCAAGCACTCTTCTCTGCCCCTTCCACATTAAAACTTGATTCACACATCCCCCTCCTCCTACAGCCATGCCAATTTGTCTGTAATTAAGCCATGGTTTTCGAAATGCTCAGATTTATCACATGTACATCGAAACATACAGCGAAATGTGTCATTTGCGTTAGCAAACAACATACCGGGAGGGGGGGGCAAGTGTCACCACACATTCCAGTGCCAACAGAGCATATCCATAATGCTCTGCGTAACACAAAACAACGGCAAAGCCAGACTCATTCCTCCCACCCATCCACATACAGTCCTCCATCCCCAGGAGGGGCAGTCTTCTGCCTCCTTGTGTATTTGCAGACATTGGGCTTTGACATATCTGGCTTCTTCGTAACTCTTATCCATAAAGATCCCTGCAATAACTTCTTTACCACCAACAAATAGGCAAGGGCTGCTTTCTTGGAATGAATAGTCTGAGGCAAGTCTTAATTGGCAGTACATAAAAAATACAGGGCCTGGATCCAGTAAACAGGTCGCACTTACTTTATTACCTACAATTTATACTATAGTATTGTCATAGGCCAGAGATGAGAATTATGAACAGATTACATGCATGAATGTTTATTGCACAGTCTTGAATAGTTATGAAAATACAATTGTATTTTCATAGATTCACAGAATCCATTTACCCCATTCTATTTACAAATTAGACCTTAACTGATGTGAACAGCACAGATGCTGTACAATTCCTTACAAACTTGCTTTCGAAAGAGCTTTATGTGACTCCTGCTTCATGATTAAGATCATGATTCCATATCAAGTGTAGTCTCATTAAATTATTTAACTTTCACTCACGCTGAACTCCGAGCTGTTGCTGCACAGGGGGCATCTGATACAGCTGAAATCAAAGTGCTGCTTCATAAACGAGCAAACTGAGGTTCTTACAGACTGGTGAGACACTGGGGAAAATTTTGGGCATTTATTGGTTGAGGGAGGGGGTTCTCTCACTTCCCATGCATTCCTCCCAGCACCACCATCCCATCTCATTTAAAAACTTGTGTTCAGGCTTGAAATCATAAGTGACTCGATTACTATTCAGTGCAAAAACTGGAATAGATGGAAGGCACTGTTGAAACTGATAATTTGCCCTCTACCACAAGACTGTGTGCTTAGACCCCTGTTCTATTCACTTTATACTTATGACTGGGAGGCCAAGCACAGCTCCAATGCCATATTTAATTTTGCTGACAACACCACTATGGTGACAAATAAGCATATAGGACGGAGACTGGAAATCTCGCTGAGTGGTGCCACAACATCTCACTTGACGTCAGTAACACCAAGGAGCCGATTACTGACTTCAGAAACCAGAGGTCCATGAGCCAGTCCTCATTGGGGGAAATCAGATGTGGAGAGGGTTAGCATCTCCAAATTCATTGGCATTATCAATTCAAATGACTTGGCTTGGGTCCAGCACAAGGCCTATTACAAAGAAACCACGGCAGATCCTCTTCCTTAAAATTTTGCGAAGATTTGGCATGACATTTAAAACTTCGACAAACTTCTATAGATGTGTGGTGTAGCGTATATTGACTGGCTGCGTCACAGTCTGGTATGGAAACACCAATGTCCTTGAACAGAAAATCCTACAAGACATGGTGGGTATAGCCCAGTCCATCACAGCTAAAGCCCGGCCCACCATTGAGCACATCTACACAGTACCCTGTTGCAGGGAAGTAGCATCCATTATCAAGGTCCCGCAACATCCAGGCCATGCTCTCTTCTCACTGCTGCCATTAGGGAGGAGCTACAGGAGTCTCAAGACCCACACCACCAGATTCAGGAAAAGTTATAACCTCAACCATCAAGTTCTTGAACCAGACAGGATAACTTCACTGATCCATCACCAAATTATTCCTACAACCTACGGACTCACTTTCAAGGACTCTTCATCTTGAGATTTATTACCCATTTTTTATTATTACTACTTTTTCCCTTTCTTTTTGCATCTGCAGCTTGTCTTTTGCACATTGATCGTTTGTCCTGTTGGGTGCAGTCGTTCATTGATTCTATTGTATTTACTACGAATGCCCGCAAGATGAATCTCGGGATTGTATATGGTGACATACACGTACCTTGATAATAAATTTACTTTGAACTTTGCGACAAGTTTCAAGGTATGAAATGTACTTTCAATCAGGTGATGATTTGTCAGTGACATTTCCACAATGGAAATACGATCAGTAACACAAAGATAAAATTTGCATGTTGAAACCTCAGGTTTTGTTTGCATGGCAGTTTGCAATTTTGTCAAGCTCTGGTGGGTAACTGTTTACAATCCAAGATATGCTATTAATCAGTGTCCAAGATAACCGACACCACAGCACAGGCCATTCAGCCCATCTAGTCCTTGCCAAACACTATTTATCAGCCTAGTCCCATCTACATGCCCCCCAATCATATTTCTAACTTTTAGAATTGAACCAGAATCCACACATTAAAAGCAGTAGCTAAATCAATTCTGCACACTAAAGTAGTCACTATTAACCAGAGCAACAGAAGAAAAAAAACGTCAATACTCATTCCATTAAGTTTCTGATACAAGCACATGGATCCAAATGGTACTCGTCCTCTCTTTAGGAAGAATTTTGTTCCATGTCCCTGGACTGTTTGTGACATTAAAAAGGGCAGCTCTGTGATGGTCAGAGGAGGATAGGACCAGGCTGCTTGCTGCAAGCAGTAATCAGAGCACGGCAACACGAAGAGCGTGCAGCATTTGTCAAGGTAAAGGAATGCAGCTAGTATCTATGCCATTCTATTCTAGCTGATATTTGGCCTTAGAACAGAAAATACTGAATGTCTGTCCTTCAAGACTTGCAGATTTTTAAACTTTAAAGCTATCTGTTGCCCTTTTCTGTAACATTGTTTTAAATTAAATAAAATTTCACTCAGTGACTCAGAGGAATCTTCTGATTGAGTCTCACTGTTGCTTGCTTTACCCATATCACTTGAATATTCAGCAAATTTTACTCACATTGGGCAAAGTTTATAACTATAATTTGGCTTCAATTTTCAGAAATTAACAAACTGAACTGTCAACAGTAATCGTCCAATTTAAGTTAAAAAAGTGAATAAGATTAATGAAAACAAACAACTTTTTGCCAAATTTTTGAATGTCACTGAGAAATGTGTTAAATTTATTGAAAGTTACCAATTTCTCCAAAGAGAGCCTTTTAAATGACACCAAACTGTACATTATAACAGCTACTTCAACAGAATAAAACTGAGGAAAAATATGTTGCATATCCACCACTACACACCAAAGAGGAATTTCAAACATTTTTTGTTTTAAAAGATCTGTCCAGTGGTGACAAGATTTTAAAAAAGGGGCCTACATGAACTACCGGAGATAGTAGTCCTGGCATACAACTTCTGTCTACAGCTTCCAGAACAGTTCAACTGTAAAAAGCTCATCCACAAGTTCTCATGCCATCTCCACATCTGTTCACAATACAAAGTGTGTTAGTGTTGAACTTGCTTTAGACTATGCAGTGCAAAATTAGTAGATTTCAAGTAGCTGTGATTGCTTAAGAAACTACAATTAAAGAGTTCTGATAATTTTTAGAAAGCAGTAACAGCCTAACATTGATACATGTCCATTCATCGTTTTCTCTTCAGGTGGAAGTCATATACTTACAAAAGCAATGAAAATTTCAAGACCAAAATCAAAACTATTCTGCATTTACTTGTGCAATTTCCTTTGATTTTTATCATCCTTCTCTGATCAACCAGAAAGCTGACTTCAAAAGCATCAGATGTGATAACGAACCCCGCGCACCATTTCCCACCACCTTGCATTTCTAACTCCTTGCTGCCAGGCGTCAATTTTGGTCACTGCGTGTAACACTCCAGCACAATCTAGTTCCTCTGCTGACGGACAGTAACTAACCTCGTGCTCACAAGGCAATTAGTTCTATTTAGTCCAGGTGTAAACAAACGAGCCAATTAGGGCTGCTGGAGCTATGAGAAAATGTGGTCAAATGTTGCCACACAGCCAAAAATCAATTAAAAATGCAAGGTATCAAACTGACATTGTTCAGTTTCAAGTTTTTCTGTTCAGTCACTGCCAGTTTTAAGTTGTTTTTTTTAGCCTCAAGAAAAATCAATCTCCAATTGGAAATCTTGTCCTTCAGCTCAAATGCAAATTTAAATACAACCACAGTCAGAAATAGTTATGAAAGGTTGAAATGCCTATAAATATATCTTTTAAAGTCTGGGACAAAAATACTAATTTCAGATTAACTAAGAATCTTGGCGGAAAACACCAAAACATTCATCTCAATGCTACATTGTGTCTGAAAATTTCTAATCAACTCTTAATTAACAATGTATACTATATGGAGTGCATAAAGGTAATCCTACAGCAATGCTAAAGAGTTGCAAACCTCTTAACAGATACTTCAAGTGCAAAATTGTTCATGCTCCCCAACTCCATCCATTTCAATGAGTAATGGAGAGAGGAATTGTGACTATGAAATGAAATCCTTTGCATATTCTTGTGACAAATATCTGGCCATTTCCTCCAATTCTTCTCTCCCCCCCTCCCCCCCCCCCCCCAAACCTTTCTCTTACAGCTTAGCTCCACTCTTCAGCAAGTTCCTAACCAAAATAACTGTTTCCTCAGAACAGATCATTGTAAACTGTCCCGTGACTAAACACCGATTAAATAGGTGGGTAGGTGGGTTGCTGGGCAGTGCAGTTTGAAGATAAAAAATAAATAAATCTCAGCCTCAAGTCATTGAATTGTGGTATGCAGACAATGTTTGTGTTAACCAAATGATCACAGACCCCTTCAATGAGCTGTACCAAATAATGTGCACACACCAAAGGCAGAATCTTTTCCCAAACAAGATCTACAGTGAAGATCACAAACAAGAGGAAAATCTGCAGATGTGTGTTGCTACAGGGAAGATCTGCAGACGTCACTTTCCACACCTTGAACCACTTTTCAAAAGGCAGACTTCCAATAGTATTCACCACTGCCCTCAGAGTGACACCACATCTGAGGAAGGTCAAGTCAAAGAATGGAGTGAAGCAGAGGCACAGTGGTTAGCCCAACACCAGTGACCCGCCTTCGATTCTTCCCGTGTTACCAGTTGCTACGCGGGTTTCTACCAGGTGCTCCTGTTTCCTCACACATTGCAAAGATGTACATGTTAATAAGTTAACCAGTCACATGGGTGCAAGTGGGCAACATGGGTTGATTAGGATGGAATGGTTTGTTACTCTGCTTCATTTAAGAACTTTGTTAGACCCATGGGCCTTAGCAGACCCATGAAGAACAAATTTACTGGGCAGCAAATGCCATTCTGTGAATTAACAGCATACCTTCAGAATCACACCCAATATCACTGACACGCGACATGAAATTTGTTGTCTCTGTGGTAGCAATGCAGAGGAAAAAAAACACAACATATCACAAAAAGTAAATAAAAAGGAATAGAAGGCCTCAAGAACTTGATGACAAATGAAAGCAGAGGATTTAAAAAAGAACAAGAAAAAGCATGGCTACTAAACACCAGCAAATATCTGATGGTTAAATAAAGTGTTGTGCATTTACTACAGTGATCTCAACTCCCCGTGTGCCTCAGTTACCCAGATGAATTACAGTAGAATGCAGTGGTACCATTAATACCATTTCTGGAAAAAATGGTGGCTGGTTCCATAAACCACTTTCAAATCTGATTGCATGAAAAGCTGCCATCCTACAAAGAGATTAATTAAGGGAGTTATTACTGCAACATTGTTCAAACCAGCCTAGAGCAGAACTAGCTGGGCCAAGATTTTCCTTTGTTCTCCCTGATGCAACCAGAGTGTGGCTTACGCACAACTAAGTTTGGTGGTATCAGCTGCTGAGATCAGTGACTAGGCCACACTTGGTCTCCAGATACTTTTAGCAGCAATGTTATTCTTCAAGCACACTATCAAATGGAGGTGGTGGTTTCCACATGGAGCTAAATATCCTGGCAAATACAGGACATTTCTCCTCACCCTAGGGGTCACTTCTCTTATAACACAGACTGCCATGATCAGGTTTTGCTTCCAAATGTGCAAAATCCTTGGAGCTACTTGGTGCAGTGTTTAATACGGCTGGCTTCAAGATGCCCAAAGGCAGCTATCACCGTAAATTTACAGCCAGTTATAGCCAAGAGTCAGGGATAATATTAAATTCAGCATCATAATTAGGAATTCAGAAATAATTGCTTGATCAGAAATAGCCAGTTCAATTCCTGGATAGTTACAATTGTAAGACTTGCTGATCAAACAGTAAGAGCGAAAGAGAATACTGGATATGAGATTACAAAAACTTAGAAATACAATTGATCTGGGGGAGAAATCTAATGCTTAGGTCAGATATAATAAGTCTAGCCAGTATTCTTCAAATTTTGAGAAAGGACACAGTTGGTGCACGATCGGAGATCCACTGATAGTAAACAAAGATTCTCAACCCTCTGGTCAGCAGATGAAGAGGAAGCCAAGCTTTCTCTTATAACACAAGCAAAATGATTTTTTTTTAAAAAAAGGAGTTGCCTCTTAAATATTTTATTTTTCAGCTGATCTTTTCCAGGTAAGTATAGGAAATATTGGATGAAATCCATCTAGGTAGCTTCCACGCTAATGGTACGAGCATTAATTTCTCCAACGTGTGGTAATTATTCCTACTCCACTTTTCCATTCTGGTTACCACCTCACTGACCTGTTTCCCATTCTTTACTCCATAAGCTACAATCATATTAGATTTCTTCTTCACCCCTTTACATCTTTCACCCATCACCCCTTACCTTCTTACTTCAACCCCCTTCCCCTACTCAATTGCCCTCACCTGGTTTCACCTATCACCTGCCAGCTTGTATTGTTCCTCCCCCACCCATCCCCATCTTATACTGGTTTCTGCCCCTTCCTCGTCAGACTTGGTCTTGGTCCAAAATGTCAACTGTTTATTCTATTCCTCTCCACAGATGCTGCCTGACCTGCAAGTTCTTCCAGCAGTTTGTTTTTTTGATCCAGATTTCAGCATCTGCAGTCTCCTGAATCTAATATAAAATATTGGAGAATTCGTGAGCCATTTAGAATTTATAAGTCTGATTTATCCAAGTTCTCACTTTTGTTGTGGATAAAATTCAGAGGACAAGTATGTTGAGGGAAGTTGCTCACCAGTTCTATTCCAACACTGGTAATACTGAGAGAAGTAAAACTGTTCACACAAAGTTACACAGCCAGTCATAATTAACATAACAGTCTGCATTTATGGCATTTTTGAAATATGGACTCAGTTAAAGACTCTTCAAACCAGTCGGTTTACTTCGGGAATGTGACCTGTGAACCTAACATACCTGTTCTCAATTCACACGCAACCAACCCCATCTCCAACTCCTCTCCTGATATCAAAACATAACCAGTTTTAAATCTGATAAATAATCAGATGACCTGCTTAACAGACCCATATTGTTGAAAGAATGATTTTAAGCAGGGTAGAGTCACTCAGATTCACACTGCCCACATCTGATTTTGCAAGTCACTGATTTCAAAACTACAGACGTATCTATCTTCATGCTTGAGAATCTATACACTGTGCAAACTTTTAAAGTTGATAAATCAACATTTTGCAGGTTTCAAAGGCAAAATTACTTTTCCAAGGTAACTTGGACCATCCAAACAAGAAATGCTAATTTAAAAGAAACTTCCACTTCCAAATACTTCAGTCAGCTGTACAATATAGAAACAGACCCTTTGGCACAGTCAACACCAATCACCACCAGCAACACACCTCTGCATTAATTACACTACTTTTCTGCCCTCATTCAAGTGTCTGCCCAGCTGGCTCTTAAAGTGGTTACTGATCCTGTCTCCATCACCTCCTCTGGCAGCTCATTGTAGGTATCCCTCAGATCTCCAAGCCTCTTCTCTCTCACTTAAACCAGTGCCCTAGTTTTAGACCCCCTTTACCATGGGAAAGACTCTGGCCATCCACCTTCCCATTTCTTTTGATTTTATACACTTCTATCATGTCATCTCTTAGTCTTCTTTGCTCTAGGGAACACAAACCTAGCCTATACAATCACTTCACCAATCACTTCATCAACACACCAATGACTGTGTTGTCATTGTAGGGCACTGAATTTATACTCCTCAGCTCCCTATTCAACAATACTCCCCAGGGTCTTGCCATTCACTGTTTATCCCCTTTCCTGGTTTAACTTCCCAAAATACATCACTTTGCACTTGCCCAAGTTAATCTGGCGCTGTTTTGCCTGCTTTTCCCAGTCGGTCCAGATCCTGTTGTAATCTTAGATAAACTTCATTGACCACTATACCACGATTTTGCTGTCATCTGCAAACTTATGGATCACTCCCCCCTTCAATCCCCTAAATAATTTAACATATGACAAGAGAACCTTCTACCAATCCCTACAGCACACCACTAGTCATGGTGATCCAAGAATCCTTGACCAACACCATCTGTGTCTGACAACACATTTCTTGTGTAATTTAAATTTTTTTTTAAAAATTAAGTGCTCCCTTTCAGGATAGTTGAAGATTCAATTGTCAGTGCCAAAAATGAATCCAGACTGGAGTTTGAATAGAAGTCGCAGACAGCCAGGTGGCACAGCATAGTTTATTCTTCTATAGAGAGAGTGAGAATTGATAGTCCCGCTGTGCAGATACAGTTACAGCCTTTACAAGTCTCAATATGGAATTAGACACAAAACTCAAGCAGCCACTTCAGTGAAAGAATCTTTTGGATTTGACATTAAAGTTTACCCAAATGGCCATACAGCATGCCATTAGATTAGCGAGTACAAACCTTCCAAGGACAAAACTAAATTTATCCCTTAAACATCTCCAAAACAGAATTTGGTCATTTAACTGTTGGAATCTGCAGAATTGGGCAAACCAAATTTTAAGATTTTTTTTTTTATTACACCAGTTGTTATAAAACACCTTGCGATATACTGAAATGGTATTCTCTCGCCACCTGGCCTAGGCTGCTGCCGCAAACGTAGGTATTTGCCTTGGGGGGGGGGGGGGGGAATTGATTGTGCATCAGTAGACTTGCCATATTTTAATAGCAAAAATCAACTTTATAAAATGATCTAATTTGGCATTAAAAGGTACAGTTCTATGAAGAAAAAATATTATATTAAAATAGATTTCACACAATGCTGAAAAATTAGCTAGTGTCTTAGACTGAAAACAGATCCCAAAACTATAAACACAAAAGACTCTGCAGATCCCGGAAATCCAGAGTATTACACAAAATACAGGAGGAACTCAGGTCAAGCAGCACCTATGGATGGGAATATGCTTAAGTTTCAGGTTGTGACCCTTCAACAGGGCTCTCAAAACTATAGCATGAAATTGCATCTGTGTGAATCCACGAAGATCACAGCTGCAAATTACGAAGTTTGCTCAAGTCTCATCTGTTTAAACAGATAACATTAAACATTTGTACAAGGTCTCTCTAATATTATAGATCTGATGCTCTCCTTGCAGCACATTAATAATAATTTAAAATGTCACAGCATTGCAATGACAGTCCACCAAATTAGATTACAGCAGCAGCATTTACATTTTAATTGGCTAAAATTAATGATATTGCACTTACTGAACAAAAAACGCTTTTTATAAAAAAGAACCCTAATTAAATGTATAATTTATACATTGAAATTCAGTTGTGACTACCAACATATCCTGCGCTGTGGCATTTGTAAATATGACAATTAACTTGAAAGACGCCACATTCATTAGTTTACTAAACTGAAATTTACATGCTTTGCGGAAGTCCAAGCATAGAACTGAAGAATTCAAATTGCAACCATCCTTAAATAGAGCCCTTCTCAAGTGTGTCATAATACTAATGACCCATGCAATTCACTACAAATCTAATGAAGGCATATTTCATCCATACATCCATTTATGCGAAATTACTGACCACACAAAACGTGTGGAGAGAATAAATCAAAAGGCAAGTTAATGTTCCAGCCATAAAGTGCTGGCTCTTCTCATTTTACGACTAGAGCATGAATAATACAAAAAATGCCTGACTGCAATGAAGGTACCATTTTCAGCACAGGGACCCTCCCTGGTGAGTTTCCTTCTCCCACCAAGTCCAACCAGTCAGGTGCTACTTTCTCAATGAGGTTACCAGAAATTTGGAATGGCATTGGGTTTGGTAGGTGTCTTGTGTAAAACAACGTTCCGGTTTTCTGCAGTCACGTTGTTGTCAGTGACATGATCATCACTGAGAGGCAAGTCGGGTGTCTGTAATGTGTCCATCTTGTTGGATGCAATCGACTCAGGTGTGTTCTTCAGTTGAGCATCTGGTATCTGGTCTGTATGATGTCTCCATGATCTCCAACATCCACTGTCTACATCAGTGGTCCAGTTCTTGTAGCTATCCTACCAAGTGTCCAATTGTCTTCTCAGTAATCACTTGCTGTCCAACCTCGAAGGTCCTTGCCGATTCACTTGGCAACTGGCTGAACTGTTTATTCTGTGCTTCCTTCCGGAGGTCTATACGAGATCTCAGATTCCCACTCATGAGCAGCATTGCAGTGTTTGATTTGTCATTGCACGAACAGAGTTCCAATACACAAAAAGGAATTGTCCACCTTCTGCAATAGAAAAATGTCCTCCTTGGCCATCACTTTAACGGACTACTTGAAGGTTTGGATCAACCAACTCATTCATTGCTAGATGGCGAGGAGTGATTTGAAATGTCTGATGCCATTTTTCTTCAAGAACAGTCGGAATTCTTCTGAGTATCGTGGTCCGATGTCGCTCAATTTGTTCTGGTAAGCCGTTTCTGGCAAAGGTGGTCCTCAGAACAGAGACGGTCTTTGCTGACGCGGAAGACTCCATTGATATAACCTCCAGCCACTTCGAATGAGCATCCACAGAAACACGGAGTCCATGAAAGGTCCAGCAAAGTCAATATGTACTCTGCCCATGATGACGACGGCCACTCACACTGGTGTAACACCAGTTCATCCAGTATTTGTCTGTGTTACTCAACTCCAAAACCTTAAACGTTTTAGTCTTTTCAAACCATTCTAAAAAAGTATGACTGCACTGCACTGCAACTAAAAAGTTAAACAATCCATAAATCTGCTTGTAACAATACAAATGTAAATTCTCAATACACAAATATCAGATTGTACAAGTTTAAAAGCAGTTTTTCTTCTCACAACATATAGAACTGCACTAATATACAATGCAGAAGAAATTCCCTTCTCTCCTATTCCCTACTCTTGTCTCTTACCTGTTCTCACCCACTTATCACCTCCCGCAGTGCCCCTCATTGTTCCCATTCTCCTATAGTCTACTCTCATCTCTAATCAGATTCCTTCCTCTGCAGCCCTCTACCTTTCCCACCCACCTGGCTTCACCCATCACCTTCTATCTTCTTTCCCTCCATCTTTTTATTCTGTGACCTTCCCCCTTCTGTTCCAGTCCTGAAGAATGGTCTTGGTCTGAAATGTCGACTGTTTGTTTATTTCCATGGATACTGCCCAACTTGCTGAGTTCCTCCAGCATTTTGTGTGTGTTGCTTTGGATTTCTGGCATCTGCAAAATGTCTTGTTTATAATATACACAATTCAACTTTAAAATTAAAATGACTCAAGCATCAATGGGAGCCATATCCAGGCTATGGCATTTTTAAATAGTCGAAGGAATGTTGGGGTAAGAGGTGAGTTGGTGGAAAGAATACTTCAGTGCAATGCTTCAAAAAGAGATACACTTGCAGGAGAGAGATGAATATGAGTGACGAGGCACAGGAATAATCTGAGGCAGAAAGGGTGCAAGACCTTAAGGAATAGTTAAACTGGATAGCAGGATAAAGGTGAGAAAGTAGAATGGAGTAAAGAATTAAACAAGATTTTACTTCACTGCAAAAAAAATAGCTCAAGTTGCAATGCTAATTTGTGGAATATATTCAATATTTTGTTCAGAGTTATTGATAATAACAAGCTCCATCAGATTTAGTGTTGAGTAATAATGTAGAATTAGCCTGCCTTGACAGATTGTGACCATAGATTAAGTGTGACACCAAGCCCGTGACATTCTGTACTATTCAGCTTACCTTTGCCCTATTAGTCATTACCCACCTAACACCACGTCTGAGGGGAAGCAACACAAAAACAGAGTCAACATTAAATAAGGCAACTTTGAAGGAATGAGAAATTAATCGGGCACAGCAAACTTAGCTGCACATTGAAAGTATTTCAAATTGTTGGGTGCACATCACAAGATAAATAAAACAGTAAACTGCGCATAACAGCATAATGAGGCAGGAAGTTGCATCACATGAAGGTACAGAGGCTCAGTGAATGAAAGGCAAGGAGAAAAACCAAATGGGATGAATTTATAACTTATGAAAAGGTATTAGTACAGAAAATACAGGTTGGACTCAAGTAATAGCAGCGCAGAGCAAAGGGATGATGTTAAATAGAGGGAAAATGTACCAGAAAACAAGGGATTTACCAAGTCTTCACAAACACGACAGGAAACAGGGAAAGTAACAGATACATGATGCTATAAGAGGTTCTTTACACTCAAGAAGTGCCAATGCAAATTTAAGGACTGAGAAACTCGATTGCTACAGGCTTCATAGCCAACTGTAGAGAAGTTGATGTAGTCTCATTGAATGAGAACCTGAACAAGTATCAGCTGGCAAAAGCTAAGCATGATATTTTTAACATGTATGAATAATCCAATTACATTTGAGAAAGTCACAGTTAGAGGTTGATAGGACAGATTCCTAGAAACGTTGTCTGAGACTTCTGGAAGTTACTTGAAAAGGATTCAGAGCAGATGATCTAAACTTGGAGGGCTCCAATAATAATTAGCCTTTGGAGCATGGGTTATGGGACTGAAGAGCAAGGGACAAGTACCTTAGAAGGATGAAGCTTCAATTCAAATGAGGACAGTAGTCATGTAGCAGCTAGAGTAGTGTTTTATAGCACCAGTGAATGGGGGTCAATTCCCACTGCTACCTATAATGAGTTTGTATGCTCACTCCACATCCACATGCATTTCCTCCAGGTGATCTGGTTTCCTCCCACAGTCCAATGATGTTATGGGTTAGTAAGTTTGTGGGCATGCTACACTGGCACCAGAACCATGTGACATTTGCAAGCTGACCCCAACACAACCCCGGACTGCTCTGGTCACCGATGCAAACAATTCGTTGGATGTTTCAAAGCTCACGTGACAGAAAATTCTAATTGTAAAATCTGACATTCTGATTGGCTGCAACACCATCTGGTATAGGTGGGGTGGGGGGTAGCTACTGCGTAGGACTGAAGAAAGCTCCATCGTAGATAGCAGCCGCTGCAGTATCCAAGACATCATCAAGGCGCTGTGCCTCGAAGGTGGTGTCCATCATTTAAGGACACCCATCACATGCCCTCTTCTCACTGTTACCATCAGCAAGGAGATACAGAAGCCTGAAGGCACACACTCAGCAACCCATAAAGACTACCACACTCACAGTTCTTATTGTGTATTGCAATGTACTGCTGCTGCAAAATTAACAAATTTCTTGACGTGTGCCAGTGATATTAAACCAAATTCTGATTTGAGACACACGAGATCACAAATTCTGGACTAGAAAATTTTGACCCTAAGCACCGACTGTCCATTTCCCTCTGAGAATACAGCCCGACCCACTGAGTTCCACAGCAGCTTGCTTTCTTTGCTTCAAAATATATTATTCCATCAAATAGCAAAATGGAATTCAGGTATTCAGATGGCTGATTACTGAGACAAATGAAAGGACTTGAATCAAATGTGGGTGGAGTTCAACTGAAACAATTATGAAGCCATCTTGACAGGACTATAATAATAAACTGTAATATCTTTTGTTGTAGCAAGATTCCAGAAGCAAGGTAACAAAGGAATTTCAGGTATTCATGTACAAGACAGACAAATCCAGATGGGTCTTAACTCCACCACTGCCAAACCCAATGCTTTTGTTTGAACTAGATTTCACTACCTAAATTTCAAGCAGCTGAACATCTCCTACCCAACTAGACACTCCTATACTCTGATCTTCTAAACAACTTCAGTCCTAATTGCTGAAAAAACAATAAGACAAAGGTAGTCCTGATGAAGGATCTTGGCTCAAAACATTCACTCTTTATGCCTTTCCATAGAGGCTGCCTGACCTGCCAAATTCCTCCATCATTTTGTGCATGGGCTACACTGGATTTTCAGCATCTTCAGAAATCTCATGGTAGTGATAGTAAAAGGGGTGTTCACGTATTGCCAGTTATATTTTCAGCCCTTCTAGCCTTATCGGTATCACTAACCAGTGAAGCATTTTCCACAGTTTGTAACTTCAGCTCGTCTGCAGTAAACATTGGTACAGTAAAAGCATTTTTACTATGAAAAGGGTAGTGCTCTGCAGCTCTCCAGATTTAAACTTCAACCCAAATGTCCCCTGCACCAAAGAGGAATTGCAAATATCTGCATGGAAATTAATTCTACCAATAAAGGTAACTAGCAACAAAAGTGCAAGAGCAGTTTTTCCTGATCACAAAGTTAAATGCAGCTTACCTGCCAGAAACCTGGCTCCCTGCTTTTAACCATTGACCAGACTAACTACCGACTACTGAAGCCAGAGGAGAGAAAGCAGGTAAATACTTCAGAGTCGAGAAACAGCTGTATGCCAGATGAAGAAAGATGCTGGGATCTTTCAGGAAAACACAACAACTGGTATATTACTAATAATACCAGGGAAGAAGAGACAAATAAACGGCAATTAAAACTATCAAATCTTGCCTACAATTATAACAAATATTGCTTAATTGCTGAGCAGGTTGATAGTAGTGTGAAAATAGGACCATTCATAAAATATGATGATATCAATGTAGTAATATTAAACCAATGTGTTGGAAATATTACACCTGCAAAGGATCAACAGCTGAATAGTTTAAAGGGTAGTAGCTGTTCTTGAACCTGGTATTACGGGACTTCAGGTTTCTGTACCCACTACCTAATGGCAGCTGTGAAATTACAGCATAGTGCAAACTGGTGGGAACCAGCTACAAAATACAAAACTGACAATACCATCCCATATCTATAATAATTTTTGTTTTTTATATAAAGGGTACAGCAACCATTAGAGCTGATGGATCAGAGCTGCAACAACCTAGCTTCAACTCTAACTTTTGGTGCTGAATGTGTGACATTATCAATGATACATGATTTTCCTCTGGTTTCCTCCCACATTCCAAAGCCAGGCAATTTGATTGGTTAATTGGTCACCATGACATCCTCATGTACAGGAGAGTGAAAATGGTCTCTTGGTCATTACAGACCATGATCATATAGCAGTCCTAATAACAGATAGTACATTTAATCTCAAGCTAAGGGGTATTAATTGAGAGAAAAGAAAAAGGATTTTTAGTCAATTGCTTATAAACCGACTTTACATTTAGAGAGCGTGGGAAGGAAATGACCAAAACTTTCCCATCCTGGATTTTTTTTTGGGGGGGGGGGGGGGGAAGGAACTAGCTCTCTTTTGCTTCGGGAGAACTATCAAGGAGCAAACAAGCCCCAGGTAGATCAAGTGGAAGCTCAGGACAACATTACAATCCTTCCAATAAACTTAAATCGAAAGTTATCAACATTTCTTTAAAATGCCTTCACACAAGGTAATCAACATTAGTTAGGGAAACCAGAGGCCCACGTTGGAGGATCAGAGGTGGAGAGGGTTAGCAACTTAAACTCCTGCATGTTACCATTTTAGAGGACCTGTCCTGGACCCAGCACACAAGTGCAATTGTGAAGAAAGCACAGCAGCTTCAGTCTGTTTCTGGATGAAGTTGCAGACTTGCAGCATACAGCACAGTCACTTAATCACACACAAAATGCTGCAGGAACTCAGCAGGCCAGGCAGCTTCATGGAAAAGAAAGTCAACAGTGGATGTTTCAGGGCAAGATCCTTGGGCAGGACTCCTTCACCATCACATGACTAATTTTTTACCCCATGCAAACAGCCACTGCAAGCTGCATCATTTAACTTCAACACTCTGAAATTCTCCCCAAGCCTCCAATTCCCCTTCAAAAGCCACCTTTGATCAAACAATTAGTCAGTTTTGCCTATATCACCACCTTTGGCTCGGGTACTTTCATTTCCTCCCTGACACCAGTGCAGTTTAAACTGTTCTACACTACAAATACAGCATCAAACATGGGGGTGGGGGGGAATGCACATCAAGGTTAGAGAAGTGTACATTAATTTTGAATAATCATATTTTTTAAACTAACAATGTACATTTCAACCTCCATCACATGGGCCCAGCGCATTTCTTATTCATCTGTGGCTCAAAACAACCCAACTGCTAAACATCATCTTCCATGCAAAGCCTGGATTATTGAATTAGTCTAATCTAACACATGCACTTGGTCAATAAATGGTCCTGGAGAGCACTCAGAACATCAAAACCTGGTGGAAATGGCTTTCAGCACACTTCGGCCTGTAAGAAACTCCTTTTCTTGATGGATGGACGGATAGATTGAATTACCTTGCTTTATCCAAACAGCAAACGCAAATTGGAAAACCTCACCGTCATGTTGTTAGTGGCTCGTTATCAGCTGCCCAGAAAATTTCTGTCGTGCATTTGAAGGTAGATTACTTGGCGAGTAAACCAGAGATCGTCAAAGAATCTGCAGTCCAAAGAATGTGGACTACAATATTTACCATTTAGAAATACAATTTGGAACAATCTACTGCCTATGCTTTCCAAATTTGTAAGTACAAGTCATGAACCTATTTTCACTAAAGAGTTCTAGTGTTGTGTAATATTGCACAAATTCAGAAATTCAAACTCCCGCTCAAATTATACTTTCCTTTTGTACTTTGTCCGGCCACAGTAGAAATGAACGGAGGTTTGTTGTTTCTGAGGAAGAAATAACCAAGGTTTCAGAGTACATTTATTATCAACGTATACAGAATACAGCTCAGATTAGTCCTCCTGTAAGCAGCCACGAAACAAAGAAACATCATCGAACCCGTTCAAGAAAATATCAAACACCTAATGCTTGGGAAAAGAGAACAAATTGCACAATTGGCTAAAAGTGAGCAGATATACTGTACATAATATTAAACCAAAGGTCCAGTAGTGCTGATGTAGTTCAGTGTCACACTGCTAGCCCACTGCAGGCAAAACATTCTTCACCGAAGCGTCCCAGACCACATCAATAACCTCAACCAAACTACTCCCAAAAAAAAAAAACAGCAAAAAGAGCAACCAGAATCCAGGAGCACAAGCAGATTGAACCCCCAAGTCCCCCAAAAACGAGTCCACAGCCTCTCCAATCAATCCTTGCAATGTGGATCCCCTCCTGCACTTTCCTCCAACAGCAGCTAGCGAGACGGGTCATACGCAGGCAGCCAGCGCCGAACACCTGCCTGCCCTGAGCTCTCATCCTTAACCTCGCTCGATGCCTCAGCCAGAGAAAAGGATTGGAGTTGACCAAGTGCTTGCACCCCATCTCCAGGCTTTCAGACAGCACACACCACTCCAAACCTCACCCAATTCCCTCAGTGAGGGCAAAGTGCCAGATGGCTCAAATGGTACAAAACACAATCAAAATGTAAACACAGGTTCCAATCAGTGTAGAATCATATTTGAAAGAAATAAAAGGTCATTTTGTGCATGGTCTACAGGATGTCGCCATTGGTTGCGTTGCTTGCTGGTGCCACCTTGAAGCCTTACAATGAATAGCTCAGAGAACATACAAAAGCCATGTAGTGACCAACTTGGGGTTAAACACTTACAGATGCTGTAACTGGAAGACTGGACATTATAGACTTTTCTGAAAAACAAATAAAATCACTTGTAACTAATAACTAAGGGAAAAAATTAATGCTGAGACAAAATTAGATTTTTGTGCCTGATGAAACGCAGAAGCCAGTGAAAGTTTTGTCTTTTATGTTATTTACTTGGCAATACAGCGTGGAGTCAGTCTTTCAAGCCAAGCGGCCCCAGCAACCCCACAAACCCGATTAACCCCAACCTAACCAGAGGACAATTTACAATGACCAATTAATCTACCCAGCAGGTCTTTGAACTGTGGGAAGAAACCCAAGCACCTGGGCAAATCCCACACATTCCACAGGAAGGATGGACATAGATTCCTTACAGAACAGTGCCAGAATTGAACTGCAAATTCCAGAAATGCCCAGAGCTGTAACAGAGCCATACTAACCGCTGGTACAAAGTTATTAGACTGGAACAGACACGATGCAGCCAGTTCCCAAAGGACCAACTGAGCCAACACTCCACACCAGAGCAGTATTCTGTGAGATTAGAGGAGACCACAAACAGCAGCCTGAGAATTCATCCTTGGGACATGAAGCATGCTTAAAATGTTTCTGTGATTAAGAAAAACAAACCCACTTAATCTTACAAGGGCAACAGTTCATTCTAATGAATAGGATTGGGCCAAATAAGAGACCGCTGATCTTCAGCTCAGCACTAGTTAGAGGTATGGAAGTTAGACCTACAAGGATGAAGGGTCATCTGCAGTTATTAGGGAATTCTTCGCCACGATTACTGTAATCCAGCTCACAGGGGCAACAAGTAAACTTTGTATGAGACGGCAAAGCAATGCCCTGATATATATTTTTTTTTAAGTCTGGGTTCAGGTCATGCTCTTCCTCATTCCTCTTTATTCTACTGACTTGGTCTTCCCTTCCTTCCCATTCACACATACCTGGATACAAAAACTTACGGAACTTGAGATACCAGAGGTATGAAACAGAGCAGCAATATATACCTAAACTCTGTTGATAACAATGCTGTTGCACAACAGAATGTCATGAACAAACACTTACTATAATTAGAGCACACCGCACCCTCTTGTGACTCCGTCACTGTTAACAATACACGAGTACGCCGTAAAAGCTATGATGCAGCAAAATGCAGAGACTGGCTGCCTGAGGAATGAGTCAATAAAAACCATTGCAATCAATGACATTTGTACAAGAATCAATGGCAACTGGAGTCATTAGTTTAGACCCCACCCAAAAATGTTCTTATGAATCTGTAGGTGTCTTAAGTAATTTAAAAGCACTTTGCAGCAAGTCGCTAGGTTAAGAAATTGATTCTTTCTTAAAGATGGCAATTTAAGAGACAGGAACTTAATGAATGGTCAATGCCAGCACAAAGCAATCTTAGCACCAAACTAAAACCTTGATCGGGAAGATTACAGCCCAAGCAGAATATGAAGACAATAGCAATTCCCTCCTCTAGTCCTCCAACTCAATTCAGCTCCATCAACATTTGTAAGGCTAAAGTGGTGTCATTGCTTGTCCTTATGGCCAGCATCTGACCTCACTCCCTTTACACTTGGTCCAAGGCTCTTTCACCCACGGATTTCACATTCCTTTCATTGATCAAATCCTTAATGATCTTTCCCTTCGATCTATAATCTACAAACAACCAACGTTAGCCATGTCATTTGTTAAACTTATGACCTAGTGTATAAAATGGTATATTATGGACATAAATTAGGAAGGCATCAGGCACTGGAAATCTACAGCTAAGAATATTCAAATTTACAATGTGCTTAAAGTGCCCTAGACACTTTCTGAAAATTGACTGAATGTAATTGTCAAGTAGTACAACTGGTTTTCAATTGAGGGGGAAAGACACAAGGATTCCACACAGCTCATGTCCTTTAGTAACACTCGAGTCCCAGAGCAAAGGGGTCAAATCCCACCCCGTGACTGGAGTACAAAAACCAAGACTGACAATCAAAAGTTCTGCTTAACTGGAGACACCCTTTCAAAAGGGTCATTAAACCAAAATGTCATCAGCTTTGCCTAGAACATAGACATCTACATCACAGGCCCTTCGGCCCACACTGTTGTGCTGAGCATACAATCTAGAAACTGCCTAGAGCTTCCCTGCTACATAGCCCTTCTACGCTCCATGTACCCATCTAAGAATCTCAAAAGATCCTATCGTGTCTGCCTCCACCACTGTCACCAGCAGTGCACGTCACACACCCACCACTCTAAAAACTTACCTCTGACACTGCCCCTTGTATCTACTTCCAAACACTTAAAAACTATGACCCCTCGTGTTAGCTATTGGGAAATAGCCCCTGGGAAAAAGCCTCTGGCTATCCACACGATCAATGCCTCTCATCATCTTATACACCTCTATCAGGTCACCTCTCATCCTCCGTCACCAGAGCAACAGGTTAGAAGATTTGGACTTAGTTGCCCAGTGTAAAGTGCAGGCAGGATGGTAGTGGAATGCTCCTCCTGTAGAACGTGGGAATTCATAGTCTCCCCGATGACTACACCTGCGGGAAGTACAGCCAAACCCAGCACATGAGAAACCATATTAAGGAGCTGCAGCCAGAGTTAGATGAGCTTAGGATCATCCAAGCAGCAGAGAAATTGATAGATATGACTTTTGAGCAGGTGGTTACACCTAGAGTTCAGAACTTGGGGAGTAGATGGGCGAACACAGAGGCAAGGGAGATAGAAGTCAGTGCAAGGTCCCCATTGGACATGGCCACTCCCCTCAGTAACAGGTATACCGCTGTGAGGGGGGGGGGGGTGAAATGACCTATCTGGGCAAGGCAGCAGCCAGCCAGCCCAATAGCACTGTGGTTGGCTCAGAGCCTCAGAAGCCTAGGGTGAAGTCAGGCTAATCAATAGTCAGGGGGGCAGATAGGAGATTCTGCAGCAGCAAGAGACACGTCGGGACAGTGTGTGACTCCTGGGTGCCAAGGTCCAGGATGTCTGAGGGGTTGCAGAATTTTCCTGAAAGGTCGTGGTACATGTAGGCAGGAGAGGGGCTAGAGGTCTGCACGGCAAGTTTAGGGAGTTAGGAAAGAGGCTGAAGAGCAAGACTTCCAAGGTGGTAATCTCCAGATTACTCCCGGTGATCACACCCAGACATCAGAAGAGGAAAAAGCACAGACCCCTCATTGCAGGACCAATGGCTTATAACAGGGGTGTCAAACTCATTTTAGGTCACGGGCCGGATTGAGCAAAATGCAGCTTCATGCGGGCCGGATCAGTCGGACGTGTGCGAACGCAGCTTTCGTTGCCTCCGTTTTTTCAGCCTGCTCTCATGTGTCTCAGTCTCTGCTATAACTACAAAGTGTTTCACTTTACAAATTCCGTTTCTTATGAAGAAGACTGCCGAGCAAGACTGCCGAATAAACACTAAAAACCCTGAAAACCTGGTACCTGAATAAACTCAGCATTAGCCATATCATACGCCATAGGCGCTTTGATTACTGGGGCCAACTTTAATAGTAATTAGATATTATCTCGCGGGCCAAAGATAATTCCACCGCGGGCCGGATTTGGCCCGCGGGCCTTGAGTTTGACATATATGGCTTATAACAACTATTGAATGAGGTCAATGGGGGTTAAAGTCAAGGAAAACCCTATCTTTACTCTCACTACTCATCTTCCCTTCCAGAGAAACAAGAAATGGAACTGGTCTGGTTAACAACCCAGCCAACAACGGAGCAGGGAGAAAATTAAGAGAACTCGAGCACACAGGATGATTTTGATACAACTACAATGCAGAGAAACTTCACCGTGGACAGCCCCAAGCTCAGCTGCAAAAAGAGGGTTGGGCAGGAGGCTAGCAAACTCATCTCATAGAACCCCAGAACTACAGAAACGCCAACAGAAGCTCTTAAGACCTTATCCCTGGGAGAGAAAGAATGTTTTCCTAGAAGATGTATGAAGTCACGTGGTGAAAGGTGAAGCAGCAGGACCTTTTGGCCCACACAGAGAACTCTGGGAAGTTGCTGTTAGTGGCCTGTGGCCTAGTAGGGGGTGATGTGCTCAAGACAAGGCAGAGAGAACAGAATGGAGTCCTCACAGGAAGCACAGTGTCTGAAGTGCAGTCAAGGAACAAGTGAGCCTACGGGCCTATTATAGATACTGGTCAACTTATTCCCCGAACCAGAGAAATTCTGAAAAGGGACCACATGAAATAAAAAAATGTTTCAGGTGGAAATTGGTATCAAAAGAATGTGCAAGAGCTATGGCAGGAATAGAAGGATTTTCCATGGGTGGACTAAAGTGACTGGTTGAGCCTTTGGTCAAGGAAGCAGCAAAGTTCCCAGCCTTTCTGTGACATGGAGGGACACAGGGACTGGATGCCCACCAGACTACCAGTGTGGTCAAGAAACTGAAACCCTGCAGAAATCTTCACAGGCCATCATCTGAATGATGATGTAGATCGGATGAGATTGGACAAAAGATGAAATAATGGAGGTTTGAGGTAGAAGAAACTAGTTTTTGTGGGACAAGATCAGGCAAAAGGTCAACTTGGACAGTCTCTGCAGACGGTGCTAATCTTGTACAGGACAAGAAAATAGTTAATGCAGAACTCAGCACAGATCTGTGTGTAACAAACGATCATACTGTGCACCTTTGTTACAACTACAACAATGTACAAAGTTTTGCACTTTAAATATAGAGTGCCTCAAGACCCTGAGCAGTGTAAACACTGAATCAACAGGAAATATTACAGAAGATGACCATTGAATACTTCACAATGAGCGGAGAGAATTAGAGAATTTCAGAACAGCTAGTGGTATAAAGTCTGAGAAAGCCAGAAAAGAAGAAACACCAAGAGAACAATTCTAAGTTAAAGTTATCACATCAAGTGAAAAGAATGACAGTCAATGAAAAAAAACAAGTTTAATTGCTTTCTAAATGTCAATAGCTCACCCCCAGGTCTGGACAGAGAATACCTGCAATTCTAGCTTTGGAAATTGACTTAAAGGACTCAATTACTGGGCCTCTAGCCTTTTCCTGGAGAGTATCACTGTTCACGTGCAGATGAGGTTTTGCATCCTCTTCATTTACTGAAGGTCAACTCACAGCTGAAACAGCATGCCAACCTTTCATGATGAAATGACATCATACAAGCTCAACTGGAAGTATAAACTGAAGATCTGTAAGATTGAAGTATAAATATTATCAATGAAACTGCATTCCTTGGGGAAGGTTAAGTCATTGCTCGCAAATACTCAACAATTTAAATGTTGACGTACTATGTTAGATGTATTTCAGAGGGTAGACAGTAACTTTCAGGGTACATTTAACAAGAGATGATCAGGCAGCAGAGTCAAAAGAGTCCAAGGCATTTCAGGGGGTTAAAATGGATCCAGAAGTGAATTTGCTCAGTGCCTTTAAGAATCTGGTAGGTAATACTGAGGCACATTTAAGCAGATAATTTAGAAAGCAATAGTGGAAGAAATACTACAAGACTTTGCAGTTGTGGTTAGCTACATTTTGCTTAGCTAAAAGCCAATTCATGAATGTGTCCATGAATGGAAACAAGATCTTAAAACAGACAAGGAACATTTGATTAGTGGCAAAATCTTGTTTCCAAAATTCTACTTGATAAATACGAAAGCCAATTTCTCCCAGAAGCCAACAACATTACGCAAACTTTAAGCATACTACATTCACCAATTTTTAAAAGGGCATAAATAAATACGAGGTTTCAGTACCATACACAATCAAAGATTGCAGATTTCCTCCCAGGGAGGGAACGAAAAACAAATCCAAACTGTAAATACTGAAATTACGTGCATATTTGATATATTGTTGCCTGCGTTACCAACTGAAATTTTGGCTCCAAGTTTCAGAATGAAAATGGCAAATCATAGACTCTTGAATGCAGATATTTAACATTATTCCCAATGCTTGTTTAGCATTTGCATAGCATCTTTGACAAACTAAAGATTAGCCACCGACAAAAATTAGCAGCTAATTTGGTCACAGCCAGTAATAGAATGGTGGTCAGGTCACCTATTCCAATCATGTTGGTTGAAGGAAAGATTTAAACAGGACAGCAGGGTAACCCTGTTCAACCCATGGCCAAAATATTCCACATTATACACTTTTAAGAGTTTACCCAAAAAAGTCAGCTCCTACAGCATAACAGTACAGAAACAAACATCTATTAACATTTGAGCCAGGCTTAGTCTCAGCGAAGGAGATGAGCCAACAACCTGAGTGCTACCAGCCAGTCACAAGCTCAATAATGGAATGCAGTTTGACCACTAGCTACAGAGAACAATTCTCCCAAAAGGAGTATTCACACCCACTGGAGGAGCAGCAAAGTGCCTCCCAACTACAGAAGTACACTGAACAATAGAACATTTTAGAACATACCGCCTAGGTAGCCACTTACAGAAGGAAGATAAATATTGATAGAAGGCATATTCAGGTAGCTAAACAGAAGGGAGCTTTTAACTTGTTTGTTGTGTTCCATTAAAATGGGCAGGACAAGTGAAAAATAAATTCCAAGCACATATAAATCGTCCAGTGGTCAATATTGAACTGAAATCCAGAACAGTCTCTGCAACCACAAAGTCTGCATTGTAATTAAAAATCACTCAAGTGTGACACAGACTGCCTTTGGCCACACTTAATACAGGAATATAGTGTAAAAGAAATAGATCCTAGTGTTGTCCCCCTCCACCTACAAAAAAAACAAAATTAAGTTTGTTGTAAAATATTGTTCCCTTGACACTTACTCATCAGCGTGCCATTCAAGTCCATTACGTTCTGTTCAGGATTGTTATGGGCTACTCTGTTCCATTCCCTTCAAGGTCTCAAAAGTAAAATAATTTAACCATACAAAAACTTATGGATACCAAGGACAAATTTTACAACTGACACTTTCAAACACCAGCAAGAGATTTACTTGCTTCACAGGCCAAAAATCACCCACTACCATCACTTCCACCCCAGAGATCAAGACTGGTTCTTTTTGGGTGGGGGTGGAAATTATCATGCAAATCAATATTCATATCATATATGCAAGATAAAACACTAAAAGTTTGGTTCTTCCCCTATACAGAAAACGGTACCCAGTACTCCAAACCACAAAAGCTTTGAGCTTTTTTTTATATAAAGCGGTGTCTATAACAACAGTGCAGCATGTTAAGTGACATGATCTTTTGCTGTGTCCAGAACTGATTTGTGCAGCAAATGGTCAACATGACAACAGAAGTCATTTTCCCCAAAATCTAGAAATGAGATTTCATTCCCAATTTTTTAAAACCACTATTCATCAAGTTATTGCTCCTCTAACTCTATCTGCTTAAAAAGTTGTAATAAGCAAAAAAAAAATTGTCACTGCCCATTTTGATTACTAGATTGTTTGATTTAATTCACATCAAGGATGTCAACCAAGGATTGCTTACACCAACAGTGAATCTCCAGTTTCATTATGCCATGCAAGTCCATTATTACCTTTACTAGCTGTGATCATATAAACAAAATGAAAAATAACATCCTTATTAATAAATTACCTTTAACAAAATTCATAAAATGTTCCAATATTGTCCACACTGCAGGTTTTACCTATAGGAATGCACTGCAACCATAATTTCATCTAAATGCATTAATGGCAATGTCACAATATAATATAGCCTTCAACTTGAATTACTCCAGCATTTGTACAAGTGGACACCTTGGCAGTTTCAGTGCAGGGAACCCAAAAGACAAGACTTCATCAATTTGTTCCCAGGGTCGACATTTTCCAATGTTTTGGGTCCAGATTGAGAAACATTTACAGGCATACTTTGATAGGTAACATCACTTCACAAATTAATCACTGCAATTAAATATTAAGAGCAGCAATTTTTTTTGATGTACCATGCTCATGAAGTCTGTAGCCACATAGCAACAAGTTGCTGTTTTACCAAGACCTGCATTCAAAAATTTGTGTTTGCAGAACTGCCGTCTGGCATGCACGCCAGTGAAAAGCTCTCCAGAAGATCCAGAATGCATCATCTCATTCAAATGGAAAAAATAGCTTTAAAGTTGTTATAAACAATATCCAGCAAAAACTATACAAGTCAAAATACACTAAAATAAACCCAATATTCAAAGGCAACACAAGTGAATCTGCAGATGCTGGAAATAAATAAACACACAAAATGCTGGTAAAACTCAGCAGGCCAGACAGCATCTATGGGAGGAGGTAGTGACGACGTCTCAGGCCGAAACCCTTCATCAGGAGTGAAGTAACATGGGAGTTGTTATTTGTGATTTTTATAAATGACCTGGACGTAGAGGCGGGAGGATGGGTAAGTAAGTTTGTGGATGACACGAAGATTGGAGGAGTTGTGGATGGAGCTGTAGGTGGTCGAAGGTTACAAGAGGATATAGACAGGCTGCAGAGTCGGGCAGAAAAATGGCAGATAGAGTTCAATCTAGACAAGTGTGAGGTGATGCATTTTGGAAGGACAAACCAGAAGACTGAGTACAGGATTAATGGTCAGTTACTTAAGAGTGTGGATGAACAAAGGGACCTTGGGGTTTCAATCCGAACATCCCTCAAGGTCGCTGCGCAGGTTGATAGGGTAGTTAAGAAGGCCTATGGGATGCTAGGCTTCATTAACAGGGGGATTGAGTTCAAGAGTAGAGAGGTCATATTGCAACTCTACAAATCTCTGGTGAGACCGCACTTAAGAGTATTGTGTTCAATTCCGGTCACCTCATTATAGGAAGGATGTGGAAGCTATGGAGAGGGTGCAGAGGAGATTTACCAGGATGTTGCCTGGTTTGGAGATCGAGTCATATGAAGCAAGGTTAGCAGAGCTGGGACTTTTCTCTTTGGAGCGTAGAAGAATGAGAGGGGACTTGATAGAGGTCTACAAGATTATGAGAGGCATAGATAGAGTGGATAGTCAGTACCTGTTTCCCAGGGCACCAATAGCAAACACCAGTGGGCATATGTACAAAATTATGGGAGGGAAGTTTAGGGGAGACACCAGGGGTAAGTTTTTTTTCCACAGAGGGTTGTGAGTGCCTGGAATGACTTCCCAGGGATGGTGGTGGAGGCTAAGACATTAGGGGTATTTAAGAGCCTCTTGGACAGGCACATGGATGAAAGAAAAATGGAGGGTTATGGGGTAGTGTGGGTTTAATACTTTTTTTTAAAAAAAAAGGATTATATAGGTCGGCACAATATGGAGGGCTGAAGGGCCTGTACTGTGCTATAGTGTTCTACGGTTCTAAGTTTCAACTGTGCCTCAGTTCATCCACACCGAGTTTTCATCCCAGCCAAGTTACTAAGAGAGGGAAAAAAAAATCTGCCCTGACTCTCAAGTGCATTACTAATAGAGTAATGCTTTTTTAGGAGAGGTCATTTTTTGCACAAGGTATCGTACTAAATCCCTTCCTATTCTCCTCAGCTCTTTACAGAATCCTGTACTATTTTAAAAAGAGCAAATTGTCAATACCTTGGCCAATTTATCATACCGCTGCATACAAAATGTTTCATGCTTTGTAGTAGTGATTACATAGAGTCATACCACACAGTACTTGCCTTTCAGCCCAACTGGTCTATGCCAAACAAATAATTCACATCTAAGCTAGTCCCAGTTGCCTGCAACTGACTCATATCCCTCTAAAACAGGGGTGTCAAACTCATTTTAGGTCACGGGCCGGATTGAGCAAAATGCAGCTTCATGCGGACCGGATCAGTCGGACATGTGCGAACGCAACTTTCGTTGCCTCCGTTTTTTCAGCCTGCTCTCATGTGTCTCAGTCTCTGCTATAACTACAAAGTGTTTCACTTTACAAATTCCGTTTCTTATGAAAAAGACTGCCGAACAAACACTAAAAACCCTGAAAACCTGGTACCTGAATAAACTCAGCATTAGCCATATCATACGCCATAGGCGCTTCGATTACTGGGGCCAGCTTTAATAGTAATTAGATATTATCTCGCGGGCCAAAGATAATTCCACCGCGGGCCGGATTTGGCCCGCGGGCCTTGAGTTTGACATATATGCTCTAAACCTTGCCCATCTGTGCACCTGTCCAAGTTTGAAAATATTGTTAGTGTACTTCTCAACCACTGTCTGGAAGCTCATTTAATTTACTGACCACCCTCTGGGTGAAAAGCTACCCCTTAGGTATAGATCAAATCTCTCCCCTTAAACCAACGCTGTCAAGTTCTTGTTTCCCCAAAAGACTGAGCACATTCACCCCATGTCCCTCCTGATTGTCTACTCCATTCCAAGTCCCCAAACTGCCCAGCCTCTCTCCATAACTCAGTCCGAGTCCCAAAACATCCCTTTTGAATCTCCTCTACACTCATCAACTTAGTGACACCTTCCCTCTCGCAGGGGGACCGAAAATAAACACAAAATTCCAAATGTGGCCTCACCAACATTTTGTACAATTGCAACACATCATCCTGACCTCGTGCTCCATGCCCTGATTGAAGGCGGACAGCATGCCAAAAGCCACTTTCACCATCCTGCCTACCTGCAACACCAGTAACAAACTCAGAGAACCATGTACTTGCACTCCTAGAGTCCTCTAGTCCACAACACTCCCCAGGGCCCTACCATTCACATAGTCCTAGGACATAAAGGGTACCGTTTTAAAGAGGAAAATCCTGTCTTTGAAAACCTCAAAATATACAAACTGAATGTGGATTACTAAATCTGGATGTACCGACAAGACTTGACAAGAGTATTAATGCCAAAGATGTTTCAGATAAATCGTTTTCCATGTATGCTCATTCACTACACTGCCTGCACAATATATCAACTAAATCAAATTGTCAGGTCAGTGCAAGTAAATTATATTGTTTCCAGCTTCCCTTGATCACAGGTAGCATTGACAGTTTTACAATGATAGCAATATTTTAAAATCAACTCCACATCAGCTTTATGTGCAGAGGAATGACAAAGGGATTGAGAAAACCATTGACTCAGAAAGGAAATACATCATGGAAGGCCGACTCTGACAGACAATCCATAAATCAAAATAAACATTCAAATCCAGTAACAAACTCAGATGAAATTTAGGACACAAGCCAAGATTTCCAGGACTGTAATCCCATCCATACATTGGACATTTTTGTTCATAAAAGTCTGCCATTCATCTGTTGTAAATTGGTGAGAAGTGAGGAAAAGAGACCATTGCTATTTTTAATCTAACAACCATCAAGAAATTCAGTCATACAGAATAAATCATTCCTGCCAAGTAGTTTTATGTCTACAGCATTGCTACATTAGCTAATTAAAGTACTTGAAGACAGAGTGCCATGGGCTTTTAAAAGGTCAGGAGTCACCAAGCATGGGATGCCCTGCATCATCAGCAAACATTACACTTAAGCACCTACAATTTGAAAGACAAACTGCAGCCCGCTGGTACACTTCATACAATTACTTCCATACTCCAGCAGTAACACACCGAATGTAGCTTCTTTCAACAGAAAAGGACCCCAAAGCACTTAATGTAAGATATATTAATGAGCTCAGATTGTGTTCAGTATGCTCCAATTTAGCAAACTGTTAAGCATTTCAGATAATGTTTTAAAAAAAGACTTTGCTCTTCTCAAAAAAAATGTAATACATTTTAAAATACAAAATGTAAAAAGGGAAAATAATTTAAATGAAATTGTCATAAGTACTTTGGGACTTGGACAATAACTGATAAAAGTGGCCAACATCAAGAGAAAGTTACAAGTTTCCAGAGAAAATGAGTTTCACAGGGAGGTGTAACAGAGGCTGCAGAAATGGATACTGCAACAACTGGACTGCTGCAAAGCTTAAAGCTACTTTGATATTACAATGTGTAAAGAAATCAGCATTTTGACAGTGCCACCAGCATCCTGTGTGGTATTCTTCACTGAAAGAACAGTTGCAGCTGTAGTGGTTCTGTACTCTCAACCTAACTTCAGGTGAAAAATGTCAACATGTTCAGGGGGAACCAATCACAAAATTCTGAATCCCGATCATAAAAATTGTGGGAAACAATGCTGACAGATTTAGATGCTGGCACAAGGTAAATTTTGCCAATTTACCCTTGATACATTTATAATAGTTAAGTCAAACTTAAAGCAAGCTAGCAAAAGGTTTATTATCTCATGAAAAGTTGAGTGAATATTACATTCACCTAGTGAGCACGAGTACAGGCAATAATAACCTTCAGAGTTCCTTGTCACATTTTCCCCAGAAAGTTTGTGTAACAGACATCTGGGGGAGAAACATCCACAAAGTTATTTGACTATACTTGGATTCTATATTGGTTTGACAAATTGGAGGTTCTTCATTACATCTTCAATAACATTTTTCAAGCATCTCCAAGCACATAGGCTTTCTGAATATCTACCACTGCATTCTTGAATCTTGGAAACTACTTGCTTACCGACCAGAAAGGCATTGCAAATAATTAATTATATTAAAACTACTAAACATTTTATCATGCCAGCCTTTCTGATTTAATCAATCAGAAATACACAACAGGAAGTTGGGAAAACACCTCAGTCTTTCTATGTCTAATAGGATGGCAGCACTCAGTGAGGGAAAACTTATTGCAACATAGTTCATTCAGAAATGTGAATGCTCAAGACATTCACAAATAATATGCAACATCCTTTCAACATCAAACACTAAAAGAAGTTTTGCTTACTTTATCTTCAATACTATTCACTAAATGACTTTGAATGGAATGACAAATTCACCTAACAAGATAATATTCAATTAAAATCTAATTTGCAAACTAATTATAATCCAAGTTTTTTTTTTACAACTCCAACACCTCCTTTGCCCACTAAATGGTCTCTAATAGAATCTAAAACTCCGCGCCAGCGATATGAAACCACTTTGCTATTGCTGCATACAACAGCGGAAATAAAAAGTTCAGAAGTGGCAACATGGTTCGTGCCTCAGACTGTACAGGCAATAGGCAAATGTGTCATCCACAGCTGTGTCCGAATAAGGTTGAGGCTGTGGGAGGTAGAGGAGATCTCTTAAGGAGGTTACTTGGTTTCAAAGTTTGCTGCCCCCACCACAATCGATTTGAGCAAATTGCTCAGTTCATCCATTCCTTACAATACTGGGAAGGGGGGGGGGGGGGAGGAAAGAGATGAAGGAACAGGAGAATCTATCAACATGCTGCAAAGAAAATTTTACAGGAATCCTTCTTGCACAATGCAAGTTTCAGTAAAGCCTCTGACCCACTCCCATTTCAGAAAGCTTTTACTTCTTAATTGGTTTCTAACCTCATCACCCCTAAGACCATAAAATACAAGAGTAGAATTCCGCTACTTGGCCCCATTGAGTCTGCTCCACCATTTGATCATGGCTGATTTATTATCCCACTCAACCCCATCCCACTGCCTCCTCCCAGTAAGCTTTACCATCCCTCCCGTTTGAAAAGGTAAGCTTCAATTCACCATGGGAGGAACATGCAATTGGTTATCCAAACAATCTTTGGGATGATTTATTAGGACCCAATCAATGAGTTTTTTTTTAAAAAAAGCAAGTAAACTGTTTAACCCTAAAAACCAAATAAACTTATGCATGTCAGTTTGCAGCCATTTAATGCACCCATTTCTAGCATTAGTAAGTGGACCAGGTGACTCAATATGCCTTGTGTGCTAAAAATAGACAAAATTGTAACATGAACAATAGAGAAAGATTTTGCTAAAAATAGCATTCATTGTAAGTAACTACGTGCATTACTATTCCTTCTGGCTATTTTGCAAGAAGTTAAAGATTTAGCCGGATTCTTCCTACGACTGAGACCGTTTAGTGGGCAAAGAAGGTGTGGGAGTTGTAGGATACAGCGCACATTTAGAACAAGAAGTGATTATGGCGCATTACATTATTGAGTGCTTGAGAGGGGCGACTATATATCGTCACACAAAATATCAAGGCACTATCGGACTCTGTGACACTAGTTATACAGTACGTCTCAATATTGTGTTTACGGGATACAGTTCCAGCACCAGCCTTTTAATGGAAGGTCGCAGTTAGTCACGTTTTTTGACTTACCGCGTCTCTGAATGATGACTCGCAGTAAAGGGTTGGCAGACGAGACCGCTTTGTGATAATTGTCATCGTTGTTAATGGGTAGTAAATCCCCGTGGATATCGGTATACCCCAACAATACGTCCACGTGTGGTATCTGATGGACGGCTTGAATCAGCTGGTAAAATTCCTGAAACCCTCCAATGTTGGAACGCTTTAGAGCGAATCTTCGGAATTCGGCATCGAACTGTGGGAGGGAAAACGGAGTTTCCAGCACCTGCATCCTTAACACGCCGAGCCAAACAGGCTTACACCGGATTAAAACAACACCAATCCAAAAATATTGCTTTAAAAAAATCAGATTGTAAATCTAAAAAAATTATTCCAGGAGCAACATTTCAAATATTTTATAACATGTAATATCATTAAATATGGCTCCAATATTAACAGCCAATAATGAGAATTATGCTGGCGAGAAATGGACACCATTGCTTAAAGAGTGCCCAGAAAGGACTGAATGACAATTGACAGAAATATAAAGAGTCGCAATTATAAGAATCCGCCACATTTCTACGTCTTGGGTTTTTTTTAAAGGTAGGTGAGGTTTGTTTACATCAATAGCGGATCAATTCGACCCGAGGAACAGCGCAGCGCAAGTAACCGTGGTCCGCACGCATTTACGAATATAACACACGCAATCACTGGAAAACATCCAAAAAAACCGAGAGAACAATTGAACTCTGGCTCGTTTTGTTGCATTGTTACATAACCTGAACCACCTTACGTTATTATAAAAACTCACGGTAATATATGGGGTTTAATAATACACGACCAATTCAGCCCTTGAGAGAAACAAAGTTACATAATACATCAAGCAATTAATAAATTGTACCTTGCTTTTCACTTCGATAAGATTGTCTACTGTTCTGGCGGGTGTCCTGTGATGCCTGGACATGATCTCTCAGTGCTTCCCACCGGTTATACGCGAACCATGCACCGCCGAAACTCCACTGCAGGTAGCTGCACTGTTACAGTATAGAACTGATTCCTGCAAGAACACCACTTATCCACCGTACGGTCCCGACGTCACTGCGCGATGACGACTCCCGCCTCCTGAAATTAATGAATGGCTGCTGTTGGGAACAGAGGCGGGGCCAGAACAGGTGTCATTGGTACGTCATCAAGAATGTTGCTGTCAAGTAACGATGGCAACAGTAGAACGCGATTGTATGTATCATTTGGCAAGAATTTTTCAGATCAGTCGCTTCCAGTTACGTGTAAGGAATGAAAAGTTCGCTTCCCAGGTTAAATCCTCTTACTGAGTCTTTCAAATAAACACCAGAAGGAAATATGCATTTATGTGTTATTTCATCATGCCTTTCCTGAAATATTTCAAACTTCTTAATGTAATATTAACAAGCAATTCGGACTTATTAAAGTAAAAATGACTGCTATGTTTGTATAAAACAAGTTCTTCTAGGTAGCAATATGATCAACATGCAGAGTTAAACGTAATACTATCCCCAATCCCTCCAACTCCCCGTCCCCTCCCAACGTGCTCATTCGATGCGACCAGAAGATTCGGACAGAACGACAAATAATTTCAGGCGACCAGCCAGTGTTAATAAAGCTGCTGATAGCCTTATCGCTGTTGGAGAGGAGCCAGTTGCGTGAGTGGTTTCACATGCAAGGTAAGATGACTGAATACATCTTCAAAAGCCAGCCTACCTAATGACTGGGACTACTACCAAATGTTCATACTCTCTACCACGCCCCCGCGCCCACAGCAAAACTGAAAATCTCATACTCAAACTTTACAATGTACACACACCATCATCTGAGCTTGATCTGTTATTGGCCAAGTCATGCTGGTTATGATATTTGCCTTCACCCCATGCTCTCACTGTCATAACAGGGATAGGGCTCCCCTTGTCCTTACCTAGGACCCCACGAGTCTTCGTATCCAACACATCATTCTCCGTGACTTCTGACATCTCCATTGGGATCCTATCACCAAGCACATCTTTCCCTGTTCACCCCTCCATTGGGATCTCTCTCTACATGACTCCTTTGCCTACTTGCCCCTCACCTCCGATCTGCCTCCCGGCACATCCCTGCAAGCATAACAAGTCCCACACCTGCCCCAGTATCTCCTCCGTCAGCACCATTCAGGGTCCCAAACAGTCCTTCCAGGTGAGGTGGCACTTCACCTATGAGTCTGTTGGGGTTATCTATCTTATCCAGTGTTCCCACTGCAGGCTCTTCATCAGTGAGACCTGAAGTAGACTGGGGACTGATGCTTTATAAAGCACCTTTGTTCTGTCCACTGCAAAAGATAGGATTTGCCGATGGCTCTTCATTTCAATTCAATTTCCAAGTCCTACGCTGACATATCTGTCCACAGCCTCCCCTACTGCTAATGATAAGGCCAAATTCAAGTTGGAGGAGCAACACCTCATATTCTGTCTGGGTAGCCTCTAGCCTGATGGCATGAACATCGATTTCCCCAACTTCTGGTAATTTCTCCCCCTCTCTCTTGTTTTTCCCCCCACTTCCTATCCTGTTTATCCTCTCGTCCATTCTCTTCTCCTCACGTGTCCATCACGTCCCTCTGGATCCCATCCTCCTCTCCTTTCTTCCATGGTCCACTGTCCTCTCCTATCAGACTCCTTCTTCAGCCCTTTACCAAAAACAGCTATCCCCTCACCCACCCACCTCCTCCGTCAGCTCATTTCACCCATAATCTGCTAATTTGTACTCCTCACCCTCCCTCCCATTTTCTTATTCTGGCTTCTGCCCCCTTCTTTTCCAGTCCTGATGAAAGGTCACAGGCTGAGATGTTTATTCTACTCCATACATTCCCCTTCCTGACTTGCTGAGTTCCTCCAGCATTGTATGTGAACCACTAACTTTGTTTGGACTTCCAGATCACAACCCTGAATCCTCTCTCCACCTTACATTGCACGCCTCCCCCCAATCAATGGATTCATCTGATGGCAGCACCAATACCAGACCCTGCCTGTTTGTGTCCCTGTTCACTCAATCGAATTGTGTCTGATTCAGACTTCAAATTCCTAGCATCCACCATCTTGCAACAGAGCTTTTTATAGTATTTCATTAAGTAAATCAATAAGATTGGAAGAGTGCAGAGAAAATATACAAGGACGTTACCAGGACTTGAGGATCTGATTATAGGGAAAATCTGAATAGGATTGGACTTTATTCCCTGGAATGTAGGAGAATGGGGGGAGATTTGATAGAGGTATACTAAATTATGAGGGTATAGATAGAGTAAATGCAAGCAGGTTTTTTCCACTGATGTTGGATGTAACTAAGTGCTCCAGAACTCACTTCTTGCCATTTGCACATTTTGTTCTTTTTTTTGCATTGGGTGTTTGATGTTTTTCTAAGAAGAGGTTCCATGGTGTTTCTTTGTTCCATGGCTGCCTGAATCTCAGAGCTGTATTCTGTGCACATACTTTGAAAATAAACGTATTTTGTACTTTGAAGTTAAGGGTGAAAGGTGAAATGTTTAAGGTACATGAATGAGAGGGCTATGTTCTGGGTGCAGTTTGATGGAACTAAGCAGATTAATAGTTCAACATGCACTAGATGGGCCAAAGGGCCTTTTTTCTGTCCTGTATTGTTCTATGCCTCTAACTGTAACATCAGCAATGGTTTTCATACCAAAACTTGTTCTGCCACACTGTACATCAGATTTGCTTTTCAGCTTCTGCAATTATTTCTGCATGGATTATAAACACGAGTTTCTTCAGATGCTGGAAATCTTGAGCAACACGCACAAAACGCTGGAGAATTCAGCAAGTCAGGCAGCATCTATGGAGGGAAATAAATAGCCAGTATTTCTGTCTAATCAAGTCCCAGTGAAGGGTTTCAACCCAAAACATTGCCTGTTTATTCTCCTCCATAGATGCTGCCCGGCCAGCACTTTCTGTATATTGTCTGCATTATCATTCCTAATCCACAAAACCAACTTTCTTGATGTGAGAATTAGACCAATATCAAATTTAATATGATTGAAATGTTAGCTGTATGTCACATGGTCCATGTTTTGAGCAGAATTGTAACAGAGAAGGAGATGAAGGGTCTTGGCTCGAAACACTGGCACCTAATTCCTCTAGAGATGCTGTCTGATCTGCTGAGTTCATCCAGGATTCTGTGTGCGTTACCCTGGATTTCCAGTATCTGCTGAATCTCTTGTGTTTATGACGTCCCGCTCAGTAAAATGGCCTACTGCTTTTGAAGTTAAGTGCATTCTACAATTAAGAAAACAGCTCCAGAAGTAAATCAGTTGAGTTTGACAGTTTTCCTAGCATGTGACAGGGCAAGCTGATTAAGGACCCCTTGAAGGAAAATTCTTATCCATAAAATCAGAACAAATTACACCACTATTGCACAGTACACTAGAAAACTTTTTTTACAGAGACTACTGGCTTAAGGCCTTTTCAAGTGGGTTACTTCATCAAATGACTTTATGACAAGCAATTCAATCCTTTCATAATTTGATGACTTGATTACAGGGCAGGGATTAAAATGATATTGATTTATTTGCAGTGCTTACTTTAGTAGGATAAATGCCAGAAGGCCAGATACTCAGCTTGAAAACAAATTGTTACACTGCATTGCTGAATTCAGTAAAAGCACAAATTAGTTAAGGAATTGGATCAGCCATGTTCACCATTGCTGGTTCTAAGTTCTGGTACTCCCATGTGACAGGACTGTGGACATACCTTCACCAAAGAAGAATTCTAGCAGTTCAAGAATCTGTCTCATTATCTCCTCCTCAAGGACATTTAAGGATGGGCAGTGGATGCCAGACTTATCAGCAATGTCCATGTCCTGAAAATGAATAACACGGAACTTCTCCTTTGTGCTGAATTGAGACTTTTTCCTCAACAAATCATTAAAATAGATCTTATGATCATTATCACTTTGCCTCGTCCAAATTGGTTGCTGAATAACAAAGCTTCAGTGCAGCAAGACTGAGACAAAAAAGATTTCCTCAGAGGATGGAGATCTTGAGCAACCCACACAAAATGCTCGGAACTCAGAAGGTCAGGTAGCATCTAAAGAGGAAAGGAGCAGCAGGCGTTTCAAGCTAAGACCCTCACTGGGACTGAAAAGGGAGGGGGAAGTGAGAACAGAAAGGTGGGGGGAAGGGGAACTGGAAATGGGTGAATACAGGTGAGGGGGAAGATAGGGTGGGAGAGGGAGAATGAAAGGAGGTGGTGTTAGAAGTTAGGATGTAGTAGGTGGAAGAGGCAATGGGCTAAAGAAGAAGGGGAGGACTGTAGACCATGGGAGTAAAGGGAAGGAGGTGGGGTGCCAGAGGGATATAATGGGCAGGTTATTAGGGCAGGGGAGAGGAAGATGAGGGGTAAGAGGGCCACCAGAATCAGTGAAAATAAAAGGGGTGAATGACATCAACATCGATTTCTCTAACCACTCCTGTTTTCCTTGTTCTCCTCCCTCCCACACATGGAGAGATAGTTCTGTCACGATTTTGCAACCCTCGATTTCCTGATCTATGTATTGAACATACCATCCTTAGAGATAAATGAAGCGTGAACATTATCAAGAAAGGAATTTCCTCATTCCAGTCTACAAGAAGGTAAGTCATTGAGTAAGGCAAAGAGCACCTCCCAGTGTTTCAATGTGATTTTTGTACCTGAGATATAAAGAATATGTCAGGCAAATCCAAGTGAAATGTAGAGGGAGCACCATCAATGACTGGCCATTTTTGAAGTCACTAACATCTTGAACTTCAGAATCCTCCTCAAATTTGGTTGTACTTAGACTTTTAGCACCGTGCTCCTGGCTCTGTGACATTGTGGGTCAGACTTTGTTGTTTTCTTTTAGGTTCATAGAGATGGTCTTGGGGACAGTGCGGGGAGTTAGGGGTCAGGTTAGGATTCAGGGACAGTGATGAGAGAATGAAGAGTCAGGGCAAGAGCTGGTGTTTGGAGCCCAGGTTGGAACGCTCCGAGGTTGAAGGTCAGCAATCCTGGAGGTAGGATGAACAGGTGCCAAGAAAACCAGTGATCCCTGGGTCATCAATCCCAAACTGGAGGTCTTTATGGCAGGAGTCACGAGGGCTGGTGACTCCCCAGGCCATTAGGACTAGAGGTCCGTGCGAGTCTACAAGTCTCCACAGTCAAAGGTCAGTGATCCCGGAGTTTGGGGTTGGTCAAGGCCTGAAGGTCAAACCTGGGATTAGCCAATGCTGGAGTCAAGGTCCATAGGTCAAACGAGTGATCGGCAGATCCGAGGTAGAAAGCCCAACGGGTCTAAGACCAAAGTCAGTGAATCCAGAGCTGGAGGTCTGGAGCTCGAGTCTGTGTGTCTGGGTCAGAGACTGGAGCTTGGAGGCCTGATGCCTGTGCCTGGGTCAGAGACTGGGGCTTGGAGGCCTGATGCCTGTGCCTGGGTCAGAGACTGGAGCTCGGAGGCCTGATGCCTGTGCCTGGGTCAGAGACTGGAGCTCGGAGGCCTGATGCCTGTGCCTGGGTCAGAGACTGGGGCTTGGAGGCCTGATGCCTGTGCCTGGGTCAGAGACTGGAGCTCGGAGGCCTGATGCCTGTGCGTGGGTCAGAGACTGGAGCTCGGAGGCCTGATGCCTGTGCGTGGGTCAGAGACTGGAGCTTGGAGGCCTGATGCCTGTGCCTGGGTCCTAATGCCCTTCCCTTGGACAACATTGATGGCGTGGAGAGGGGAGACTTGCAGCATGGGCAACTGCCGGTCTCCCATACAACCTTGCCCAGGCTTCAGTCATCATCGAAAATCGATGGACAGCCGATGAAGAAGAAGAAGAATAAGAAGAAGGTGTGTGTGTGTGTGTGTATACGAGAGAAGAGAGGGTGGGAAAATGCTGGTTTTGCTGCTGTTGGCATTGTTATTGTTGCTGCTAAAGTTCTGTTGAACACTGTGGGCATACTATGTTGTCACCAAGTCGTGTGACAACACCTGTGGGCTGTCCCCAGCACATCCTTGTGTATATAGTTTGTTAGTGCACATGATCTGTTTGACTGCATGATTCGATGCCCATCTGATAAGTAAATCTGAACCTGGTGTCATCACTCTAATCCTCTTCTCAGTCTCTCTCCCTACAGATACTGCAAATTACCTTGAAAGGGTTTCTCACTGGAATTGAGTCAACCTACTGATTAAGCAAGAGCCTGTTCAGTTCTTGACACATCCATTCCAGAACCAAAATTATCCAAAGTCAAAGATCGTTACAGTACACAATTAATGTCTGTGTATTTGCACAATCAGAAACAGCTGTGTGTCATAATTGACTCTTCCACTGAAGTATGGAAACAGATGGAATTACAGAAGAAAATTCTTATAGTAACCTGGTCCCTTTGCACAATTCTGATCTCAATCTTTGGAAAATATACATCACTTTCTGTCATTTGGTAAAGATAGGCATCGATGCCAAAATTCACCAAGATGTTCAGTGCACCTACACTACCTTCGACTGACTGAAAAAAGGGTGCACTGGCTTATAATCCATCAGCAAACACATGATCTACCGAGCAGTAGTGATCTCTGGCCTCCTATAGATTTCTGAGTCACTGCCAGCATGTGAAAGAACAGGAGAAATTACACCTACATTGTCATCATAAAATTCTCCAGATCCTTGGCAGGAAAGTTAAAACAGTATCAACATCTTTCCCAGGCTAAAATCCCCAGTATAGAGAACCTCTGCAAGGTCACTAACTTCACCGGTGGGCTGCCCTACTAAAGATCAGGTGTCCTAATCCAAACACTATTCATCATCAGTATTTCAGGACAGAGAAAATTCTTCAAGAACATTCTTGGCCAGAGGACTATAAAGAGCATGAGCAACAAGACTTAAAGATTTTTCACTAACGCTTGCCTATTCAGATCCTACCAGTGGGAAAGTCTGTGGCTTCTGAACTCTGAGAACTGCAGTGGATACAAGTCAACTTAACACTGTGGGACCATAGAAATGGAAAACTACCTACACTTCAAAAATATTATTTTGGGTCACACTGATCTTGTGAAGGGAACAATATAATTGTGATTTTCGTTTTAAAAATAGCGCATGTTCACCATTATCTGACTAAGTGACTAAGAAATGAAAAGTCAACAAACTAGTGATATCTCCCTGCATACTCCCACTCTTGCAAACATTGCAACATAACAAAGTATAGGACTCATAGCTAAATTCCACTGAGCTTCTGGTTTCATTCGTTGAGTATGGGGAATGTGCTTACTCATTTGTTCATTGAACCAGAGAGTCAAATAGCATGGTAACAGAGCACTTGCTGACCAGTGGGCACCCATCTACCATAGCCTAAGTCAGGGGAGGCGAACTTTTCTGAGTGCATGGGGAGGGCTTTTCCTGTGATGAATTGGGTTGTGTCCAGATTTTCTGTGCATGGGCATTAGTGTTTCTGAACCAGTCCACGATGCAACCAGTCAGGATCCTCTCCACTGCGCATCTACAGAAGTTTGTCAAAGTTTTAGATGGCATGCCAGATCCGTGCAAACTTCTGAGAAAGTAGAGGTGTTGCCATGCCTTCTTTATAATGGCACTTATGAGTTGATCCCAGGACAGATCCTCAGAAGTTAAAATGCCAAGGAATTTGAAGTTACTGACCCTCACCACCTTGGATTCCCTGCTGAGCACTCACTCATGGACCTCCAGCCTCCTCTTCCTGTAGTCAATAATTAGCCCTTTGGTTTGGCTGACATTGAGTGAGAGGCTGTTGTTGTGGCACTATTGAGCCAGATTTTCAATCTCACCACCTTTGGTTCAGCCAACAACCATGGTGTCATCAGCAGACTTGAATATGTCATTGGAGCTGTGCTTAGGCTCATGGTCATAAATATAAAGCCATCAGAGCAGGGGGCTAAGCACACGGCCTTGTGGTGTACCTGCGCTGATGGAGATTGTGGTGGAGATGTTGTTGCCAATCTGAAATGTCTGGGGACGGCAAGTGAGGAGATTGAGGATCCAGCTGCACAAGGAGGTATTGAGGCCCAGGTCTTGGAGCTTATTGAGTAGTTTTGAGGGGATTGAATGCAGGGCTGTTGACCCGTTGTGATAGTCAGCAAATTGGAGCGGATCCAAGTTACTCCTCAGGCAGGGATTGATATGTTTGGTCTCTCACCTTTCATCGTATTGGGTGTAAGTGTGATTGGACGATATTCATTGGGGCAGGTTACCTTGCCCTTCTTGGGCACCAATATGACTGAAGCTGGCTTGGAGCAGATGAGGACCTCAGACTGCCGAAGTGAGAAGTTAAAGACGTCAGTAAACATTTCAGCCAGTTGATTAACAGGTCTTCAGTACTCAGCCAGGTACAACATCTGGGCCAGATGCTTTGCATGGGCTTTTTTTTAATTCATTGTTTTACTATTAATAAAAGTATAGCAGAGACAGGTGGTGTAGTGACATCAGCACCGGACTTCGAGGTGAAAGGTCCTGAGTTCGAATCCAGCTGGTTCCTTGCACGCTTTCCATCCATGCTGGGCGAGTGTCAAGCTAGCAACTTGGCCTCATAAAAAAAGTCAAAAATACTACAGAAGCGCCAAAAATGCTGCCCAATGTGCCACAAGGCATGAAAAAGAACAACTAGAAGAGACGGATTGAAATAAATAATGCATTTTAGCAACAAGAGAAATTCTGCAGATGCTAGAAATCCAAGCAACACACACAAAATGCTGAAGGAACTCAGCAGGTCAGGCAGCATCTTTTTTTTCCATAAAGAGCATTTTAGAAAATCTGTTCAGAAATTATTAATATTAATCTTTTAAAAAGACAACTAAAAATAACATAACAACACACACAAAATGCTGGTAGAACACAGCACGCTAGGCAGCATCTATAGGGAGAAGCGATGTCGACGTTTCGGGATAATTCCTTTCTGATTGAATGTCTGAGCAGACTTGATGGGCCAAATGGCCTAATCCTGCTCCTATATCTTATGGCCTTATTGTTTATTTATTGTTACTATTTCATTATTTTTGAATTTGCACAGTTTGTCATCTTTTGCACAGTGGTTGAACATCCAAGATGGTGTGGGCTTTCATTGATTCTATTATGGTTATTATTCTATTATGGATTTATTGAGTATGCCTACAAGAAAATGAATCTCAGGATTGTATATGGTGACATATAGGTACTTAGATAATAAATTTACTTTGAACTTTGAACTTTTGAAAGAGACGGCACATTTAGAGAGGGTGATAAAGAAGGTGTTTGTCAGGCTTCCCTTCACTGTTTTAGATACTGAATACAGGAGTTGGGATGTTAGCTAAGACTGTACAAGACATTGGTAAGGACATATTTAGGGTATGCATATAGTTGTAGTTGCTCTGCAATAGCAAGTATATCATTAAAATGAAACAGGAGAGCCTGAGGGATAACATTAATAGAGATTTATAAAATAAATAAGGGGAATCTTTTTTTCCCCAGGGAAAGGAATACAAACTTAGAGGGCATAGGTTTAGAGTGAGAGTGGGAGGATATATATGGGACTTGAGGAGCAATCTTTTCACACAGGAAATATTGAGTAAATGAAACAATCTGCCAGAGGGAGTGGTAAACGCAAGTGATTGGTAATTAATTTATTGTATTCACATGTATCAAGGTACAGAGAAAGCTTTGTTTTGCATGCTATCCATTCCGGTAATTGTACAACATAAGTGCATCAGGCTAGTATCATGACATTTAAAGGGCATGGACAGGGTGGGCCAGAGGCCATGTCTCTGTGCAATTTGGCTGCATCTCCCTCTGCCAATTTACAAAAACATCAATATCACCCTGTAGGCTCACCACAAGATATTCTGCAGATGCTGCAGAGCTGAGTTCCTCCAGCATTTGGTGTGTGCTATTCTGTAGTCCAAGACTGCTTTCCATACAATCAGAAACTCCACCAACAACACACGCAGATTATGGCAAGGTCTGCACACCATCGCAGACTTCAAAGCTAAATGCAGTGGTGCTGCCAGCATCGCTGCCTCTCTCCCAGGTGAGCTAAATCTTGTTTGTGCTCAGTTCAATGTTGCCAACACTGAGCCCCCGAGGAGAGCCGCTGATCCAACCTGCACCTTGGTCATCTCTGAGGCTGGAGTACGCAGCTGTTTCCAATGACTGGACAGTCGCTAGGCTGCAGGACTGGACGGCATTCCAGGGTGGGTACTCAGGATGTGCGCAGAACAACTGGAGATGTGTTTACAGACATTTTTAATCTCTTCCTCTCCCAGTGCAGAGTGCCCTCCTGCTTCAAAACATCCACCATTGTCCTAGTACCTAAAAAGACCAAGGTAACATGTCTGAATGACTGGCACCCTGTCACACTCACCTCAATGACAAGCAAATGCTTTGAGAGGCTGGTCAAAGACTACATCTGCAGCATGCTACCACCCACACTGGACTCCCTACCATTCGCCAACCGACACAACTAATCGACAGATGACACAACAGCCAAAGCTCTACACACCATCCCTACACATCTGGAGAAGAGACATGCTTATGTGAGAATGCTGTTCTTGGGCTACAGTTCAGCGTTCAACACCAGAATTTCCTCCAGGCTTGTCAAGAAGCTCAGAGACCTCGGCCTTCACCCTGCCTTGTGCAGCTGGATCCTGGATTTCCTGTCAGATCACCAGCAGGTGGTAAGACTGGGGTCCCTCACCTCCGCCCCTCAACATAGGTGCCCCTCAGGGCTGTGGCCTAAGGCCCCTCCTTTACTCTCTGTATACCCGTGACTGTGTCGCCATCCACAGCTCCAATTTGCTAATTAAAATTGCAGATGATACTACATTGATTGGCCTTATCTTAAATAATAATGAGGCAGCCGACAGAGAAGAAGTCATCACCCTAACACAGTGGTGTGAAGAGAACAACCTCTCCCTCAATGTCACAAAAACAAAGGAGCTTGCTTGTGCACTACAGGAGGAATGGAGACAGGCTAACCCCTATAGACATCAATAGATCTGGGGTTGAGACGGTGAACAGCTTTACGTTCCTCGGCGTACACATTACTGAGGATCTCACGTGGTCTGTACATACTGACTGTGTGGTGAAAAAAGCACAACAGCGCCTCTTTCACCTCAGACGGTTGAAGAAGTTTGGTATGGGCCCCCAAATCCCAAGAACTTTCTACAGGGGCACAATTGAGAGCATTCTGACTGGCTGCATCACTGCCTGGTATGGGAACTGTACTTCCCTCAATTGTAGGACCCTGCAGAGAGTGGTGCAGACAGCCCAGTGCATCTGTAGATGTGAACTTTCCACTATTCAGGTGTGTATAAAGGTGTGTAGGATCATTGGGGACCCGAGTCACCCCAACCACAAATGATACCACTGCATTAAAACCAGGATCAATAGGCTCCGTGATAGCTTCTTCCACCAGGCCTTCATTATAAGCTATTTGACTGTCCTGTTGTACATACTATTTATGACAAATTACTATAATTTGCACATTGCACATTCAGATGGAGACGTAACATAAAGATTTTTACTCCTCATGTATGTGAAGGATGTAAGAAATAAAGTCAATTCAATTCAATTCCAAGTATGTGAACTTACTTTTAATGTCTCCTACATTCAAATTTACATAAAAACAGCAAAGGACCCAGCATTAATCCCTATGGAATTGATAACTGATCACAAAAATCTCTACCATCACTCTCTGCCTCCTTGTGCTAAGCCAGTTTTGGAACCAATTTATCTACTTGAATCCCATGGGCCCTCACCGTTTAGATCAGTCTCCCACGTGAGAACTTGTCTGATATTACAGAAGTCCATGTGAACCACGTCTACTGCACTGCCATCATTAATACACGTGTTACCTCTTCAAACATTCAAAGCATACTGGTCAGATAGGATCTGTCATTTACAAAGCTACCTCTGATTACTTGGTCTCTGTCTTTATTAACCCTGTTCTCGATCAGTTGACTGGGGATTAACAGAGCTAATGGCCTTTTGGATGCTGCAGATTAAACACCAAGTAGTAATAAGATAGAGTAACGTAAATTCTTCCCATTTGTCCAGAGCACAACAACCTAGGCAGATGGAAATATGGCTGGGGAGAATTGGACTAAAATTTATTGTAGTTCGTTGTTAAGTTCTACAAGATTCTGCAACATTCGAGGAAATGTGACTTAATAGAAAAGAGTTCAAACACATTTTCAATCACTTAGCAATTAAACCACATCCCAAGGCATGACTGTTCTTTCCTTTCTCACCCAGACAAAAGATAATCATTAACAAACAGGTTGAATGAGGATGGCTTTCTTCAAGAAAGATTCTCATCTAATCAAACAGTAAGTAAGTAAACAGTGACCTTTGAACCTGAATGACTAGTGATAATAATATGCCCACATATTACGTCAGTCTTGGAATGAAAAGCTGGAGATTCATCCATTCTAAAGGATGATTCACCTACCCACTCGTTTGTTCATTCATTCAGTTAACCTGCATCTTTATCAGTACAGATCGTAACAAGGAGTTTCAAATCTGAAACAGTAGGTGTATAAGATGATAAGAGGCATTGATAGACTGGGCTGCCAGCACCTTTTATCCAAGATGGAAATGACTAGTGTGAGAGGGCATAATTTTCAGGTGATCGGAGGTAAGTATAGGGAGCATGGCAGAGGTAGGGTTTTTAACACAGAGCCTGGAAAGCGCACTGCCAGGGATGGTGGCAGAGGCAGATACACTGGGGACAATTAAGAAACTAAGTGCATGGATGATAGAGAAATGGAGGGCCATGTGGAGGGGAGGGTCAGATTGACCTTGGAGTAGGCTAAAAGGCCAGCATAATATTGAAGGGCTTGTACAGTACTGTACTGTTCCATGTTCAATCTTCTTAACTACCGGTATTTTCCACTCCAGGAATGCTGCCTGACCAGCTGAATGCTTTCAGCATTTTCTGCTTTTATTTCTTTACTAAAGTTCTCTTGTTAATTAGACAAAGGATCAAACACAATGCAATATAACTTACTTTATTTTATTTAGAGATACAGCCCTTCTGGCCTTTTCAGCATCCCGGGATTTAAACCCAATGTAATCACAGGACAATTTACAATGACCAATTAACCTACTAACTGGTATGCCCTTTGGGAGAAAACCAGAACACTCGGATAAAACCCACGCATTCCACAGGGAGGATGTACAAACTCCTTATAGAGGACATCAGGATAAACTGCAAACTGCGACACACTGAGCTGTAACAGTGTCGTGTTAATCACAATGCTACCATGGGGCCCCAAATAATGATTGATTTTGATTCAAGAGCTTTTGAGACTTGTGTGAAACAGTATTCAAGCCAAAGGCAAAATTATGTGCACTGTGGAATGTAAAATAAAAATAGAAACATACCAGTGTAACACTTAAGACTATCGGCTCACATTTGTCTAGAGGAAACCCTGTCCGCCCGCCAAACCGTGTCTCCCATTTGCGTAGATGCTGTGTAATGCACCCCGGTACAAACCCATACATAAAATATCAGAGAGCACACAATGTACGATTAACTGATTACTCTTTATTAATCTTACTGTGACTATGCAATTAATGGAGATACAAATAATAAAGGAAAAGGCGCCAAACATCAGAGTTTTTCAGTTCGTGCACAAAATCGTTGGAGCTCAAGAAGCAGGGTCTTCTCTCCACCATTCGATCTCCTCGACCCTCGGACTGGGACCGACCACAGTGGTTGACCAGAGCGCTTCCCGCACGTCCTTCCTCTTTGCTTCTCTTGCCAAAGATCCCACAACCCGCGCGAACTAACAGCTCTGGACAGACAAGAAAGAATAACATCTCTCCCATTAGATAAAAGTCCTGTTATCACTAATCATCACCCAAACATGCTGCTACAGAAAACCCATTATCTCAGCAGCTACCATACAAAGAAGCCATTTACTACCAGTTAACAGTTAACATTACAGATAATAGTGCTAAGAACCCTACACCAGAAACAATCAAGAGGCCAGGCAATATCTGTGGAGAGAGGAAAACAGGGTTAACATTTTAGGGAATGATCTATTATTATTCTATTGGTTATGAAAATACACCTTCTAGGACAATTTTCTTTATAAGTCAGATGTCGTTCTGCCCTCTGCCATCTGATTCCTAAATGGACATTGAACCCTTGGACACTACCTCACTTTCTTAATATATATTATTTCTATATATTATATATTACTTTCTCTTTTCTCTATATAGGGAAGTTAGGGGGGAGGGGTTAAGGGGAGGGGGGAAGGGATATATACTTTTTTTTCCACTCTTGTAATTACTTAAAAACGCAATTAAATTTAAAAAATTTAAAAAAATATATATATATGTATACTGTAATTGATTTACTAATTTATTTATTATTATTTTTTCCTCTTCTATATTATGTATTGCATTGAACTGCTGCTGCTAAGCTAACAAATTTCATGACACATGCTGGTGATAATAAACCTGAGTCTGATTTGTGCAAAATGTTTCTTAAAGCTTTCATCACAGTTCATACCATTATTTTAGTTCCAGTGCATTGCTGGGAACGGAGGAGGTCATTTGTCAAGTTTTGCATTGAAGAGTGGAATATTGCAGCAAGAAACTATACATCAAAATTATACTGGTCAGAGCTTGGCCAGAGATGGGAATGGAGTTGGTGCAGTGGAGGGAATGTCTGTAGCTGTTGTGGGGGAGAGCCAGTGTGTGAGGTGAAGGAGGAGAAGTTGTAGAAATGGTTCTGTAGAAAAAGGCATGGAAATTGCAGTGGTATTGGAAAGGATGCTTCACTTTATCGGGATAGCCAATAATAAATGTATACAGTGGATTCCGGCTAATTGGGCCATTAGTTAATTGGGACAGCCACTTATTTGGGGCAACTGCTGAAGCACAAAAACTAATCCAGGAAACAGCTGGGATTCCCTTTGTTTATTTGGGAAACTATGCTGCTTAATTGAAACAGAAGGCTGTGGCTGAACGGTTTCTGACTAGTATCAGTCATGTTCACTTACATGGCTATTAGACACTATACAATGCTTTGAGCAAACAGTTTTTAAATAGCATCAGTTGCTTGTGCTTGTGTTCAAAAAGATGGCAAGAAATAAGCAGTAGGACAATTCTAAACCGTTTTGCTCACTGTGGTTTCAAGCATTCGGACGTTCGGAGCATTCGGAGATTCCAGAAACAGCCAGGAGTGAAAATGAAATGATTTCACAACTTCACTAAGTTAGTAGTTACAAAGAATCTAAAGGTATCAACAATCATCTTGAATGTTATAATGGAAAAAAGATTTGGGGGATGCAATTATCAAAAGGATTTTATGAAGGCAGTCCATTATCTAAAGTAGGTGTCTACACTGATTTTGTTCATTTACAGTCAATCAAAAGAACATGGCAGAGTACACAGCATCAATAATGATCAGGAGCTAATATAGATTTATTGCACTATAATGGTGCTGTAACTTGCTCTGTTTTTCATTTAAATACACAACTTGTTTCTCAGTTAACTGGTAAAAATTTGTCTTTTTATACCTTTTTAACTATTTCCATTCAACTTTAGCCAATTGTGCTTAATTGAGCCAAACTGTACTGGTCCTAATGTGTCGCAATCCACTCTATATGTCAGGAACAGGGGCAGGATTGGACCCAAATGCAGGATGCAGATATTGAAGTACTAGGGGTAGGACAGGATGGGGATGCCATGGCATGCAAGGGGTAAGGCAGGCGGGGCTGGATCCCTGAGTTCGTGGTGGGGCAGGAGGATCCCTCATGATCCCAGAGTTCGTGGCAAACAGGAGGATCCCGGGCAGGGCTACCACCCAGGCGGAAACACGGAGGCCTGGGCAAGGCGCGGGGCACAACCCATGGGAAACAAGGGGAGGAAAGGATAGGAGTCCTTAGGGGGGGCCGCATGGATCCCGGGCAGGGCCGCCTCCCAGGTGGAAACACGGAGGCCTGGGCAAGGCGCAGACACCTGGGCAGGTGCGGGGCACAACCCTTAGGGAGCAATAGGTGGAAAGGGCAGAACCCCCACCAGGCAGCGGCAGTCCAGCCAGACCTACCCGATGGAGGCAACGGGTAGGAAGGGGTAGAACCCCCGTCCGCCAGCGGCAGTCCGGCCGGACCCACCCGACGGAGGCAAGGGATCAGAAGGAAGCTGGGTCCAGGGTGAGCAGCAGGACTACTGTGATACCCCAGGTACATTGGTAAAAGCAACCGACAGTGCGGGCAAGGCGAATAAGGTGGAACAGCGGGACCAGCGCACAGGAGAGCAGCAGGGGAACAAGACCAACAAGATAGAGCATATACAGAACAGGCCGGCAACCAGGGCAGAGCAGGATACGGAGCAGGCCGGCAACCAGGGTAGAGCAGGATACGGAGCAGGGGGCAACCAGGGCAGAGCAGGATACGGAGCAGGCCGGCAACCAGGGCAGAGCAGGATACGGAGCAGGCCGGCAACCAGGATAGAATAGGATACAGAGCAGGCCGGCAACCAGGGCAGAGCAGGATACGGAGCAGGGCGGCAACCAGAGCAGAGCAGAGCAGGATTCGGAGCAGGCCGGCAACCAGGGTAGAACCAGATCCGGTGCGGGCAAAACAGGTACAGACATGATTCAGAGCCGGCGGTCCAGGTATAGAGTGGGTTAAACCGGCTTCGGAGCAGGACAACCCCACAACTAGGCTCAGTTTCTGAGCCCCTTATAAACACCTGCCCCCTATTAGGCAACAGGTGTACCTCCTTAAGCCAAGATGATCCAATGACTCAGTGTGACAGGAGGGCTGGCTGCAAGGCCTGGAGTCCGGAGTCCGTGGACCGGAGCAAGACCCGGAAGGTGGGCTCCGGGCCGGACCCCAACACTATATTACTTTCATTTACTTACTAATCATGAGAAGTATTTTATATTCTAGCTTCTTTGCGGATAACATGGCCGACTTGGGAATAATGCACAAGCTAGAATATTTTATATTCTAATATTCATTATATTCTAATATAGAGTATTTTATATTCTAGCTTCTTGGCGGATAACATGGCCGACTTGGTAATAATGCACAAGGTGCAAAATCAGTTCATCCCCCGGAGAAGGAAGGATTCAAAGGGGGGAAAGGGGCCACAGTGGTTGACAAAGGAAGTCAGAGATTGCATAGCATTAAAAAAAAAAGGAAGTATGACAGAGCTAAGGTGAGAGGGAGGACAGATGATTGGGAAATTTTTTAGGAACAACAGAACTTAACTAAAAAGGCAATACGGGGAGAAAAAATGAGGTACGAACGCAAGCTAGCCAGGAATATAAAGGAAGATAGCAAAAGCTTTCTTAGGTATGTGAAGAGAAAGAAGATAGTTAAGAACAATGTTGGGCCCTTGAAGAATGAATTGGGTGAAAGTGTTATGGGAAACAGAGAAATAGCAGAAGAATTTAATAAGTACTTTAGATCTGTCTTCACTAGGGAAGACACAAGCAATCTCCCAGATGTATGGATGGGCCAAGGACATAGGGTAACAGAGGAAATGAAACAGATTGACATTAGGAAGGAAATGGTGATGAGTAGACTGATGGGACTGAAGGCTGACAAATCCCCAGGTCCAGATGGTCTGCATCCTAGGGTACTAAAGGAGGTGGCCCCGGAAATTGCGGATGCATTGGTAATCATTTTCCAATGTTCCTTAGATTCAGGATCGGTTCCTGAGGATTGGAGAATGGCTAATGTTATCCCACTTTTTAAGAAAGGAGGGAGGGAGAAAACAGAGAACTGTCGTCCTGTCAGCCTAACATCAGTAGTGGGGAAGATGCTAGAGTCCATTATTAAAGACGAAATAGTGGCATATCTACATAGCAGTGATAGGATTGGGCCGAGCCAGCATGGATCTGCCAAGGGCAAATCATGCTTGACTAATCTATTGGAGTTTTTCGAGGATGTAACCAGGAAGTTAGACAAGGGAGATCCAGTGGATGTAGTGTACCTCGATTTTCAGAAGGCATTTGATAAGGTCCCACATAGGAGATTGGTGGGTAAAATCAGAGCTCATGGCATTGGGGGGAAGATATTGACATGGATAGAAAACTGGTTGGCAGATAGAAAGCAAAGGGTAGCAGTGAATGGGTGTTTCTCGGAATGGCAGGTGGTGACTAGTGGGGTGCCACAGGGCTCGGTATTGGGACCACAGCTGTTTACGATTTACATCAATGATTTAGATGAAGGCATTGAGAATAACATCAGCAAGTTTGCTGATGATACTAAGCTGGGTGGCAGTGCGACATGTGATGAGGATGTTAGGAGAATTCAGGGTGACTTGGATAGGCTGAGTGAGTGGGCAGATACTTGGCAGATGACGTTTAATGTGAATAAGTGTGAGGTTATCCACTTTGGGAGTAAGAACAGGAAGGCAGATTATTATCTGAACGGTGTAGAGTTAGGTAAGGGAGAAATACAAAGAGATCCAGGAGTCCTTGTTCATCAGTCACTGAAGGTGAATGAGCAAGTGCAGCAGGCAGTGAAGAAGGCTAATGGAATGTTGGCCTTTATTACAAAGGGAATTGAGTACAAGAGCAAGGAAATCCTTTTGCATTTGTACAGGGCCTTGGTGAGACCACACCTGGAGTATTGTGTACAGTTTTGGTTTCCAGGGTTAAGGAAGGACATCCTGGCTATAGAGGAAGTGCAGCGTAGATTCACGAGGTTAATTCCTGAGATGTCTGGACTGTCTTACGCAGAGAGATTAGAGAGACTGGGCTTGTACACGCTGGAATTAAGGAGATTGAGAGGGGATCTGATTGAAACATATAAGATTATTAAGGGATTGGACAAGATAGAGGCAGGAAATATGTTCCAGATGCTGGGAGAGTCCAATACCAGAGGGCATGGTTTGAGAATAAGGGGTAGGTCATTTAGGACAGAGTTAAGGAAAAACTTCTTCTCCCAGAGAGTTGTGGGGGTCTGGAATGCACTGCCTCAGAAGGCAGTGGAGGCCAATTCTCTGGATGCTTTCAAGAAGGAGCTAGATAGGTATCTTATGGATAGGGGAATCAAGGGATATGGGGACAAGGCAGGAACCGGGTATTGATAGTAGATGATCAGCCATGATCTCAGAATGGCGGTGCAGGCTTGAAGGGCCGAATGGTCTACTTCTGCACCTATTGTCTATTGTCTATTGACTTTAGTGTCTATGCTGTTCTGAAATTAGTGACAACAGCATGTTATGAATTATAAAGTTGACTGGAAGTTATTACACCTGATTTTTGTCTATTGAGACAGATGTCCTGGATGGCTTAAAGTACACTGACTGGAAACTCCTGTAAAAAGCAAATGGGACTTCCATTATTACAAGTACAAAATAGGTTAAAGCCCCCAACTCCCATCCCTTCAGATGGTACAATAGCATGGCTAATGGAGCTGTTCCCTCACATTTCCAGAGGACTGGTTTCAATTCTGACCTGCAGATGCTCCTCCTGCACGTAACTGAAGTGCCAAAGTTAACCAAGTAAGAGCTTCTAAGAACATTTCATTTCTTGGAAGACCTAGTGTTGATAATTTTTAATATATTTTATACCACTTGCATCAAGAGCAGATATCTGTATAAATACATAAAATCTTTATCCCACAACTATTTCAGAGTAATGAAACCAACAATGACAATATCATGCTTGGTTCACATTAATTATTTTGGGCAATACAATGGCAGAGCAGGTAGAGTCGCTGCCTCACAAGTTCAGCAAACCATGTTTCATCCGGACTCCCGCTGTTGTCTATGCTTGTTATCGTAATCTCTCTACGGCCTTGTAAGTTTCCTCTAGATACTCAATTTCCTCCCACACCCCAGATAAGTACAGGCTGGAAGGTCAACTGGCCGCTGTAAATTGCCTCTAGTTGAGTGTAGAATCCAGGGGAATTGATTAAAATATGGGAGAATGGAATGGGACTATCCGTAATAAACATTTTCTCCTTGCTGACAATCAATACAGGCACACTTCATGGATGCATGCCTAGCCTATTGCTCTGTTCCCTCTACACCCATGATTGTGTGGTTTGGCACAGCTCAGACACCATCTATAAATTCGCCAATGACACCACTGCTGGAGTGTTCACTGAGATTTTTAACCTCTTGCTTGGACAGTCTGAGATACCCACCTGCTCCAAGCAGACCTCACTTATTCCACTGCCTAAGAACATGGTAACCTGCCTCAATGACCATCAGCCAGTAGCACTTACATCCACAGTGATGAAGTACTTTGAGAGGTCAGTGATGAAACATATCAGCTCCTGCCTGAGAAGTGACTTGGATCTGCTCCAATTTGCCTACTGGAGCAACAGGTCCACAGCAGATGCCATCTCATTGGCTCTTCACTCAACCCGGGAACACCTGGACAGCAAAGATGCATCAACTAGAGCTTGGCATTGGACACCATCATCTCCTCAAAGCTAATCAAAAAGCTTCAAGAACTGGGCCTCAATACCTCCGTATGCAATTGGATCCTCAATTTCCTCACTTGCAGACCCCAGTCAGTTCAGTTTGGCAACATCTCCTCCACAGTCTCCATCAGCATAGGTGCACCACAAGGCTGTGTGCTTAGCCCCCTGGTCTACTCGCTTTACACTTATGGCTGTGTGGCTAAGCACAGCTCCATTGACATATTCAAGTTTGCTGAAAACACCAGTGTCGCAATCTAAATCAAAGGAGGTGATGAATCAGCATATAGGAGGGAGACTGAAAATCTGGCTGAGTGATGCCACAACAACAACCCCTCACTCAATGTCAGCAAGATCAAGGAGCTGATCATTGACTTCAGGAGGAGGAAACTAGAGGTCCATGAGCCAGTCCTTATCGAAGGAACAGAGATGGAGAGGGTCAACAGCTTTAAGTTCCTTGGTGTTATTATTTCAGAAGATCTGTCCTGGGCCCAGCACGTGTACAACTGCGAAGAAAGCACAGTAGCACCTCTACTTCCTTAGGACTCTGCTAAGATTCAGCATGACATCTAAAACCTTGACAAACTTCTAAAGTATAAGAGCATATTGACTGGCTGTATCACAGCCTGGTGTGGAAACTCCAATGCCCTTGAATGGAAGATCCTACAAAACATAGTGGATTTGGCCCAGTCCATCAGGGGTAAAGCCCTACCCACCATTGAGCACATCTACATGAAGTGTTGTCGCAGGAAAGCAGCATCCATCATCAGGAACTCCTACCTCCCAAGTCATGCTCTCTTCTCACTGCTACCGTCATACAGGAGCTTCAGGACTCACCCTACGAGCTTCAGGGACAGTTACACTCAAAATGCTGGAGGAACTCAGCAGGCCAAGCAGCATCTATGGAAAAAAGTGAACAGTCGATGTTTCAGGATGAGACCCTCAGGGGTCAAAACTATAGGAACAGCTTCCAACTTGTTTCTGAATGGTCCATGAACCCACAAACACTAGCTTGTTATTCCTCTTTCACATGTTTTTCACTTTTACAACTTACTGTACAACAATTTTTACGTGCTGCCGCTACAAAATTACATATTTCACAACGTACTTTATTGGTAATAAACGAGATTCTGATTCTAGAAGTGTAGGACAATGGATACTTGATAGTCAGCATGGGCTGCGTTTGCAAGATGACCTGCTTCTGGGCTGTATAATACAATAACTACTCCCCACAAATGTGATTTCCTGTATTGTTGAACAGCAGTTCTAATGTAGAGTTAGAACATTCTTCCTAGAGATTCCATCCACTGAAAGTGAAAATAGAAGTGATAAGCATTGGCAGAAAATTGGCTTGATGTGATGTCACTTTCCCAAAGATAGGAAGCATCCCTGGCCATCACCAACATATTTGTGGATGGATTCTAATGAGGGTAGAATGGCAGGACAGCATTTCCTGTAAGATTTACTTTTATCTCTGTGATACTTAACTCACAAAGCTTGCATGGTACTATTCCTCTGGAAGAAAGCTGTTATAAAAGGCAGGGGGAGAAGCTAAGGGAATTCTGAAATGTACAAGTGAAGAGGCTTTTACCTCCGGACTTCCTTTGTGCCTGGCCTTTCATGATGATGAGAGGAAGGAAGAGGACAGAGAGGTCCTTGCTTCATTAGAAACCAAGAAGCCACTCAGCCAACTGATAAATTGATCACGAAACACTTACCTCCATCTACAGGAGGTGCAGTGTCTGAAGACTGGTTTCTGGAGGAAATGATCATTGAGGGTCTTGGAAGTAAACCTTTGTTATTTAAAAGTTTCAGAAGATAACATGAAAAGTGTACTTGTGCTGGATCCCCTTGGCTAGAGGAGCAGTTAGTTCTGGAGTTCAGGTCTTTAGCAGTACTGTCTGATTATTGTTTGGATCCAGAGCTTTAGCGTACACAGTACATTGCTTTCAGATATTTCGGAATCAGAATCAGATTTACACCAGGAATCCAGGTTTACACTAGTCTCCTGATTTACATTGCAGATGGTGATTTTGCCTGTGCTCTGATTTTGTTTGAAATTCTGACTGCTTGTTACTGTGCAGATATCATTTCTAAACTTATCAATTAGAAAAATAAGCACAGTCAGAAACATGCCTGTGAAACTTTAAATAAATTTAAACTTTGTATCTTTTACATCTGCACAAAGATACAAAAGCCTGAAAACATGTACAGTCAACTTTCAAGGACAGCTTCTATCCCGGAGCTATAAGATCACGAACGGTTCATTAATACTAAAAGATGAACTCTTGACCTCACAACCTAACTCCTTATCATCTTGACCCTCTACCTGCACTGCACTTTCTCTGTAACTGCTACACCTTATTTTGTATTTTGTTATTGTTTCATCCAGTACTACCTCAGTGCACTCTGTAATGTATTGACCTACATGGCAGAAGAATATACCCCATCAATACTTCTAATTTTATATACCTCCAGTAGGTCACCATGGGATATCATATTGCAGTTTTATCAGGCATTGGTGAGACCGCACTTGGAGTACTGTGTACAGTTTTGCTCACCCTGTGATTGAAACATGGTTAAACTGGAAAGAGTGCAGAAAAAATTTACAAGGATGTTGCCTGGACTAGAGGGTCTGAGTTACTGTATATGCCTTTAATCCTTCAAGAACGGGGGAATAAGGGGTGACCTTATAGAAGTGTTTAAAATTATTAGAGACATAGATGAAATGTTCATTCCCCAGGATGGAGGAGTTCAACACCGGGATATATAGGCTTAGGATGAGAGGGCAAAGATTTAAAAAGTGCCTGAGGGGTATCTTTTTCATGCAGAGGGTGGCGAGTATCTGAATGAGCCACTCAATGAAGTGGTTGAGACAGGTATGATAGTATCATGTAAAAGGCACTGGGATAGGTACTGGACATGGAGGGATATGGGATAACTTGAGACTAGGTGGGTGGGTACCATGTTCGGCATGGACTGGTTGGGACAAAGGAGGCTGATTCTTTGCCGTATTGCTCTACAACTCCATAACCTCCCAGCATCCTTGGCTCCAGGAAAACTAGAGGCAGCATATTCTATCTCTCCAGGTATGTGAAGCCCTCAAGTCTCTGCGGATTTTTTCTGCACTTTCTCCAGCTTAATCACGTCCTTCCTATAGTGCGGTGACCAAACTGCACTCCAGCTACAGCCCAAAACACCATCTTGCACGGCAAGTCAAGCCGAGTAATCACAAAGGGTGCACCAGCACTAGTCGTACCCCTTCCTGACACCACCATGGCAAAAGGAAATCACCCAGAAACCAACCTAAATAGGTGCTGAACTCTTTAAAGATCAATATTGAGGCTTCTACTTGCTACTGAGTGGGTGTTTAGATATGTGTGTTGCTGTTTAATAATATGCTGCATATTTCCACCAGTCATTCAGTTACCACGCCATAGACATGGGAGCAGAATCAGACCATTTGGCCCCTGGAACCTGCTCCATCATTCAGTACTATGTCAGTACTTCACCACCATAGCATAGAGTATAATTTACACTACAATTGTGTGGTTTTGCCATAGTTAGCATTTTGAATTTTAAGGGTTTTGGTACTGTTTACAAAAAACAGCTACACCATCAAATTTCAATCCCTTTATGTTACAGTATTTCTATTTTGGGCTAAATTCCTGGAACAATTTGTTCCATGAAATGAGCTCCCATGTTCCAGTCAGGAATGTCAATGTTGATGAATGCCATACATTACCAACAGCTTGGATTTTCACAGTGTGGTAGTTCACATTCATCGTGTGTTTCAATCAGGACACAACATAAACAGCTTCTTTTCCTTTTTATCCTTCCTTCCCTTCATGAAGGAGTTGATTTCTCAGATGCCAGTCTGACATGCATGACTGGTTACTCATCCAAGTGGCTGGTGGCTTGTTGGTCTGTGCTTTACCATGTACTCCCTTCCCTTCCCTCCTTTTACCTCCTGAGAGACAGGAACCAGCAACATATAATGCCATACTCAGTGATCATTGTACCTCCTAGTATGTGCTTTTAATATTGAAAGTAACCCACAAGGAGCAAGAAGCCAGGAAATTTCCCCTGAAGGGGTTCAGTGAAGGAAAGGAACCAGCAGATTTCATGAGCTATATTGATTGGATCCATGCAGTAACATTCTATGAAATTACACTTGAGCTTTTATATACAGAATGGGACATGTTACATAAGGTGGAGTACCTGGTCAATAATCTATTATTGTATTTCAATTCACTGTAATCGGTACTGAAAACCTTTAAGTGCTTTATCTGGTCAGACTGTTCAATAACTACTAGGCATGTCAAATATTAATGGTTTTTCAACATATCAGGGAGTAATATGTCAAGCCCAGGATATTTATAGTATAAAAAAATACTTGCTTAGAAACACTTCTGCAACTGAAAAAATGACCTTAAGAATGTGTTTAAATTGGGAAACTGGGGAACTGAATTTCTTACACTGCTTCCAATAGTGGGGATAATTTGGGTCAGCTTTCTCTTCAAGTGGAAGATAGGAGATGGGAGCAGGCACAAACATATTTTCAATGGCCTAAAGGATATTTTGCTGTTGGAAGTAGCAAATGATCAAAATGGACAGTCCTCAAGACCAGTGCAGCATTTTGTGTGCTGGAGGAACTCAGCAGGCCAGGCAGCATCTATGAAAAAGAGTAAACAGTCGACGTTTCAGGCTGAAACCCTTCATCAGGTCTGATGAATCGAGTCTCAACCCAATCAAGAATGAGTCCTGATGAAGGGCCGAGACGTCGACAGTGCTTCTCCCTTTAGATGCTGCCTGGCCTGCTGTGTTCCACCAGCATTTTGTGTGTGTTGTTTGGTTCATTCAATCTGTGATTTGACACATACAGAACGCTGAAGGAATTCCCCAGGCCAGGCAGCATCTATTGTAAAGATACACTGTTGACATTTTGGGCTGAGACCCTTCTTCAGGAGTGAGAAGGAAGGTGGAAGTGGCCAGAATAAAAAGATGGGGGAAGGGGAAGGAGGCTAGCTGGAAGGTGATAGGTAAGCCAGGTGGGTGGGAAGGTCAAGGGCTGGAGAAGAAGGAATATGACAGGAGAGGAGAGTGGACAATAAGAGAAAGGGAAGGAGGAGAGGATCCGGGGGAAATGATAGGCAGGTGAGAATAAGTGAAAGGTCAGGGTGGGGAATAGAGGGGGGAGGGAATTGGGGTTGGTGGAAATTTGTTCACCAGAAGGAGAAATCAATATGCATGCCATCAGTTTGGAGGTTGCCCAGATAGAATATAAGATGTTGCTCCTTCACCTTAAGGGTGGCTTCATCTTGGCCACTTCCCAGTGACCAAACATTTTAATTCCGATTCCCATTCCCATTCCGACGTGTTGATCCATGGCCTCCTCTTGTGCCAATGTGAGGTCCACCATGTCTGTGCCAACCATGATGCTAAACTAAACTAACCCCACCTGCCTGAAATTTATCCTCCCATTCCCACATGCCTCTCTAAATTCCTCTTATACATTGCTGCCATATCTACTCTATCACCTCCCCTGGTTGTTTATTCTAAGCATTTAATCACCTTAAACTTACATCTTCCAGAATTTGATATTTCCCACTAAGTAAATGTAGTCATTGAATTCCTATTGTATTTGGATGGTTTGGAGTTTGTAAAATGTGTGCAGGATAGTTTTTTGCAGCAATACATAGAGGCACCAACTAGAGAAGGAGCAGTGTTGGATCTCCTGTTAGGGAATGGGATAGGTCAGGTGACGGAGGTATGTGATGGAGAGCACTTCGGGTCCAGTGATCACAATGCCATTAGTTTCAATATAATTATGGAGAAGGATAGGTCTGGACCCAGGGCTGGAATTTTTGATTGGAGAAAGGCTAACTTTGAGGAGATGCGAAAGGATTTAGAAGCAGTGGATTGGGACAATTTGTTTTATGGGAAGGATGTAATAGAGAAATGGTGAAATTTTGAGGGTACAGAATCTTTATGTTCCTGTTAGGTTGAAAGGAAAGATTAAAAGTTTGAGAGAGCCATGGTTTTCAAGGGATATTGGAAACTTGGTTTGGAAAAAGAGAGATTTACAATAAATATAGGCAGCATGGAGTAAATGAGGTGCTCGAGGAATATAAAGAATGTAAAAAGAATCTTAAGAAAGAAATTAGAAAAGCTAAAAGGAGATATGAGGTTGCTTTATCAAATAAGGTGAAAATAAATCCAAAGGATTTCTACAGTTATATTAATAGCAAAAGGATAGTGAGGGATAAAATTGGTCCCTTAGAGAATCAGAGTGGACACCTATGTGTGGAGCCAAAAGAGATGGGGGAGATTTTGGACAATTTCTTTTCTTCGGTATTCAGTAAGAAGGATATTGAATTGTGTAAGGTAAGGGAAACAAGTAGGTAGTTATGGAAACTATGATGATTAAAGAAGAGGAAGTACTGGCGCTTTTAAGGAATATAAAAGTGGATAAGTCTCCAGGTCCTGACTGGATATTCCCTAGGACCTTGAGGGAAGTTAGTGTAGAAATAGCAGGGGCTCTGACAGAAATATTTCAAATGTCATTAGAAACGGGGATGGTGCTAGAGGATTGGCATATTGCTCATGTGGCTCCATTGTTTAAAAAGGGTTCTAAGAGTAAACCTAGCAATTATTGGCCTGTAAGTTTGATATCAGTGGTGGGTAAATTAATGGAAAGTATTCTTAGAGATGGTATATATAATTATCTGGATAAACAGGGTCTGATTAGGAACAGTCAACATGGATTTGTGCGTGGAAGGTCATGTTTGACAAATCTTATTGAATTTTTTGAAGAGGTTACGAGGAAAGTTGATGAGGGTAAAGCAGTGGATGTTATCTATATGGACTTCAGTAAGGCCTTTGACAAAGTTCCACATGGAAGGTTAGTTAGGAAGGTTCAATCGTTAGGTATTAATATTGAAGTAGTAAAATGGATTCAACAGTGGCTGGATGGGAGATGCCAGAGAGTAGTGGTGGATAGCTGTTTGTCAGGTTAGAGGCCGGTGACTAGTGATGTGCCTCAGGGGATCTGTACTGGGTCCAATGTTGTTTGTCATATACATTAATGATCTGGATGATGGGGTGGTAAATTGGATCAGTAAGTATGCAGATGATACTAAGATAGGTGGCATTGTGAATAATGAAGTAGGTTTTCAAAGCTTACAGAGAGATTTAGGCCAGTTAGGAGAGTGGGCTGAGCAATGGCAGATGGAGTTTAATGCTGATAAGTGTGAGGTGCTACATTTTGGTAGGACTAATCAAAATAGGACATACATGGTAAATGCTAGGGCATTGAGGAATGCAATAGAACAGAGTGATCTAGGAATAATGGTGCATAGTTCCCTGAAAGTGGAATGTCATGTGGATAGGGTGGTGAAGAAAGCTTTTGGTATGCTGGCCTTTATAAATCAGAGCATTGAGTATAGGAGTTGGGATGTAATGTTAAAATTGTACAAGGCATTGGTGAGGCCGAATTTGGAGTATTGTGTACAGTTCTGGTCACCGAATTATAGGAAAGAGGTCGACAAAATAGAGAGAGTACAGAGGAGATTTACTAGAATGTTACCTAGGTTTCAGCACCTAAGTTACAGAGTAAGGTTGAACAAGTTAGGTCTTTATTCTTTGGAGCGTAGAAGGTTGAGGGGGGACTTGATAGAGGTATTTAAAATTATGAGTGGGATAGATAGAGTTGACGTGGATAGGCTTTTTCAATTGAGAGTAGGGGAGATTCAAAAAAGAGGACATGAGTTGAGAGTTAGGGGGCAAAAGTTGAGGAGTAATACGAGGGGGAGCTTCTTTACTCGGAGAGTGGTAGCTGTGTGAAATGAGCTTCCATTAGAAGTGGTAGAGGCAGGTTCGATTTTGTCGTTTAAAAAAAATTGGATAGGTATATGGACAGGAAAGGAATGGAGGGTTATGGGCTGAGTGCAGGTCAGTGGGACTAGGTGAGAGTAAGCAATTGGCACGGACTAGAACGGCCGAGATGGCCTGTTTCTGTGCTGTAATTGTTATATTAAAATTCAGGAAGAACTAAATTATTTTACTGGGTTGGCTAAATTAAGAACAATTAAAGTCAACTTCCATTATAATAATAATGTTTACAATCATCATTTTTCCTACCATAGTCATGTTTGAGGGCTGAAAATACAAAGGATTTCCAACATACTCTCACCATTAGTGCAACAGGAAGACTATCCTATGAATTAGACCTGTACCTGAATAACCAACTTTCCTAGTTTGAGTGTTGCTGGTAGCTGACCCGAGATCCTGCTTAATAAAATCTCACTGAGAGATGGGTTTTAGTGTTTCTGGTAAGCTGTATGGGTCCTAATGCCCTTCCCTTGGACAACATTGGTGGCGTGGAGAGGGGAGACTTACAGCTTGGGCAACTGCCAGTCTTCCACAAAAAAAACCTTGCCCAGGCTTGTGCTCTGGAAACTTTCCAAGGTGCAAATCCATGGTCTATCGAGACTAACGGAGCCCAAAACAGTGTTTCTGGTAACTTACCCAAGATCCTGTTAAGGAAAACTCACTGAGAGGTGGCTGTCTAGTGAGGGTCTAGGCTGGACTTTTGTAACTGATCGACTGGTGAAGGAAGTTATACCTTCAATACAGGATTGCAGGTGGACCCACCTGGGGGTCCAGACCTGGGATTTGACTCAAACTCAATAGAAATTTTCCAGAAAGATTTTGTTTTGGTTCAAAAGAGATTTAACAATGTTTCAAAGTTGGACCCTCAGAAATCCTCTTTCATCAAAATGGCAGTCACCCTATCGAAGAATGCATCCATCCATTGCATATAATAAAATAAGCAACCCACCGTTGGTGTACACACACACACACACAACTCCCCCCCCCCCCCAAATGAACATTGAATTCTCCAATTTCCAGTAATTCCCTCCCTCACCCTTCCCCCATCCCAGTTTCACTCTACCTCCTCCTCCAGCTATCACCTCTCTCATGATTCTGCCTTCTTCTACTACACAGTGCATTCCCCTTACATTACTCCTTCACCTTTCCTGCCTATCCCCTCCCTGCTTCTCCTCTCCCACCCCTTGATCTTTCCTCTGATTGGTTTTTCACCTGGCACCTACCAGCCTTCTCCTTCCCACCCTCCACCCACTTTCTTTATAGGGCCCCTGCCCCCCTCCCTCTTCAGTCCTGATGAAGGGTCTCGGCCTGAAACGTTGACTGCTCGTTTCCACGGATGCTGTCCGACCTGCTGAGTTCCTCCAGCATGTTGTACATGTTGCTTTGACCCCAGCATCTGCAGTGTACTTTGTGTCCACTACACCCCCTTTTCTCCATTGATCCTGCATTCTCTGGCAGAGATCACTATCACTTTTACCAGAATGTTGATTATATCACCTCCATAAATTCCATGACTTCTGCTGATGTTGGCTGTGGGTCTAATATGTACACTCCACACTCAAGCATTTTCCTTCACTCACTTTTTGCGGTACTCTAAACTATCCCAAAGCTTTGGAGGTAGTTGCCACGTTGCACCTTATCGCACCAATTGTGATCCACGCGCTGACACTCGGCAACACTGTACATTATTGAAACAATTGTAATCTCATATCTCTTCTGTTCTACTTGCAACAGAGGCCAGTTTGTAACAAAAGCCAGAACACAAGTCGGAGGCGGACTTGGTGCACTAACACCATTCTAGATGGATTGCAACAAATCCTCAACAACCAGGGACCAGTGATGGGGAAAGTACAAAGCCCATTTCCTTTTGTTCCTTTTCAAGCTGTTTTCTTTTTGGATCAGATACCTCATTGCCACAGACACTGAGGTACAGTGAATGCTTGCCTTGCATACTGTTCACACAGATCAGATCATTACACGGTGCTTTGAGGTAGAACAGAATAAAGTGTAACAGATACAGAGAAAGTGAAGTGCAGCTAAACAATAAGGTGCAAGATCACAGCGAGATGGATGGTGAGGTCAAGAGCCCATTTTATCATCCTGGGGAACCATTCAATTGTATAACAAAGGGACAAAAGCTGTCTTTGTATGGTATATGCTTTAAGGCTTTTGAATATGTACTGGAACACTTTACCATGTCACTTCACTAGAAAATTAAAGCTAAAATTTTCCAGTTGGTAAAATCAGTAGGGTACGTTGGCCACTGAAAGGGAATATGGATCTACAGTCGGCCCTCCTTATCCGCGGGGGATTGGTTCCGAGACCCCCCCGCGGATACCAAAAAACGTGGATGCTCAAGTCCCTTATTTAACCTGTCTCAGTGTGATGGTCTTTAGGACCCAGCGGAACCCCGGACTTTATTTAACCTGTCTCAGTGCAGTGGACATTAGGACCCGGCGGTGCAGCTCTGAATCAGCAGTGTTTCTGTTCACGAAAATAATCCCGATCACGATTGAAAATAAGGTGGAAGTAATAATGCGATCGGAAAGAGGTGAAACACCAACGGTCATTGGAAAAGCGTTTAGGCTACAGTCGGTCAATGATCAGAACAATTTTAACGGAGAATGTGAAAGGCCCCAATGAAAGCTACAATTATTACTAAGCAACACAGTGGTTTAATTATTGAAATACATATGTTTCTTAAGTGTTTTATATGCATAGAAAGGTAAAATATGTACTATATACTAAGAAAAACGTTTGACTAACTGACGCTAAATAATACCAGATGTACCTGTTCCGACTTCAAATCCGACTTAAAGACGGACTCAGGAATGGAACTCATTCATAACCCGGGGACTGCCTGTACCTTTAAGTCATTTCTAGATTACTTATAATACTTAATACAATGTAAATGCTATGTAAATAGCTGTTATACTGTATTGTTTAGGGAATAATGACAAGAAAAAATAGCCTGGACATGCTCAAACAATGGGTGCTGGAGAGAGAACTTCCGGGTTTTCCTGATCCGTGGTTGGTTGAATCCGCGCATGTGGAACCTGTGGATAAGGAGGGCCGACTGCACTTCAAAATCATATTCTTGATTTTGCACAATATATCTGATTCTAGGGACAACTGCAGTGGAGTTCCTCCCATTGAAAAGGCTTGAAAGCAAACAATATGTATGTCTCTTCCGTGAACTTACAGATACCATGCAAAGTAGATTCGAGGCTAGAATAGGCAACAGATATCAGTTTGACATAGTAAGGGACTACTTAGCTGCTGTGAATCATGATCAGGGTCTTCATAGGTCTCATTCATGCTCTGAGAGCTGATGTCACCCTATTCAGTGCCATGGTGAGGCAGCGCTTAGCAGCAAATTCATAGCTGGGATGGTTACTACATGCCACCCCAGACAGCATGCTGAGTCTCTTGCACCAGCCACCTCCGATATTTTTGCAGATAACAACCACGAGATAGGCCACCTGCACAACATCAGATCTTGAAACACATGTGTCGCTATGAACAGCAGCTGTGAGCCAGGGGTTTGCTCTGTTCCAGGAGGATCTCACACAACTAGCAACCTCACACCCTTCATTTTTTTCAGTTGACAAGACTTTGTATCTCACAGAATGACTTAAAGAATGCTGGGTGATGGTTGCTTGGGGAACAAGGATTAACCAATATTGTTGAACGTTGACACTTGTCTAAGAGTTTTGAGGATTAGATATCCTTTCTAATCCATACACTGAAGGTATTGCACAATAGAGCCTAAGACTCCTCATGGACACATCTATAACCATGGATCTTTGAGAATATTGCCATTAGAAGTTGTCTACTCATGAAAGTGATCAGCTTAGCAAGAGGAGGAAAGTAAAGGTAATCAAAAAATGCAGCTACCTTGGAATTAATGCAATAGACCTCCACCCCAATATTTGACCAATGTAAATCAATATGTCTAGGTTTTATCATCAGAAAATTAAGAGCACAGTCAGTTATATAAAACAGTGAGAGAAATGTTCAGTTTTGGTACATTAAATCACTGTAGCGTGAGGAATCAATGTTGTGCAGCAAAGCTGCTTTACTCCTGTTATCAGGGAGTTGTCAATGGAATGGAATGCAGAAGAGTTACCAGAACTAAATCGTAAGGCACTTAGATGATAAGAGTGACACAATTTGTGTCATTGAATCTGCTTGATAATCTTCATTGGCTCTTCAACTCAGTACATTTAAAGGCATATTATAGCCTAGTAAATATAGGAGGTTTGAGAAAAATAAAAAATAATAGCAATGCAGAGAACTCAGACAACAGACACAAAATGCTGGAAGAACTCAGCAGTCCAGGCAGCATCTCAAGTTGCTTCAGCATTTTGTGTGTGTATCTCCTTGCCCACAGAAAACACAGATTAGATTTGTTTGCTGCAACTAGTAATGGATTATCATTTCATTAGCTTGACAGGTGATTTGGAGGGAGAGGGAGGGAAAGGAAGAGGGAGGGGAGGGGGAGGGGTAGAGGGGGAGAGAGGGGTGGAGGGAGAGAGAGAGAGAGAGAAAGAGAGAATGAGAATGTTTTAATCTATTTGAATACACTTGTATAACATAACTATTTCATGTGTGCATGCTTAAATGACATTAAATTCCCCCCCCCCCCCATTTTTGTTCACACTCACTTCTTGCTCAAGGTCAGTGAGACCAATTTTAGTCTCCCCTTCTCTACCCCAGTTCAGACTAAGGAATTCAGCACTGCGTGGTGATTGAATCCAGGAATTGGCTGCACTCCACTTGAAGGAGTAGATCTACCAAGTGGCTGCACAGTAGGCAAACTGCAATTATTCAGTTTAAATATTCCTGTATTAAGTCATTATGACAGTAATGCAAATGGATGAATTGTAAAATAACCAGTTGAAAAGATTTAAAGGTATCACTAAAATGCAAGTCCATTAGTGGAAATTTTCCAGTTGTGGAAAAGGGAAACAATTTAGTCATAAAGCCATACATCACAGAAACAGTCTCTTTCAATACACTGAATCCACACTGACCATCAACCTAATCCATCTTATTCTCCCCACATTTCCATCTGTTCCTCTCCAGATCTTGCCACACACGTGCATACTGTATTACGAACAATTTCCTTTGGCAAAATTAACCATCAACCTGCAACCCATGAGATGCAGAAGGAAGCCGAGCACCTTGAGGAAACCCATGTGGTCAAAGGAAGAACGTCCAGACAGACAACATTTAAGGACAAGATCAAAGCCAGGGCACAGGAGCTGTGAAGTAGCACTCTACCAGCTGTTCCACCATGTCACTCACTTAAATCACAACTCCAGGAAGTCAACCACAGAATATCAAAACGATACCTTTGATCCAGATCATTGCTGTCTCCCAGCAATGAATAAAAATCCACACACACATGAGAATGTGGAATCTGATGCTATGTAGAATAATTGAGGCAAATAGCACAGGTCTATTTAATTAGAAGCTGTCTGAGTACTTAAAAGAAAAAGGAACAGAGGGAGATGGCAGGCTTGGGTGCAGCTGGATTGAAGGAAGCATGCAAAATATAAACTGCAGTATAGACCAATTAGATCCCGCGCCGTGAACTCGTGGAATGCAAAATTATCTAAGGAATTTAAATAATTAAATTCTTTAGATATATTAATATTTTGAAGTCTAATTCTTACAGTATATTCAAAATGGCAACCACTTTGCAATTTAATGATCCCAAAGTGAAATAGTAAAGGAATGTTCATTATGAACTAGTTAGACCAACTTGCTAAACTTTAAATTAACAGCAAACTGTAACCAAAAATGAGTGCAGCCAATGTAGTACATGTATATTCCAAGTAAATTAAGGGGATATAACTTCTGATCTGTGGATTTTTTTTTAGTGAGCTCAATTTAACAGCTGCAGAGATAATCAGCTCTGTTACTACCAGTTTTTAAGGTAAACTTTTGCATAATACATACATTTCCAGATGAAAGACAGTGGGTAATTTTCAGACTGATGGGAAAAAGAGACCCTGAGGTCAATAAGTCTGCTTTACAGAGTCTAACTACATAAGAATAAAAAATGATTATAGTGTTTCATCTTAATATAGACATAAATACTCCAAAGTGACCAAATATATTGATATTCTTTGAGGTTTCTCCATTCAGTTGTAACTGGATTGATTGTAATTTAATTCAAGGACAAGTTTTGACTACAGATATAGATTAACAGAAGTATTTTAAAACACTACGATTTCTAGATATTTTTCAGTGTCACTCCTCCTTCAAGCAATATTGCCCAGTCTCACTGCTTTTCAAACAAGTGGTTTGCTGGCACCATGGAGGTCACCAGAAACCCTAGCCAGCATGTCCCTGCAGTGTACCTGGAGCAATGTCTCCTTTTCAATTCAAGATGTTTAATAGGCGGCTTGACTGGCTGATAAATTCGAGCAGCTTAGTCCTGAGGAGGTAATACAATAAAATGGTTGCTGAAAGCATGATTGACTTGGTGTTCTCGCAAAGTAAGCAATTTCCCAACAGTTCACTTCCACATGCTCAATAGTAATTAATGGGAGAAATATACTGCTAGGAAACTTTTATAGTACATTGGAAGCAAATGGGTAGCTGAGTAAAAAGTTGGTGCCCTCGGGATGAGTCGAAGTTCAAAGCTCAAAGTAATTTTATTATATGAAAGTACATATATATCACCATATACAACCCTGAGATTCATTTCCTTACAGACATACGCAGTAAATCCAAGAAACTCATAGGATCGATGAAAGACTGTACCCAACAGGACGGACAAACAACCAATGTGCAAAAGACAACAAGCTGTGCAAATACAAAGGAACGAAATAATAAATAAATAAGCAATAAATATCAAGAACGTGAGATGAAGAATCCTTGAAAGTGAGTCCAAGGGTTGTGGCAATATGCATAAAATGCTGGAGGAACTCAACAGGCTAGACAGCATCTATGGGAAAAAGTACAGTCAGTTTGGAGATGTGGCAAGTTAAGTTAAGTGAAGTTATTCCCTCTGGTTCAAGAGCTTGGTGGTTGAGGGGTGATAATTTCCTCAAGCTGGTGGTGTGGGTCCTGAGGCTCCTGTACCTTCTTCTTGATGGCAGCAGTGAGAAAAGAGCATGGCCAGGATAGCAGGCATCATACTAGAGACACTCTTGGAAGAAGAGGCCTCCTAAGCTCAAAATGCGTCACATTTTTATACCCTTAAGATCAATGGTAACTCAATACAGTATCAATGGTCACAAGGACATCGTTTGCTTCAATACTTTGGGTTGACAATGCTTCGTTTAATTTACATATAATTATCAAACACCTAAATCTTCACACCAACACTCCAGATTGAATATTACTCAGCAATGTCAACCCAGCTGCATTCATGCACATCCAGACAGCTCAACTGAATGGGTGTTTCCTGGTTTGCAATCGACCCTAACCTGCAGCTCCAGGAAGACTATTGTTCTGAGCTGCAGTTTGAATTCAATCTACAAACCACATTCAGATCTGAAGACTGGTTGCTGTTGAAATTAATATTTGCTATGTCCCATAACTCCAGAATATGCCCTAACAGCTGGTGGGGGTCTTTGATGATGAATGTTGCTTTCCTGCGAAAGGGTTACCTGTGATGAACTGGGCCATATCCACTATTTTTTTTAGGATTTTAACACCATCATACTCTCCTAACTAATCAGTAAACTCCAAGATGTGGGCCTCAATACCCTTTGTGTATTGTATCCGGGATTTTTGATTTTCTCACTTGTAGACCTCAAAAACATCTCTTCCACAATCTCCATCAGCACAGGAACACCACAGGAATGACTACTTAGTCCCCTGCTCTACTTGTTTTACATCCATGACTGTGTGGCCAAGTACAGCTCCAAGACCATATATACAAGCTTGCTGATGACTCCACTGTTGTGGGCTAAGTCAAAGGTGGTGATGAATCAGCATACAGGAGGAAGATTGAAAACTTGGCTGAGTGGGGTCATACACCAACCTCTCACTCAATGTCAAGAAGACCAAGGAACTGATTGTAGACTTCAGAAGAGGAAAACCAGAGGTCCATGAGCCAGTAATCATCAGAGGATCAGAGGTGGAGAGGTTTAGTAACTAATTTCCTGGGTGTCCCTATCTTAAAAGACCTGTCCTGGACCTACCATATAAATATTATTGTGGAAAAAGCATGGCAGCATGTCTACTTCCTCAGGAATCTGTGGAGATTTGGCATGTCATCAAAAACCTTGGCAAACTTCGATAGATGTGTGGTGGAAAGTGTGCTGACTGGCTGCATTACAGCCTGGTATGGGAACACCAATGCCTTTGAGCAGAAAATCCTACAAAAGGTAGTGGATTCAGCCCAGAACATCATGGGTAAAACCTGCCCAATTTTTGAGCACATCTATATGAAACGTTGCTGTAGAAAAGCAGCGTCCATCATCAGAGATCTTCACTACCCAGGCCATGCTCCTTTCTCGCTGCTGCCATCAGGTAGAAGGTACAGGTGCCTCAGTACTCGCACCACCAGGCTCAAGAATGGTTACTACCCATCAACAATCAGGCTCTTGAACAAAAGGGGATAGCTAAACTCATTTAAGGACTCTGTTTTCTTGTTATTTCATGCTCATTATTTATTGCTATTTACTTATATCTGCATTGGTACAGTTTGTTTACAGTTTGCCTAATGTTTATGGTTTACAGTTACTGTTCTATAGATTTGCTGAGTATGCCTATAGAAAAAGAATCTCAGGGTTGTATATGGTGATATGTATGTACTCTGATAATAAACTTTACTTTGAACTTTGATTTTCCATTCAAGGGTATTGTGTTTCCATACTAGACCCTGATGCAACCAGTCAATATACTCCCCACCTATACAAGTTTGTATATCTCGAATCTTGCCATGTTGATTCTTTACAAACTTCTAAGGGAATAGAGTCACTGCTGTGCTTTCTTCATAATGGCATTTACATGCTGGACCCAGGACAGATCCTCTGAAATGATAACACTGAGAAATTTAGAGATGTTGATCCTCTCCACCTGAAGTCAATAATCAACTATTTATTCTTGCTGACATTGAGTGAGAGGTTGTTGGTTTGACACCACTCAGGCAGATTCTCAATCTCCCTCCAATATGCTGATTCATCACCACCTTTGATTTGGCGAACAACAGTGGTGTTGTCAGCAAACTTAAATATAGCACTGGAGCTGTGCTTAGCCTCACAGTCCTAAGTACTGTATAAAGTGAGTAGAGCACACAGCCTTGTGGTGCACCAGTGCTGATGGAGATTGTGGAGGAGATGTTGTTGCCAATCTGAACAGACTAGGTTCTATCAAGGATCCATTTGCACAAGAAGGTGTTGAGGCCAAAGTCTTGAGGTTATTGATTGAGGAGATGATGGTTTTGAATGCTGAACTGTAGTCAATGAAGAGCTTTGTTGTCTAGATGTTCCAGAGTTGAATAAAGAGCCAATAAAATGGCATCTGTTGAGGACCTGTAGTGCCGTTAGGAACCTTGGCCCGATCCAAGTCACTTGTCGGCAAAAGTTGGTATGTTTCATCAGCAACCTTTCAAAGCATTTCACCAGAGTGGGTGTAAGTGCTACTGGACAATAGTCATTGAGTCAGGTTACCATGTTGTTCTTAGGCGTCGGTATAATTGAAGCCTGCTTGGAGCAGGTGGGTACCTCAGACTGCTGAAGCAGGAGGGTAAAGATATTGGTGAATACGCCAGCCAGTTGATCAGCACAGGTCTTTAGTACTTGGCCAGGTACCCCATCTGTGCTGGATGCTTTCTGTGGGTTCACCCTCAGAGACTGAAATCACAGAGTCTTCGGGGCTGTGGGAATTCATGAAAGTTCCTCTATGTTCTGATGGACAGAGTCAGCATAGAAGGCATTGAGCTCAAATGGCAGTGAAGCCCTGTCGCTTGGTTTCACTTTGTCAGAGGTAATCACATTCAAGCACTGCCACAGCTGTCGAGCATCCTTCAGTGATTCAAGTTTGGCCCAGGATTGCTACTTCACACGTGAGATGGCTTTCCAGAGATTGTACCCGGACCTTTTGTATTTTACGTGGTTGCCAGACCTGAATGCCACTGATCAGGCCCTCAGCAGATAGCGGATCTCATGGTTCAGCCAGGGCTTCTGGTTGGGGAAGACGCTGAATGTTTTCGTGGAGACACGCTCGTCTACAACCACTTTTATAAAGCCCATGACAACTGTGGTGTACTTGTTCAGAAATTCTGATGAGTCCTTGAACACAGACAGTCTACCAATTGAAAGCAATCTTGTAGCCACTCCTCTGTCTCCCCTGACCATCTCTTGGTTCTCCCCATCTCTGAAGCCTTGCTCTTTAGCCTCTGCCTGTATACAGGAAGGAGGAGATTTTCTGAAATGTGGTCTAGGAATAGAATGGTAGGCATTCCTCATCGTTGTATAGCAGTGGTTGAGTGTGTTGGGACCCCTGGTGTTGCAGGTGGTATGTTGATGATAATTGGGCAGAGATTTCTCCAAGTAAGCCTGACTGAAGTCCCCGACAATGATTGAAGGGCATCAAGTGGGGACGTCACATGATGACGTAGGATCGAGACGTGGAAATCCAGCTCTCCCGTAAAAAAAACAGTAAAATAACGCTTCAGTGAAAAAAAGTTAGCAAATACTTTTTAAAAATTACTTATAAACTATTCAGGATTGTCTTAAGATATGCCTCCTAAACAGAAGCAGAAGAAAACTATTACTTTGAAGACAACACAAGTTGGAAAAGAATCAAGGCCAGTCGCTATAAAAGAGCCTCGGGCTCAACTGCATTTTACCTCTGGCGATACAGAACAGGAAACTGCGGCAACATCAACCGTTTCCAAAAAAAAAGAGCAACAGGAATTGCGCACGCATGAAGGAAGGGGCATGCGCAAACACGAGCAACCCAAACTACAAATCCCAGCTATGATCGGAACTGAAAGTGAAAGTGAAGATGAGGTGGAATCAGATTCTTTGGATAAATCAGATGAAGATGAAGAGACAAATAAAGAAGAGCAACAGGAAGAGGTTGGAGTGATGGAGACATAAGAAAAACTTCGGTGCAAATAATGCATGAATTAAAAGCATTAAAAGTAATAAAAAGATATTAAAAATATGAAGATTATGTTTGATAAAATGATGAAAAGACAGGACAAAATGGACAAGAAAATTAAAAACTTGGATGAAACAATGGGAGACACCATTGATAGAGTGAATAAAATGGAAGATAATATTTCCGCCTGGACATCAGAAAGAAAACAGTTGTTGGAAAAAGTGGATGTGCTTGAAAATTTTAGTAGACAAAACAATATTAAGATTGTTGGACTTAAAGAAGGTATAGAGGGAGAGGATCCAATAAATTTTTTTCAAAAATGGATCCCGGAAATTTTGGAAATGGAAGAAGGAACCCAGTTAATTGAAATTGAAAGGGCTCACAGAGCCTTAAGACCAAGACCTCAAGTTGATCAAAACCCACGATTAATCTTGATAAAATGCTTAAGATATCAAGATAAAGAAAAGATCCTGAAGGCGGCTGCCCAACATGCCAGAAAGAGAAATGGGCCATTAATGATAGAAGGGATAACAGTTCTTTTCTATCCTGATATAAGTTATGACCTTTTGAAGAGAATGAAGGAATTTAACCCAGCGAAAAATGTTTTATGGGGAAAAGGCTATAAATTTATATTGTGCTACCCAGCAACCCTGATAATTTTTTTGGATGACGGAAAAAGAAGATTTTTTACTGATTATCGGGATGCAGAAGAATTTGCACAAGAACTCCCAAATATTCGCTAATTACAGCCAAAGATTTAAAAGTGAAATGGATTAAAGATGAAGATAGAGACAGTGAATGGAACTGATGGATGTTTAAGGACAGAAGAATATTTAAATATATTCTTAATTATATGATACAGGGGGAGAAAGGTTAAAATTTGAGAAATATTAATCGAGAGTAGTGATATTATTTTTTTTCTTCTCTTATATATACTTTTTTATGTTATGGGGGAGCTGGGGGAACTTCGGATCGATTGCTACAGGATTCACGTGTGTAATCATGGTGATTGCCATGATCCACACAATGGGGGGGGGGGGGGTAATGTGTTTTTTTTCATTCATAACATTAGTAGGAGGGTATTTTGTTATTTTTTTTCTTTATAATCTATTTTTCTTTTATCTTTCTTTCTTTGCCTGGACGATCGGGGTGGGGGAGACACATAACAACATGAAAAATTTAAAAAGATTCCCCAAGATACTACGAAAGTTGAAAGATTAGGTATTATTATAGATTGGAGTAACACTGTTAAAAATAATGACTAATTTACTGAATTTTTTAAGTTTTAATGTTAATGGGTTGAATGGACCGGTGAAAAGAAAAAGAATTTTAACATATATTAAGAAAATGAAAATAGATATAGCTTTTTTTTTTACAAGAAACACACTTAACAGAGATAGAACATCAGAAATTAAAGAGAGATTGGGTCGGAAATGTTATCGCAGCTTCATTTAACTCAAAGGCGAGGGGAGTTGCAATTTTGGTTAATAAAACTTTACCAATTAAAATACAAAATGTATTAATTGATTCTGCGGGGAGATATGTAATTATACATTGTCAAATTTTTTCAGAACTATGGACTCTTATGAATATTTATGCACCAAATGAAAATGATGTAAAATTTATACAAGAGGCCTTTTTGAATTTGGCTGATGCATATGACAAAATATTAATAGGTGGAGATTTTAATTTTTGTTTAGACTCAGTTTTAGATAGATCAACAAAGGTTGTTACAAAATCAAAAGTAGCAAAATTAGCTTTATCATTGATTAAGATTTAAATTGGATTGATATATGGAGAAGAATTAATCCAAAAGAAAGAGATTATTCATTTTATTCAAATAGACATAAAAACTTATTCAAGGATAGATTTTTTTCTATTATCAACGAATATTCAAGACAGTGAAAAATATGGAATATAAAGCAAGAATATTGTCAGATCATTTCCCCTTGATAATGACAATGATAATGATGGATAAAGAGGAATCGATTTACAGATGGAGATTTAATTCAATACTGTTAAAACGTCAAGATTTTTGTGATTTCATGAAAAAACAGATTCAGTTTTTTTTAGATACAAATTTATTTTCAGTTGATGATAAATTTATAGTATGGGAAGCAATGAAGGCATATTTGAGAGGTCAGATAATAAGTTATACTTCTAAAATTAAGAAGGAATATATGGTAGAAACAGATCAACTGGAGAAAGAGATTACAAAACTAGAAAAAGAATCTCAAAGATATATGATAGAAGAAAAAAAGAAGACAACTTGTTAACAAGAAGTTACAATATAATACACTTCAGACATACCAAACAGAAAAAGCAATTATGAGAAATAAACAGAGATATTACGAACTAGGTGAAAGATCACACAAGATTCTTGCTTGGCAGTTAAAAACAGACCAGACTTCCAAAACGATAAATGCAATTAGAACAAGTGTAAATAAAATTACTTATAAACCTTTAGAAATTAATGAAATTTTAAAGAATTTTTATTCTGAACTGTATCAATCAGAATCACAAAATGATAATTTTGAGATAGAAAGGTTTTTATCACAAATAACTTTTCCAAAATTGAATTTGGAAGAACAGAAGGGATTAGATATGCCTTTTACATTAAAAGAGGTCGAAGAAGCTCTAGGATCACTTCAGAGTAATAAATCCCCAGGAGAAGATGGTTTTCCGCCCGAGTTTTACAAAAAGTTTAAAGCATTTACTAATTCCTCCTTTAATGGAGTTAATACACCAAGCGGAAAGAACGCATAAACTTCCAGAAACTTTTTCAACAGCTATTTTAATAGTATTGCCAAAAAAAGATAGAGATCTTTTAAAGCCAACATCATATAGACCTATTTCTTTGTTGAACACCGACTATAAAAATAATAACAAATATTTTATCTAATAGATTATCTAAATACTTACCAAAATTAATACATATGGATCAAACAGGATTTATCAAAAATAGACAATCGGCAGATAATGTAACTCAGTTACTTAGTATAATTCATCTGGCACAAAGGAGGGAGGAAATGAGTGTGGCAGTTGCTTTAGATGCAGAAAAAGCATTTGATAGATTGGAATGGGATTTTTTATTTCAGGTATTGGAAAAGTATGAGTTAGGAAAATCTTTTATAAAATGGATTAAAACCTTAAATACTAATTCCAAAGCTAAAGTAATGACAAATGGTCAAATTTCAACATCATTTCAGTTAACAAGGTCAACTAGACAAGATTGTCCATTATCACCTGCTTTATTTGTGTTGGCGATAGAACCATTAGCTGAATTAATTAGAACAGACCCAGATATTATGGGTTTCAGAGTTAACCAGGAGGAATATAAGATTAATTTATTTGCTGACGATGTTTTGCTCTATTTAACAAACCCATTTTATTCGCTGTGTAAATTATCTTCTAGATTGGAAGAATATGGGAAAATACCAGGCTACAAAATAAATTGGGATAAAAGTGAAATTCTACCCCTTACTAAAGGAGATCATAGTCAATGTCAATTAATAACTCAATTTAGATGGCCGATAAATGGTATAAAATATTTAGGTATCAGAGTTGATAATGATATAAAGAATTTATATAAATTAAATTATTTACCATTATTGAAAAAAATTCAAGAAGATCTTGATAAATGGATGATGTTACCAATAACATTAGTAGGCAGAGTAAATGCTGTAAAAATGAATGTATTCCCTTGATTACAATATTTATTCCAAACATTACCAATACAATTACCGCAGAAGTTTTTTCAAGAGTTAAATAAATGTGTGAGGAAGTTCCTTTGGAAAGGTAAGATGTCAAGAATATCGTTGGAAAATTGACATGGAAATTTGACCTAGGAGGGTTACAACTTCCAAACTTTAAAAATTATTATAAAGCAAATCAACTTAGATTTATTGCATCTTTTTTTGATGAAGATAAACTGGCATGGATTAGAATAGAACTAGATAAAATAGGGGAAAATATACCAGAAGATTTTATATATAAGTGGGAATCTAAATGGATACGGGAAAAGAAAGAATCTCCTATATTAAAACATTTGATTGATTTATGGAATAAGATAAATGTTGATGATGAGATAAAGAAATCTTTATTAGACCTTTAATTCAAAATAAACTTATTCCTTTTACAATGGATAACCAACTTTTATACAACTGGTTTCAAAAAGGGATTAGATATATAGGAGATTGTTTTGAAGGAGGTATATTAATGTCATTTGATCAATTAAAGAATAAATATAAAATATCAAACAACACTCTTTTTTGTTATTTCCAATTAAGGGCTTATTTAAGAGATAAATTGGGCCAAACAATGTTATTGCCGAAACCTAATGAAATAGAAATTTTAATTCAAAAAGGAAAAATTAAAAAATGTATGTCTTGTATGTATAGTTTGATTCAAAAGCAGGCAATTAAACAAGGAATTCATAAGTCAAGACAAAAATGGGAAACTGATTTGAATATTAAAATTGAAGAAACAAATTGGTCAAGACTATGTCTTGACAGTATGACAAATACAATAAATGTCCGGCTAAGACTAGTGCAATATAATTTTTTACATCAATTATATATTACACCACAAAAAATAAATAAATTAAACCCAAATTTATCTGATCAATGCTTCCGATGTAATCAAGAAATTGGTACTTTTTTACACTCTACTTGGTCTTGTTTTAAAATTCAACCTTTTTAGACAAATTTAAGAGTTTTACTGGAACAAATTATTGGAATACAACTTCCACATAATCCAACATTATTTTTACTAGGCGATATTGAAGGGATAAAATCGAAATCCAAATTGAATAAATATCAGAAAGAATTCATAAAAAATGCATTGACAGTAGCCAAAAAGGCTATTGCAGTTATTTGGAAATCGGATTCATACTTAAGTATAGATCGTTGGAAGAACGAAATTTTTAGCTGCATTCCACTTGAAAAAATTACTTATAATTTAAGAGATAAATATGAAATATTTCTGAAATTTGGCGCCCTTATTTACAAAAGATAGGATTAAATATATCGGTGCTCCGAAGATAAAATTATTGGTTATCTGGGGAAAGAAATAAATATACATATTAAAGTTATTATGAACTCCATGGAGCATGTGGGGATCTTCCGATATCCAGGCACTCTTTCTTTTTTTCTTCTCTTTTTTTTCTATAGGGATATGTTGGGGGGAGGGGTTAAGGGGAGGGGGGAAGGGTTGATAATTTTTTTTTCTTTCTGTAACCTATTTGCAAATTCAATTAAAAAAATTATTTTAAAAAAGGGCATCAAGTATGGGGATAGGCTGTTTCTTGTTTGGTGATGGCAGCATTTAGTTCTTTGAATGCCTGTTTAAAATCAGCCCTTGGTGGCATGTAAACCGTGATCAAGATCATGGAGGAGAACTCTCTTGGGAAGTGGAATGGTCAGCACTTACTCGTTGGATGTTCCAATTCAGGGGAACAAGTGTTGACAAGACCGCCGTGTCTGAGCACTAGAAAGAGTTTGTCATGAAACACAGACCCTCTGTCATAAGGGAGTTGACCCAAATACAAGACACAGACACTGAAGTACTAGGAACACAGGACCCAGACGTGGAACTTGGAACAAGGAGCCTGGACTAGGACTCCGAGTCAGAGACTGGACAGGGACCCGGAACATGGGTCTTGACTCAGGCTCAGAACCCAGATCCAGGCAAGATCTTGGGACTAGGAACAGACTAGACACAAGATAGTACTGGGAATACGAAGCCTTGACATGGACTGGACGAGGTTCTTGGACATGACGAGAGACTCCAGCACAGGACTGGGTGAGGTACTCCTGGGCTGGGCGAGGCAACGTGGACTGGAAGAGGCACCAGAACTGAATGAGGACATGAAGCTCAGACTTGGACAGGGCTGGAACACGGTGCCTGAACTAGGTCTTGGAACACAGGAACACAGAGCCTTGGACTTGAGCACAGAAACACAGAACACAGAGCCAGGACCCCTCCTTGGGAACAGGACCTAAATCCGGGAGACATACACGGAACATAGAGCCAGGACCCCTCCTTGGGAACAGGACCTAAATCCGGGAGTCATACACGGAACATAGAGCCAGGACCCCTCCTTGGGAACAGGACCTAAATCCGGGAGTCATACACGGAACATAGAGCCAGGACCCCTCTT